>NC_140169.1:174468964-174648964 GCF_963971535.1 Notolepis coatsorum
AGTGTTTGCACAGTGGTCTCTCTCTCTCTCTCTTCTTTCTCCTCTCTCTCTCTCTCTCTCTCTCTCTCTTCTCTCTCTCTCTCTCTCTCTCTCTCTCTCTCTCTCTCTGTCTCTTCCTCTCTCTCTCTCCCTCTCTCTCTCCCTCTCTCTATCCCTCTCTCTCTCTCTCCCTCCAGAGTGCATGCAGAGGTGTCGGGTTTCACTCTGCCGCAGTATGAGGAAGTGGTTTCCACTCGCTGTGTAGTCAGTCTAGGTAGATTGTGGGCGGGTATTAGCTCCAACCACAGAGCCAATCGCATCACTGTCCGCTTCCCAGCCCCGGTGACGTCACGACATGCCTCAAATCAGGATGACCTAATTAAATCTAGCAGGAAATGGTCTGAGCTGAATCAGAGCAATCCGCCAATATGGTCTAGGAACTTAGCGGGTGTAACACCTGTGTACCTCTTGCCCCTTGTTTTCTCTTGTCTGGTATAGCTTGATTATTGTCTTTAATGTTTTGTCCCCATTATGTTTTGTGATGTTATTCAGTAGTTTACCTCCTTAGTGTCCTTGCCTGTAATTCTGTTGTCTGCATTGTTTCCCCTGCCTTAGTCTTGTGTTGTTCAGTGTGGGTATTTGTATTTCGGCCCTGTGTTGTATTGTGTTCTAGTATAGTTATTCCCCAGTATGTTTTGGCCTTTTGTTTTCCTATACCCCTGTGTGTTAGTTCTACCTTCCCTCTCAGGTGTGTCTTGTTACCAAATACCCCCTTGTGTTAATCAGCCTGTGTATTTATGCCTGTGTACCCCATGTCTCCCTGCGGAGATTTGTCCACAAAAAAAGCGCCAAAAGATAGAAAAGAAACTGTTGTTTAAAAAAAATAATATATATATATTTTTTTAATACTTATAACAATATCGATAATTATGGATATTGCGTGATATGATATTGTTATCGATATCGTTATCACAATATCATTTTTGGCCATATCGCCCAGCCCTACAAGTGGTTATAGTGTAACAGAGTATTTTCTGTTTCCCAAATAATAGATTCTTATCAAACTGGTGAACTACACGCCTGTAACCCCTAAAGCTGCTAAAATACACATTTTGTTCACTGTTTGTTTCTAGAATTGGAGCAGGTAGGAAACCCTAAGTATTACTCTCTATAAACCAAGACTTCTCCCCAAGCAGAAACAATTTATGAGTAACGCATATCTACTCCCATTATGGGTGGTAAGTGTGTACACAAAGTTAAAACACAGATATACACATTCTCTCCTCAAGTAGATGTTTTTTTGGGTTATCAATGAATACATTTTTTTAAATGTATTAACTCTAGAACGATAAAGAAGTGCCAACCACATATTATTATAATAATTCATCCAGTTTTCTTTAAGTGTTTTGGTTAATCAGAGTGTTTACCAATCGTATATTATGTTTTCTTTTGTTCCAAGTGTTATTTTTGATTACATCACTAACAAAATAATAAAAGAAAAAAGACTAATTTAATCAGATTAATCACTTTATTCAAGTTGAGGATTTAGTTTGAGGATATAAAAAAATAATAATTAAAAAAATTAGAATTTTTTTTTTTTATTTTAATTCTTTTATTAAAAACTAAAGTTCGAACGTCCGTTGGAAGAACCCTGACAAAGTTTGAATCCCAAAAACAGGCTTCGGGGACAGCCTTACCAAACATATTATTTATATTATTCAAATAAACTCAAACATTCTAGAACATTTGTGTTTTATATATATACGGCTTTCAGAGTGCACATGAAGGGGAGTGGGAAAAAGAAGAAGTCTTCAGTGGAGAAAGAGTCAGAGTCAGTGAAGGGATTGATCGGCGATGGTGACATGAAGGGGAGTGACAACAAGTGGTGGGAATTGTTGAGCCTTGACGAGTTGAAGAGGAGTGATAACAAGTGGTGTGAATTGTTGAGCCTTGACGAGTATAACTCGGTCTTGGCGAGAGCCACGAAGGGCAAAGGGAAGGAGTCGGGTGGTGACAGAATGGAGTATAGTGGGGAGGAGAGTGAGAAAGAAGGGTGGGAAACAGTGGGGAAGAAGAGGAGGGTAAGTGAGGGGAGTAAGAGGAAGAAACAGGCGGGGAGGAACAACAGCGATGGGGGCGAGAATAGCCAGGGCAAGGGTAAGGGGTCGGTGGTGACGATACGGAGAGTAGGGGGGAGGAGAGGGGGGGAGAAGGGTGGACGAAGGAGGAGAAGGAGAGGGAGGTAAGTGAGGGGAAGGGGAGTAAGAGGAAGAAAATGAGGGACGATAGCTCAAGTGGATCAGACGGCGAGGGTGGAGGAAATTATGTGAAAGCGCGGGACGATAGCTCAAGTGGGCCGGGAGGCGAGGGTGGAGGAAATGATGTGAAAGCGAGGGACGATAGCTCAAGTGGGCCGGGAGGCGAGGGTGCTGGAAATGATGTGGCAAAAGTGGAAGTGATTCATATAGTGGTCAGGCTTGAGGGGGAGAGGGGAGAGGGGAAAGTAGGTAGGCTCGAGTTGCCCAAACTCATTGCCGAGCAATTAGGAGAGGTAAAGTACGCGAGAGTTTTGTGGGATGGGAATCTGGCCGTAGGGTGTGGTAGTGAGGGGCAGGTGGAGAGGGCTAGGAAGATGAGGAGCATTGGGGGGGTGGGTATAAGTAAGGTGGCGAGAGTAGGGGAGAAGAGGGAGGGGGGATGTAAGGGGGTGATAGCTGGGGTACCGGTCGAGGTTACCGTAGAGCAGCTGGTGGAAGAGTTAAAGGGGGACGGGCGTAATGGCATAGTTAAGAGTGCAGAAAGGATGAAGAGGGGAGCAGAGAGGGCAGTGACGGAGACGGTAGTGATTAAGTTTGAGGGTGGGGTTGTTCCTAGGGAGGTGTTTGTAGGGCGTAGGATGTATAGGGTTAGGGAATTTGTTCAGAATCCTCTTAGGTGCTATAGGTGCCAGGAGTTTGGCCATATAGCTACCACGTGTAGGAAGGGGCTGAGGTGCGCTAGGTGTGGCGGGGAACATGACTATGGGAAGTGTGGAGAGGGAGTGAAGCCGATGTGCTGTAGTTGTGGTGGGGAGCATAGTGTAGCGTTTAGGGGGTGTGAGGTGATGAAGGAGGAGGTCGAGGTGATGAAGAAGGAGGTCGCGGTTCGGAGAGAGAGAAGGGAGGGTAAGTTGTCGTATGCTGAGGCGGTTAGCAGGGTAGGACAGGGCAGCCAAGAAAGGGTGCCGGGGGTTGAAGGAGGGCATTTGGCAGAGAGGGTAGAGCAGGAGTATAGAGAGAGGGGAAGGGAGGAGAAATTAGGTATTGTGGCCTTCGTGGCAGGGGTAGTTACTGGTATGGCAGAGGCTAAGGGTAAAACAGCGATGGTGAAGATGATTGTTAGGATAGCGGTTCAACATCTGGGAATGGAAGGTCTGGACTGGGAGGAGGTGGTTAGGGA
This sequence comes from Notolepis coatsorum, assembly GCF_963971535.1. Classification (NCBI taxonomy): domain Eukaryota; kingdom Metazoa; phylum Chordata; class Actinopteri; order Aulopiformes; family Paralepididae; genus Notolepis; species Notolepis coatsorum. The sequence goes on from NC_140169.1 coordinate 174,472,382, forward strand.
ATTGGCTGAGGGGGCTGAGAGGGACAAAGCAGCCCAGAATAAGATCGCAGGGGGCAAGGAGGGTCCCGCGGAGGGGTGCTCAGACAGGAAGTAGCAGCATTAGCTGCACTCCAATGGACAATGTAGGGGATGACGGGGTCCAGTAGAAGAAGAAGAAGAGCCCATAAAAAGAATTGCGGAGGGCAGTAATACGCCACGATGCGTCTACACTGCCGGAAATTCAAATAAGAAGAAGAAGATTGCAGGGGGCAAGGAGGGTCCCGCGGAGGGGGGCTCAGACAGGAAGTAGCAGCATTAGCTGCACTCCAATGGACAATGTAGGGGATGACGGGTTCCAGTAGACTGCGGGAAAAGAAGAAGAAGAAGAAGAAGAAGAAGAAGAAGAAGAAGAAGAAGAAGAAGAAGAAGAAGAAGAAGAAGAAGAAGAAGAAGAAGAAGAAGAAGAAGAAGAAGAAGAAGAAGAAGAAGAAGAAGAAGAGCCCATCAAAAGAATTGCGGAGGGCAGTAATACGCCACGATGCGTCTACACTGCCGGAAATTCAAATAAGAAGAAGAAGAAGAAGAAGATCTCATTGTGCATCTTGCGACAGGACTGAACAGGACTGAACAGATAGACTAAACAACATAGACTGAAACCTGCATTTCTCAACCAAGGTGCCTTGCCGACCATTTTGCTGTGGAAAGGTGAGTGTTCACAACGGCTAGCTAGCTGTTCTACTTGAATACTGAATGTTAATATTGAATCAGACCATATTGAATACTGAATGTTAATAACAGACCATATTGAATACTGAATGTTAATATCAGACCATATTGAATACTGAATGTTAATATTGAATCAGACCAAATTGAATACTGAATGTTAATATCAGACAATATTGAATACTGAATGTTAATTCAGGTTGACATCATTTGACAGTTGACAGGGGGCTGGAAAGTTGATTTAATAAAAGAAAAAATACTAATTTAATCAGATTAATCACTTTATTTATAGAATACTTTTTTTAATATAAATTATTTTATTAAAAACGAAGGTTCGAATGTCCGTTCAAAGAACCCTGACGAAGTTTGAATCCCAAAAACAGGCTTCGGGGACAGCCTTACCAAACATATTATTTATATTATTCAAATGGAACTCAAACATGGTCCGTTGTGATGTCACAGTATGGTGTCATAATAGAACATTCTAGAACATTTGTGATGTCACAGTATGATGTCATAATAGAACATTCTAGAACATTTGTGATGTCACAGTATGATGTCATAATAGCACATTCTAGAACATTTGTGATGTCACAGTATGATGTCATAATAGAACATTCTAGAACATTTGTGATCACACAGTATGGTGTCATAATAGAACCTTCTAGAACATTTGTGATGGCACAATTATGACCATATTGAATACTGAATGTTAATATCAGACCATATTGAATACTGAATGTTAATATCAGACCATATTCAAGCCCAGATTAAGAATTCAGAGGCCTCTGGGCCAGACTCTTGTGGAGGCCCCCACACACACGTGCACGCACAGTGGCGTTTTTATATGTAAAACATTGGTGGGGCAGCCACCAACCAAGGCTACATACCAGGCAAACTACAGTAATCAAAATTACAGTATCCATCGAGAGAGAGAAAGTATAGTTGAGGACTTTTTTTTAAGTATTGAAAATTAATTATAGTTAATAATAGTTATTGACAGGGTACCACACAATATATTATACTTTATTGTTCAGCTAAAAACAAGACTACAAACATCACAAAACAAACTGGTCAGACTACTGCTTGACCTTACTCCTAAAACCCACCTCACCCCTGCCCATTTTGACAACCTAGGATGGCTTAGAGTAGACGACAGAGTACAGCAACTTGCAATGGGCCTGGTCTACAAGATACACTACACCACTAAGATACCCATGTATGTCGAAATACTTCCCAAAGGTCCGTGAATACCACAACCATACCACGACCACAACACCAGAGGGAGTTCCACAAATCATGTTCAACCCAGATTCGGCTCAAACAAGGGACTAAACATGTTTCGCAATTATGCCACAACAATGTGGAATAATGTGATCCCTACCCTCCTTCAAAACCACTCTCAAAGAGCACCTACGGGTGGCTGCAATTAAAAACTGGCCCTGTAAATGTCCAAACCCCCGCCCCCACCCAACCCCCTCCAATGTACAGTTTCTTCCCCTTCGAATGTATATATTTCTGTTTCTCATGATCTACTTGTGTGTGCAATATGACAGATGTTGGGACATAATGGTTCATGTGCAATATTTTCCGCCGATGTGCAATCTTTTTTTCCTACTGTGATGATTTTGCAATGCTTTTTTTAACTGGATTTGATGGTACTAGTCTACAGTGTACAAGAGTGAACTATTTTATACTATTTTCCCCAATAAAAAATCCCCCAAATTATATATATATATTTTTTGTATCTAAGTGTTGTAGGATAATAAGTAGGATAAAATTGTTCTGTTAAGTGAGTTTGGTGACACTACACTCTATAAGAGTGAAGATATTGTAATGGGAAATATTAAAGGACTAAACGATGAGCCGTTTACAAATCATTCTGAGTCATTATTAATAATAATAAGAATGTTTATTTCACCGTGGCCACAAACGAAAGGACAGTTTATAGTCAGAGACAATATGTTAACACATTAGCGTCTGGCCATAGACTGACCCAGAGCGCTGTTCAGACATATGTTAAATACACAGTTGTCAGTCATAACATAATATCAGATATGATGATGAAGGTAAACAAAAATGGTTCTCAGTCACTGGGAACAACAACAAAGAAGTTATGGCTGGGGGGATGTCGGAGTGTTCTTAAAGAGACATACACACATTAACCAGTCAAGCTGGTCACACTGAAAGTCACGCTGTATAACATGATGTCTCAACACAGATCTTTAAGAACATGATAATATATTCCACGACAACTCCCCTGTTTGATAATTAATCACAATCATTATCACTTCACAAAGACAACAAAAAATATTATCATCCTTAAACCAAAAATAACACAAATAATAATAACTCAGCACAAACTATTTTTATTATCTAAAAACAAAAGGTCCTCTGGATTGACCCTGTGTCACGTGCAAAAGAGAAGTTGCCATAACAGCCAACCATCATTACCCAGGTGGCCAAAAAGTTCCGGCCCATTAATGGCCTGTATCCGGCAGGCCGGAAGAAATTAGTCGGCCCAAGTCCGGCTGCCAGAGTCGGCCAAGTAGGCGGCAATGACTGACTGGCCGATTCCGGCCCGAGTACACTGGGCCAGGTCCGGGGTTGCCGGAAGCGGTGAACGTCCGGATTGGCCGAGTAGGCGGCAATGACTGACTGGCCGATTCCGGCCCGAGTACACTGGGCCATGTCCGGGGTTGCCGGAAGCGGTGAACGTCGGGTTGCCTAAAGCAGCCCAGATGCGACCCACACACACTGGGCCAGGTTTGGTTGCCCGAAGCCTAGCCGACACTGCCAATGCAATGGTACTACACAGTAAATTCCGCAGAGTACATTTGACTCAAACTGAGTACATTTGATTCAAACTGAGTAAAGAAATTTTACTCAGTTTGAGTGAAATGTACTCAGTTTGAGTCAAATTTACTTTGCGGAATTTACTGTGTACCCAGTATTCTGCCAGAGCTACTCCACTATCTGCCTATGACCATACATTACCGGAAATACAGTAGGAAATGGTTGATTAGTAATACAATGCCACATATTTAAGGACCCTTCCCTTTACCAATGGAGTATTGGCATGTCCCGCATTGAACAATTCAGAAGTTTACATGCTGTCTCCTACCTCACTGAAATATATTCTCAGTGTATGTGCACATTGTACACAATATACACCATTCTGCAGTGAAGCTCAAATATCAAGTAAAGTAACAATTACCCCATACATGCTACTTTTTCCAGTTAAAAATTACAACTTGAATAGATATTTAAACATTTATTAACAAAAAAATATCACATCCTCCTCTCTGAACCCAACGACAAAGCCTCCAATGAAATTAACCCATTGTTCCCCTGCAACAGCTTCTCCCACAGGGGATCTTTGATTAAACACCTGCTATCAGAAGAATATAGACAGTCAGAAAAAAAGTTCAGTTTACTACTTAAGTACATTTAAAAGTAGAAACTTTGACTTTTACTCAAGTGTGTACTTTCACTTAAACTTTCATGTTAGTCTAGCTTAGCAAATTTTTTTAGGAGAATTAATACAAAAACGAGTGATATGGCCGTTCAGTTGTAAATGAAAGCCTGCATTTAGTAAGACGTTGTTTATAAATGTCTTTTGGTTTAGTTATGAATGAATGACAGCATCTCTATAGCACAGCTCTATTACTAGGACATAAAGTGCTTTGGAATGACTGTATACATCATTCACAACGGGTGGCCCCAGCAGGAATCAAACTCCTAACCGTGACAGTGTTAGTGCCATGCTCGGAGTGCCAAGCACAAGACCCCAATGTTATGCGGGGCTCTGCTCATAGGCGGGCGGCTCGTGGCGTGGCTCGTAGTCCTGGTTGTAGAAGCAACCGTCGCCCTCCATGGAGACCCCCCTCCTCCCGCGTCACCCCAGCGAGGTGGCGGGTGGCGACCCTGACGAGGTGAGCCATGGTGGGGTGGCGGGGGGCCGGCAGGGGGAGGCCCCTGGGGGGGGCTCCGGAGAAAAGCGCCAGGGGGCCGGGCCGGGAGGCGCCCCTGGGGCACCCCGGGAGGCGTGGGCATAGCCTTACGGACCACGGGGGAATAGGTGATGTGGGGGCGTAGCGTGGCGGGGGTCTGGGGGAGCTGTCGCCGGCCCCGGCGAGGCGTGCTGGTCCCCGACGTGGAGGGGACGGGACTTCCACTCACTGCCCTACACGAAAAGTGAAAAAGGCAAATAAAAAGAACGAACCACAAATTCAACGACAGAAGAGAAGAGGATGAGATAGAGAGAGAGAAGAGAGAGAGAGAAGAGAGAGAGAAGAGAGAGAAGGAAAGCAAGATAACAAAATACAACAAGAGCCAGTATGGAAGCAAATGAGTGACAGAAGTATTTGAATTTGATCAGACACCGAATTTATAGCATTGAAAATAATTACTTTGAAAACATGTATCTGAATTGAATTTATAGCATTGAAAATAATTACTTTGAAAACATGTATCTGAATTTTTTCAGACACCAAATTTAAAGCATTGAAAATAATTACTTTGAAAACATGTATCTGATTTTTGAATTTTATCAGACACCGAATTTATAGCATTGAAAATAATTACTTTGAAAACATGTATCTGAATTTTTTCAGACACCGAATTTATAGCATTGAAAATAATTACTTTGAAAACATGTATCTGAATTTTTTCAGACACCGAATTTATAGCATTGAAAATAATTACTTTGAAAAATGTATCTGAATTTTTTCAGACACCGAATTTATAGCATTGAAAATTATTACTTTGAAAATCATGTATCTGAATTTTTTTGCTCCGAATTTACCTATGTGAAATAAAAATTCAATGTAAAAAATTCGAATGTATAATAAAATTCAATGTAAAAAGATTCGATGCATAATTGCGGTGTATAAAATTCGATGTAAAAAACCATCATCCGGGCTACCCAGACAGGATAAGCAATCGCGCCTGGATGCAATCGAATTGACTTCTGGCCTATCACTGCACGGCTTTGTCAGTCATGTGATCACACCAACCCGGGAGAAAGATGGCGGTATATATACATATGTTGGGGGGAGAATATACATACGGTGGGGAGGAGACTGTACATTAGGAGGGGGTGGGTGGGAGAGAAATATACATACGGTGGGGAGAGAATATATACATACGGTGGGGAGGACACTGTACATTAGGAGGGGGTGGGAGAATATATATACATACGGTGGGGAGGAGACTGTACATTAGGAGGGGGTGGGTGGGAGAGAAATATACATACGGTGGGGAGAGAATATATACATACGGTGGGGAGGAGACTGTATATTAGGAGGGGGTGGGAGAGAAATATACATATGGTGGGGAGAGAATATATACATATACGGTGGGGAGGAGACTGTACATTAGGAGGGGGTGGGAGAAAATATATACATACGGTGGGGAGGAGACTGTACATTAGGAGGGGGTGGGTGGGAGAGAAATATACATACGGTGGGGAGAGAATATATACATACGGTGGGGAGGAGACTGTATATTAGGAGGGGGTGGGAGAGAAATATACATACGGTGGGGAGAGAATATATACATACGGTGGGGAGGAGACTGTATATTAGGAGGGGGTGGGAGAGAAATATACATATGGTGGGGAGAGAATATATACATACGGTGGGGAGGAGACTGTACATTAGGAGGGGGTGGGAGAGAATATATACATACGTAGGGAGGAGACTGTACATTACGAGGGGGTGGGAGAGAAATATACATATGGTGGGGAGAGAATATATACATATGGTGGGGAGAGAATATATACATACGGTGGGGAGGAGACTGTACATTAGGAGGGGGTGGGTGGGTGAGAGAGAAAATACATATGGTGGGGAGAGAATATATACATACGGTGGGGAGAAGACTGTACATTAGGAGGGGGTGGGAGAGAAATATACATATGGTGGGGAGAGAATATATACATATGGTGGGGAGAGAATATATACATACGGTGGGGAGGAGACTGTACATTAGGAGGGGGTGGGTGGGTGGGAGAGAAATATACATATGGTGGGGAGAGAATATATACATACGGTGGGGAGGAGACTGTCTATTATATGTATATTTCTCTCCCAACCACCCCCTCCTAATGTACAGTCTCCTCCCCACTGTATGTATATATTCTCTCCCCATCATATGTATATATTCTCTCCCCACCGTTCTCTTGGTGTAAAAAGTTTAAGACCAGGGTGAGGCCAGGCTATGGATGGCTTTGAAGGTGAGTAGTGTTTTGAAGTTAATGCGTTCCTTGATCGGGAGCCAGTGGAGGGAGTGGAGGACAGGAGTGATGTGTTCGCGGGACCGGGTGTTAGTGAGGAGGCGGGCAACTGAGTTTTGGACCATCTGCAGTTTATGGAGGGAGCGGGAGGTGATGCCAGTGAGGAGGGAGTTACAGTAGTCCAGGAGGGAAAAGATGAAGGCGTGTATGAGGGATTCAGCAGCAGGGGGTAGAGGCAGTGACGGATTTTGGCAATGTTGCGGAGGTGAAAATATGAAGTTTTGACAATGGAGCGGACATGGGGTCAAATGAGAGGGTGGGGTCGAGGATGACACAGAGGTTGCGGACTAGGGGGGAGGGGGTGATGGTGGAGTCATTGATGGTGAGTGTGATGTAATACAATAATTTATACTGTAGCATTACAAACCATTTGACAGCCAGGTCCTGCACCTCCGTTCTTGTCCTCTAGGAGCCATCGCAGCATGGCCAAGACCTTCCTCATCCAGCATACTGTCCGGGTGTAACTTATTGCCAGCGGAAGAGTGCAAGAATGCTTCCGCATTCGTCACCGCACGCCAGTACGGTAATGCGCCTTTCCTTTCGCCCCGCTCAGACAAATGCATGTAGTACATTGCAACACAACGCAGCATTTCCGCGGCTGTCTTTAACTAGCAGGACGCTAGTGGGCTAGTCGCTAAAATATATAATTGTACCAACACAGATATTAGGCAGTACACACATTGTCCTGCAATACATGTACAGTGAATGCACAGCTACATTCGCCATATATTTCTATCGCTGCTGCGGTCTATAGTGAAATGCAATATTATTATTATTATTGTAAAGATTATCATTACAATCGCAGCCTGGAGGCAATGTTACAAGTGTACGAGGGTTGTGTGCAAAGAGCACAGCCTCTCAATTTGCACAACGTGCACAAAATAATAATTGTAATGATCTTTACAATAATAATAATATTGCATTTCACTGTAGACCGCAGCAGCGATAGAAATATATGGCGAATGTAGCTGTGCATTCACTGTACATGTATTGCAGGACAATGTGTGTACTGCCTAATATCTGTGTTGGTACAATTATATATAAAACGATATATATATTTGAGCGACTAGCCCACTAGCGAGGCAACCTCCTGCACCATCGCAGCAGCGCCGAGCGTGGTGATACAAGCGGGCTGCTCTGAGGAAAGGAGCCCCTTCACGCTAGTGGGCTAGTCGCTCAAATATATATCGTTTTATATATAATTGTACCAACACAGATATTAGGCAGTACACACATTGTCCTGCAATACATGTACAGTGAATGCACAGCTACATTCGCCATATATTTCTATCGCTGCTGCGGTCTACAGTGAAATGCAATATTATTATTATTGTAAAGATCATTACAATTATTATTTTGTGCACGTTGTGCAAATTGAGAGGCTGTGCTCTTTGCACACAACCCTCGTACACTTGTAACATTGCCTCTCCAGGCTGCGATTGTAATGATAATCTTTACAATAATAATAATAATAATAATATTGCATTTCACTGTAGACCGCAGCAGCGATAGAAATATATGGCGAATGTAGCTGTGCATTCACTGTATGTATTGCAGGACAATGTGTGTACTGCCTAATATCTGTGTTGGTACAATTATATATAAAACGATATATATTTTAGCGACTAGCCCACTAGCGTCCTGCTAGTTAAAGACAGCCGAGGTTGAGTAGTTTCTTCTGATATCACTTTCAAACTCCAAGTGATTCATTGCAATGTACGCGGAAATGCTGCATTGTGTTGCAATGTACTACATGCATTTGTCTGAGCGGGGCGAAAGGAAAGGCGCATTACCGTACTGGCGTGCGGTGACGAATGCGGAAGCATTCTTGCACTCTTCCGCTGGCAATAAGCTACACGCATACTGTCCTTCTGAAGCTCTGAAATCATTAGTGGCCATGAACCTAAAGAGAGAGAGCGAGAATACGTTAGTAGATAGTCTAAGGCCAGTGATTCTCAATATTATTTTGCATATCTAGGACCTCTAATTTAGTCCATGTCATGCACATCTACATAAAATATACTGTAGCATTACAAACCATTTGACAGCCAGGTCCAGCACCTTTCCGTTCTTGTCTTCTAGGAGCCATTGCAGCATGGCCAAGACCTTCCTCATCCAGCATACTGTCCTTCTGAAGGTCTGAAGTCATTAGTGGCCACGAACCTAGAGAGAGCGAGAATACGTTAGTAGATAGTCTAAGGCCAGTGATTCTCAATATTATTTTGCATATCTAGGACCTCTAATTTAGTCCATGTCATGCACATCTACATAAAATATACTGTAGCATTACAAACCATTTGACAGCCAGGTCCAGCACCTCTCCGTTCTTGTCTTCTAGGAGCCATCGCAGCATGGCCAAGACCTTCCTCATCCAGCATACTGTCCTTCTGAAGGTCTGAAGTCATTAGTGGCCATGAACCTAGAGAGAGCGAGAATACGTTAGTAGATAGTCTAAGGCCAGTGATTCTCAATATTATTTTGCATATCTAGGACCTCTAATTTAGTCCATGTCATGCACATCTACATAAAATATACTCTAGCATTACAAACCATTTGACAGCCAGGTCCAGCACCTCTCCGTTCTTGTCTTCTAGGAGCCATCGCAGCATGGCCAAGACCTTCCTCATCCAGCATACTGTCCTTCTGAAGGTCTGAAGTCATTAGTGGCCATGAACCTAGAGAGAGCGAGAATACGTTAGTAGATAGTCTAAGGCCAGTGATTCTCAATATTATTTTGCATATCTAGGACCTCTAATTTAGTCCATGTCATGCACATCTACATAAAATATACTGTAGCATTACAAACCATTTGACAGCCAGGTCCAGCACCTCTCCGTTCTTGTCTTCTAGGAGCCATCGCAGCATGGCCAAGACCTTCCTCATCCAGCATACTGTCCTTCTGAAGGTCTGAAGTCATTAGTGGCCATGAACCTAGAGAGAGCGAGAATACGTTAGTAGATAGTCTAAGGCCAGTGATTCTCAATATTATTTTGCATATCTAGGACCTCTAATTTAGTCCATGTCATGCACATCTACATAAAATATACTCTAGCATTACAAACCATTTGACAGCCAGGTCCAGCACCTCTCCGTTCTTGTCTTCTAGGAGCCATCGCAGCATGGCCAAGACCTTCCTCATCCAGCATACTGTCCTTCTGAAGGTCTGAAGTCATTAGTGGCCATGAACCTAGAGAGAGCGAGAATACGTTAGTAGATAGTCTAAGGCCAGTGATTCTCAATATTATTTTGCATATCTAGGACCTCTAATTTAGTCCATGTCATGCACATCTACATACTGTAGCATCCATCAACACAGGATGACCCTTTCCAGCTGTTGAAATGAAAGTCCCAGATTGAAAAGTATATATATACACAGTCACACACACAATAAAACATTGTATACATCACTTACAAGCATGACCACTTGAAGATCTTGAAGACTTGGTAGATCTTGACCGTCTTGGGAGAGAGAGAGAGAAGGCATTACAGGATGACTCTTTGAAAATGATGTCCCAGATTAAAAAGTATATATTATATATACACAGTCACACACACAATAAAAACCACAACCACTTGAAGTATACGGGTAGTTGTTATTGAGCTGTCTTCTGCTTTCATGTCGTTGTTGAGAGACAGCACTGTAACAGTATTTGCTACATTAATAATGAAATTATATATTTTATAATTAAATTAAACCATGAAAGATCTGCGTGATATGCATTGGTTAGCTAACGTCAGTATTCTACAGTCTAGGCCTGCTAGCAGTAGTGCTTGTATTACAGATCCCGCCAGTTTCATAATATCGAGCAAATAACGTTACAGTAGACTAGTCACTGAAACACAGACTAAACAGCATTTATATCAGCAGCACGCATTACTTATAAATAATAAAATATATGTGTTGCACAATTACCCGAGATGAGAACAGTTGGTGACAACGTGAGGCTCTGCCTGTAGCAGTGTATGTAGCCTATATATGTGTTGCACAATTACCTGAGATGAGAACAGTTGGTGACAACGTGAGGCTCTGCCTGTAGCAGTGTATGTAGCCTATATAGCTAACGTGAGCTCGCGCTACACTCAGTGTATGTAGCATAGATATCTATAGATATCTGTGTTCTATATATATCTATGGTATGTAGCCTATATAGCTAACGTGAGCTCGCGGCCTCGCGCTACACTCAGTGTATGTAGAGCTAGTAGCTAACGTGAGCTTGCGCTACACTCAGTGTATGTAGCCTATATAGCTAACGTGAGCTCGCGGCCTCGCGCTACACTCAGTGTATGTAGAGCTAGTAGCTAACGTGAGCTCGCGCTACACTCACTGAAACACAGACTAAACAGCACTCATTTATATTAGCGGTATTACTTATAAATAATCAAAAATATCTGCATAAATTACCTGAGATGAGAAGAAATGCAACCGTGTCATACTGGTCTGGTCTGACTGTGCCGCGCGCGACGCGCGTCAATTCAAAATTTCAAAAACCACAATGCATTGTGGGGATCCCCCCCCCCCACAATGCAACGCAGCTGTTAGTCAGTGTTGCCAAATGACAATTATTATTTATATTATTTTATATAACAGTTACTCAATCAACTTGCTTTATGCCTACAATCTCTCTGACAAATCTCAATGGCACAAGAATAACTTAAAATAATACTAATAATAATAATAATAATAATAATAATAATAATAATAATAATAATAATAATAATAATAATAATAATAATAATAATAATAATAATAATAATAATAATAATGATAATAATAATAATAATAGCTCTCTTTTCAAGTAAAATAATATGAAATAATGTTCGAATTAATACATCTTTAACAAATTATAGGCAGTATAGTATTTGTTTCAAGTTTAAAGTTCAATAACTTCGTTTTTATATACTTTACAGTGAAAATGTTGGTTTTGATTGATTGATTGATTGATTGATTGATTGATTGATTGATTGATTGATTGATTGATTGAAAACTTTATTAACAGATTGCAGAATGGGTACAATACAGTACAGCTCAATACATACAATTGTTAAGGGCATGCAGACCAGAGAAAGACGTTCGTCTTGTTTACATCAGGGACCCCCATTTTCAATTCATCATAACATGACATGTGACATACAGATAGACACTTCTATACATTTATGACATACCAGATTTGCAAATACAGTAGGCCTACTGTTTGTGATACAAAAAGAGTCTAGAAAAGAGAGTATATATTTGACGTAGAACCGTACATTATAGGTGGGGGGGGGGTAGGAGGGGTGGGGGGGGGGTACTGTACAACTGCACAAGCACAACTGTACATTGGAATATTGACAAAACCATGTTTGGTACTTTACTGTACATTGGAGGGGGTTGGGTTAGGACATTTACAGGGGCCAGTTTCGAATTGCAGTCTCCCGTAGGTGTTCTTTGAGAGTGTTTTGAAAGTGGGTAGTGATTCACATTCCTTTACATCTTTGGGTAGGGCGTTCCACATTGATGTGGCATAATTGCGAAATGTGTTTAGTCCCTGTTTGAGCCGAATCTGGGTTTAACATGATTTGTGGAGCTCCCATGGTGTTGTGGTCGTGGTATTCACTGACCTTTGGGAAGTATTTTGACATGTACACATATACCTTGGTCGTGTATGTATCTTGTAGACAGGCCCATTGCAAGTTGCTGTACTCTGTCGTCTACTCTAAGCCATCCTAGGTTGTCACGTGGGCAGGGGCGAGGTGGGTTCTAGAAGTAAGGTCAAGCAGTAGTCTGACCAGTTTGTTTTGAGATGTTTGTGTAGCAGGGTGGATTATCCCTACTTTATGAGATGTACACTGTCACCAGGTAGGGGGGAACGCAGCAGATCTGAGTCCAACTGAATCCCCGACTTTAGTGCAGGAGTGGAGCTTTAGCAGAGGGTCACAGCCTCTTCACCCTGCTCCCCTCTGGGAGAAGGCTGAGGATCCCAAAGGCTGTGAAAGCTCGACACAGACTGAACTTCTTCCCCTCAGCCGCCAGGCTGATCAATGCCTCAGGTCCCCCCCTCGGTACCCCCCCCCCCCCCCTCCCCCCTCTGCCCCCAAGTGACACTGGCACAATGACACTGACTGCACTGCACTAGTCCGTACTGGATCCCTGCACTCTTCAGGGGGACCCTGATGGAAACAAGACAAACGTCTTTCTCAGGTCTGCATCCCCTTAACAATTGTATGTATTGAGCCGTACTGTATTGTACCCATTCTGCAATCTGTTAAATAAAGTTTTCATTCATTCATTCATTCATTCACTTTATATATATATATATATGTATTTATTGATTAATCCCCCACTGCACTGTTTCGTTTCTTGTCTGTGTTGGTGTTGTTTTCTGTGAAAAAAGAAAGGAAATGCATACACTGTATTGCTGCAACAATTACCAATGTGTTTTACACAAATGGCTAAATAAAGGAATCTGAATCTGGGGCCTAGGATTTACTAACCTAGTGTGCTGGTCCAGCTTTAACAAATTTTTTTTTTTTTATTTTTTATTTTTTTTTTTATTATTGCAAAACAAAACTTATTAAAAGTCAGTACTCAACACACAATGTATAATGAAACTTTCAGTAAAGGTGGTTAAAATATATGCAAGTACAGAAACAGGATAAAACAAAAATAGTCAATAATAACATTTTAACCGTATACCGTGTATATCCAGCGAAGTTACAATTATATAAATGTTAGTATATAATATACCCCGAATACCTATTTTCTAAAACCCTACACACATATGCTCCAGCTCAAATCCCCCCCTCCCGGACCCCCTCTTGGATAGTACCTCCATTATCCCTCACTCCTAACCAGACATCACCATTATAGGCTAGCTTTTATTCTCTCCACCACTTCTAACCACATTAACATTTTGGATTCATTGAGCCCTAGAATTCTTGCTGTTGATATTTCTTGATATATCACATCAAGATATGTAAGAAACCACACTTTCCGGCACATTTTTTCCGGTTGAAACCAACGTGATGCAATCAGTTTTTTAGCTACTGTGATACCCGATAAAACCAATCTTTTTAGTTGTGGGTTCACTGCAAACTCAAAAACATCATTCAATAGCAATACCGCAGGGTGTACAGGTATATTCCAAAATACGAGTATTGATAATTGTTGGGACACATCTTCCCAGAATGCCTTAACTGGTGGGCAGTCCCAATACATGTGCATAAATGTTCCTTCATCCCCATTTGTACATTGGGAGCATTTGGAGTCTTGTATAAGCCCCATTTTGCACAGCCTTATAGGAGTCAAGTATGTCCTGTGAATATAGTTCAGATTGATTTGTTGATGATCCGGGTTCCTTGATGTAAGTCGGACATTTGCCCAGGCTCCTTGCCAATCAAAGTCATTTTCCAGGTCTGGTATATCCCTCCTCCAGACATTGTCTAGTTGAAGGGTTTCGTACGAGGACGTTAGTAATTGATAATAAAAACCTGATACAAAACCTCCCAATGTATCTCTGTCATAGAAAAATTTGTGGTATCTGTGGTGTTCAATTGGTATGTGTAATGGAACACCGTGAGATCTCATACAAAGTCGTAACTGTATGTAAAAAAGCCATGTGGACTCGGTGAGGTTAAACTTTATGCATATTTCGACATAACTACAGAGGCCCTTGTTATTAAAAATATCCCCTAATGAGTGTATGCCTCTTTCTTCCCATACAGGGAATCTTATAGGTCGTTTTCCCATTAAGAGAGCATTGTTATTGAATATGGGAGTGTGATTATGCCATACTTGATTGTTATGAAATTTCCTTTGTGTTTCCCGCCATGTCCTGATTGCATGGGTTATTATTGGGCCAAATTCTCGCTCACAATGCTTGATTGAAAGTTTAGTGTATGCTATGTCTTTCAATCTCTGTGGGGCTACTATGTTTTCTTCTAATTTTCTCCAAGATACCAAAGCCTCGGGGTCAAACCATATCTTCTTCAATGGTCTTAATGTGAAGGCATTAAAATATTGTAAAAAATCTGGGACTGCCATGCCACCGTCTGCTTTACTTCTCTGTGCGGTGGATCTTTTTATGCGAGGTGGTTTGTTATTCCAAATAAATTTGTATGTGGAGGTTTGTAATCTTTTCCAGTAGCCCTCTGGAGGAGGTAACGGAAGCATTGAGCTGAAGAAATTGATTCTTGGTAATACATCCATCTTAACTATTGATACCCTTGCCTGTACTGAGTTTTTAAGTTTTGCCCACCTGTCCAGGTCGTCCTTGATTTTGTTCTGTATTTTTGTGTAATTGTGCTTCACCGTTTGTCTTATGGTGGGGAATATTTCCACTCCCAAGCATCTGAAATGTTTTACCATCGGTATCGCACCTGGGAGGGTTATATCTTTTTTTGTAGGGGTGTTAAGTGGAAGGAAAGCCGACTTCGGCCAATTTATCTTAAATCCCGATAAATCACCAAAGTTCTCAATCAACTTGAGCAGATGAGGCAATGTGGTGTTGGGGTTTTGCATGAACAATATTACGTCGTCCGCATATAAACTAATTTTTTGTTGTGTGCCCTTGATTACGATTGGTTCTATGGATTGGGATTGTCTTATATATTGTGCTAAAGGCTCTAATGATAAATTGAATAGTCCGGGACTAAGAGGGCAACCCTGTCTGGCAGAGCGTGATACCGGAAAGATTTTGGAGATGATTGTGCCTGTTGTAATCATGGCCGATGGGTCCTTGTATAGTACTTTAATCATATCAATGAAACCTTTTGTACAGTTTGACATCGGTTCCGAGGAGGCTTAAAGGACGGTAACTACCGCATTCAGTGGGGTCTTTGTCTTTTTTGTGAAGAACTGAAATGAGTGCGGTATTTTGGTGTTCAATGAAGCTTCCCTCTTTGACTGAGTATAAGATCATATTTAGTAATAAGGGTCCAAATATGTCCCAGCAAGAAATGTACATTTCTGATGGGATACCGTCAATTCCCGGAGCTTTGCCGTTTTTCATTCCGGATATGGCCTTCTTGAGTTCTTCTAATGTGATCGGTACTTCTAACTGTTTAGCGTCTTTATCCGTAAGTTTAGGGAGAGTAATTTGATTAAGATATGTGTCTAATTTGTCTTGATCAAAGGTCGTTTCTGAGTTATATAAATCGGAGTAGAATTCTTTGAATGTATCGTTTATTATTTTGGGTTCTGTTACTAGAGCTTGTTGTTTCCTAATGGCAGTTATATCTGCAAATTTTGCATTAATTCTTAGTCGCATGGCTAATAGGTGACTAGGTTTAGAACCTTGGAAGTACTGCTGTTGTCTAGTGCTGCGTATTTGCAATTCCGATTTTTGTCTGTACATTGCTTTGATCTCGGTCTTTAGAATGTTAACTTGGTTATCTAGTCTAGTAGAGTTATTGTATTTTAAAGAATTAAAAAGCGTTGAGTAAAGCGTTTCCATTTCAGACAGTTTTGTGTTTTGATTTTTGCGCAATATGGAGGTAAATCTGTCCGAGAAATCCTTGATCATACTCTTTACCGACATCCATAATATTCTGGGATCTTGCACCGAGTTAGCATTATCTTGTAGGAATACTGTGAGAGCTTCTTTAATTTGTGTAATGAATTCCTTGTTGTTAAGCAGCATCGAATTAAAACGCCATCTTGGGGCCCGGGTAGATAATGTACCAAATGTTGCTTTCAGGATTAAGTAGCAGTGATCTGATAGCGCATTGGGTGTCATTTCCACTTCGTATTTATCAAATATTCTCGGGGATGCAAAGACGTAATCAATTCTGGATAGTGTGTTGTGTCTCGCCGAACGACAGGAGTACTTGCGGGTCATGGGGTTAAGTGAACGCCATAAATCAGTTACTCCTGTTGATTTCGACCAATCTTTTAATGCTTTAGATGAATTCTTTTGTTCGCTGGAGAAGGAAAGGTAAGTTTTGTCCATCCTTGGGTTCCAAATGGCATTAAAATCCGCACCTATTATGTATGAGTACTCGGGATGGTTTAACATTTCTCCTGTTAGTGAAGTGAAGAAACCCACTTCGTACAAATTCGGGGCATATACCGCTGCCAATGCAATTTTCCTGTTATTGTGTATAATCCTAGCTATAGTTATGCGCCCCTCAGCATCCGACCATACCCCTTTCAATTCGATATTTAATTTGCGTCTGACGACTATGGCTACCCCTCTAGTTCTCGTAGCAAAAGAAGAGTGACCAATATTATGGTATATGTTATCTGCTAACGTATTTATGTCTCCCTCTAAAATGTGCGTTTCGCTTAATAGTGCCACGTCCACATGTTCTTTTTTCATCAGTGTAAGCACGCTTTTGCGCTTGTGTTGTTTGTTTATCCCACCGGTGTTCCATACCATTATATTCAAACTAGCCATAGTCTATGCATGTTTTCGTGTAGTTTTTGGTAATGTTTCTGGAGTATGAAGCTACAATAGATGCACATCCAATTAATGAGGTCCCGTTGAGAGCTGAGCTTAAAAACATATATATATACAAATAAAAATCCCCTATTTTCCCCTCTCCCAGAAAGTCGAACATGCCTGTGTTCCAAGAACACATCCTCCGCGATTGACTTTCTCCCATGGTCCACCGGATTGCCCAACCTGAGCATTGTAATCCTAATTTTCCTATGCTCATTGCCATAGGATCTAACATTTCCATTCTATTGCAATAGAATGTCGCTTTTGGTCTTGCACCTTCCCTTACTGTAATGAAGTATTGTGATAAATAACCTAAAGATAAAAATAAAAAATAAAATAAAAAGAGAATAAACCTTTATCGACATATTCCTTTGAACCCTCCACCAACGTGTGGGGGAAAAAAAAAAGGAAAAGATTGTAGATCAGTATTGACACCTTAATGTGAAGAACATTGGAAAAGAATAATGTAAGTTACAATATATTTAAAAAATATATAGTAATATTGACACCTTAATGTGAAGAACATTGGAAAAGAACAATGTAAGTTAAATTATATTTAAAAAATATAGGGTGATGAGAAGAAAAAATTTAATAAAATAAAAATCAATGGAAAGATATAGATAAGGAATAAGAGATAAATAATTATCAACGTGGAGAGGCCACTAGAACCGATTTAACTGATTAGATAAGATAGAAAAGCAGCGCCTTTTAGCGCTTCAATGTGCCTTTAATGGAGTGATTACTTAAATTGTTAGAAAAACCTTGCTGTGCTCATACGTTTATGTGTGGATAATTTTAAAGTATTATTAAGGGCTGATTGCACTTAATTTAATTTATTATATGCTATGTGTATGCACACCGAATGTTATTGTTAGAGTTGTATGCTTCGTTGTCATGGTGCCTTATATTCTAGAAGGTTGTAGAATATACTAGTGCCTAGACTATTTTACATTCCAGAATGATCTAAGAGACCCAGGGCATTTGAGCGATAAACCCAGAATATTCCAGATAGATCTTTTTGCATTGATATTTATTTGTCCCCTCAGAGACCAGAGACTGAAATTATAATGTATTATGAATCGTGTTATACACAGTACACATTGTTATAGACGACTTGCATATCGTTTGCTACTTTGATGAACACAACAATGTTATTCCAACACTGGTGGAATGACCTCATTGATGAACACAATAAAGTCATTCCAACACTGGTATATATTTAGAGAGAGGCTTAACTGATTCCGGCATTTCCGTCATGCTTTGGGTTATTTGCTGCATTTTGAATCAGGAAATCCTCAGCATCAAAGGGTGTAAATGGACCTGACCTGCGGCCGTTATTGTCCAAGAATGATAACAGCGCCGGATATGCTAGCCTTGGCTTGTGGGCGGCTATGTACAGCTTTTGCATCACAACTTTGTATGGTTGACGTCGGATGATGGCCTCTCTGCTCAAATCTTCGTAGATAAATATTGGTTTATCACCATACTTCAGCTTCCCACGTTGGTTGCGAGCATATTTGATGATTTCATCCCTTGTTGTAGTTTTCCGCAGAGTGACAATGATGACTCTCGGCCCGTTGATATTTTGCCCCTGGGAACCAATTCTGTAAACTTGTTCCACTTCTGGCACTTTGTTTGGATCGGAGTTTTCCAAAATCGTTGATAACTCGTTTGGAAAGTTGATGTCATCGCAGTTCACTGATTCATCAAGCCCCACAATGCGGATGTTATTCCGCCTGTGGTAACGATGGGTTTCTAGTTGCCTCTCCATCACTTCGTTTTTAAGCAATTTTATTTCCCTCCGGTATTCATCTTTAACTTTTTCCATCTCTTCTCCCATCTCTGTCATGATACCTTCGTTCGCCTTGACTGCTTTTGTGTTTTCTGTCACCGAAATCTCCACTGTCGTGATTCGCTCTGACTGTGCATCGAACGCTTTCTTGACTTCTTCTAATTTCTCATCGATGTGATCGAATTTAGCCTCGATGCGATCGAATTTAGCCTCGACGTTTGCCTCGAGCGCCTTGATGTGTGTAATCTGCAGGTTAGACTGTTCTACCATCTGTTCTTTCATCAGGTTAGACTGTTCTACCATCTGTTCTTTCATCAGGTTAGACTGTTCTAACTGTTCTTTCATCAGGTTAGACTGTTCTACCATCAGGTTAGACAATGTGTTGAAATCGGGTGGATTTCTGCTTTCTTCAGTTGACGGCATATGGTAGATAGATGCAGTGACGTTGGAATCCATAAATCTGGCTGCTCTCCCTCTCACGGAGCTTGAATCTGTACCTTCTTTTATGTTGGTCTCTATTGACTCTCTTTCGGGGACCGTAATCGATGATCCCGGTACGTTGTCCTCTTCCTTCTCCTCCTCGGAGCTTGTCGCCGTCGGCTCAGAACCAGCGACGGTTAGGACGCGTCTATCTCGTTTTTTTACGTCCTGCGCCGTTGAAGTTGCCGTAGTTATTTTCTCTGCCTTCTTTCCACCTTTAACCATATTGTCTTTTGATATGGTTAGTAGAGGATCTTAACAATACATACGATGTGGTCTATTCTCTTTCTTTACTGTCCAAATAATGTTTTTAAACGAAATTAGCGTTAGTGGGAGCGGAGCAATTGCAAAATGCGTGTGCTACATGTTGTAGCGTAACCGGAAGTTTATCTCTGTATCTTTTCAATGTAAATAATAAATCAGTAACCAGTATTGTTATGTTAGCGTACTGAGCTGCGGTTAAAGGCCTTAACCACAGGTTAAAGGCCTTAACCACAGTTGTTATGTTAGCTACTGAGCTGCTGCAGGCCTTAACCACAGTATTATGTTAGCTATGAGCTGCTAACTATAGAGGCCATAACCACAGTATTACATATACTCTTGTTAGCTTTATGAGGCTACATCAACACGCTCCTATGAGTGCAGCATATGCAGCTTTATGAGGCTACATCAACATCCTATGAGTGCAGCTATAATATTAGCTTTATGAGGCTACATCAACATGCAGGCTCCTATGAGTGCAGCTATTTAAAGGCCTTAACCACAGTTGTTATGTTAGCTACTGAGCTGCTGGTTAAAGGCCTTAACTACAGTGTTGTTATGTTAGCTACTGAGCTGCTGGTTAAAGGCCTTAACTACAGTGTTGTTATGTTAGCTACTGAGCTGCTGCAGGCCTTAACCACAGTATTATGTTAGCTATGAGCTGCTAACTATAGAGGCCATAACCACAGTATTACATATACTCTTGTTAGCTTTATGAGGCTACATCAACACGCTCCTATGAGTGCAGCATATGCAGCTTTATGAGGCTACATCAACATCCTATGAGTGCAGCTATAATATTAGCTTTATGAGGCTACATCAACATGCAGGCTCCTATGAGTGCAGCTATTTAAAGGCCTTAACCACAGTTGTTATGTTAGCTACTGAGCTGCTGGTTAAAGGCCTTAACTACAGTGTTGTTATGTTAGCTACTGAGCTGCTGGTTAAAGGCCTTAACTACAGTGTTGTTATGTTAGCTACTGAGCTGCTGCAGGCCTTAACCACAGTATTATGTTAGCTATGAGCTGCTAACTATAGAGGCCATAACCACAGTATTACATATACTCTTGTTAGCTTTATGAGGCTACATCAACACGCTCCTATGAGTGCAGCATATGCAGCTTTATGAGGCTACATCAACATCCTATGAGTGCAGCTATAATATTAGCTTTATGAGGCTACATCAACATGCAGGCTCCTATGAGTGCAGCTATTTAAAGGCCTTAACCACAGTTGTTATGTTAGCTACTGAGCTGCTGGTTAAAGGCCTTAACTACAGTGTTGTTATGTTAGCTACTGAGCTGCTGGTTAAAGGCCTTAACTACAGTGTTGTTATGTTAGCTACTGAGCTGCTGCAGGCCTTAACCACAGTATTATGTTAGCTATGAGCTGCTAACTATAGAGGCCATAACCACAGTATTACATATACTCTTGTTAGCTTTATGAGGCTACATCAACACGCTCCTATGAGTGCAGCATATGCAGCTTTATGAGGCTACATCAACATCCTATGAGTGCAGCTATAATATTAGCTTTATGAGGCTACATCAACATGCAGGCTCCTATGAGTGCAGCTATTTAAAGGCCTTAACCACAGTTGTTATGTTAGCTACTGAGCTGCTGGTTAAAGGCCTTAACTACAGTGTTGTTATGTTAGCTACTGAGCTGCTGGTTAAAGGCCTTAACTACAGTGTTGTTATGTTAGCTACTGAGCTGCTGCAGGCCTTAACCACAGTATTATGTTAGCTATGAGCTGCTAACTATAGAGGCCATAACCACAGTATTACATATACTCTTGTTAGCTTTATGAGGCTACATCAACACGCTCCTATGAGTGCAGCATATGCAGCTTTATGAGGCTACATCAACATCCTATGAGTGCAGCTATAATATTAGCTTTATGAGGCTACATCAACATGCAGGCTCCTATGAGTGCAGCTATTTAAAGGCCTTAACCACAGTTGTTATGTTAGCTACTGAGCTGCTGGTTAAAGGCCTTAACTACAGTGTTGTTATGTTAGCTACTGAGCTGCTGGTTAAAGGCCTTAACTACAGTGTTGTTAAGTTAGCTACTGAGCTGCTGCAGGCCTTAACCACAGTATTATGTTAGCTATGAGCTGCTAACTATAGAGGCCATAACCACAGTATTACATATACTCTTGTTAGCTTTATGAGGCTACATCAACACGCTCCTATGAGTGCAGCATATGCAGCTTTATGAGGCTACATCAACATCCTATGAGTGCAGCTATAATATTAGCTTTATGAGGCTACATCAACATGCAGGCTCCTATGAGTGCAGCTATTTAAAGGCCTTAACCACAGTTGTTATGTTAGCTACTGAGCTGC
This sequence comes from Notolepis coatsorum, assembly GCF_963971535.1. Classification (NCBI taxonomy): domain Eukaryota; kingdom Metazoa; phylum Chordata; class Actinopteri; order Aulopiformes; family Paralepididae; genus Notolepis; species Notolepis coatsorum. The sequence goes on from NC_140169.1 coordinate 174,494,682, forward strand.
TGGTTAAAGGCCTTAACTACAGTGTTGTTATGTTAGCTACTGAGCTGCTGGTTAAAGGCCTTAACTACAGTGTTGTTATGTTAGCTACTGAGCTGCTGCAGGCCTTAACCACAGTATTATGTTAGCTATGAGCTGCTAACTATAGAGGCCATAACCACAGTATTACATATACTCTTGTTAGCTTTATGAGGCTACATCAACACGCTCCTATGAGTGCAGCATATGCAGCTTTATGAGGCTACATCAACATCCTATGAGTGCAGCTATAATATTAGCTTTATGAGGCTACATCAACATGCAGGCTCCTATGAGTGCAGCTATTTAAAGGCCTTAACCACAGTTGTTATGTTAGCTACTGAGCTGCTGGTTAAAGGCCTTAACTACAGTGTTGTTATGTTAGCTACTGAGCTGCTGGTTAAAGGCCTTAACTACAGTGTTGTTATGTTAGCTACTGAGCTGCTGCAGGCCTTAACCACAGTATTATGTTAGCTATGAGCTGCTAACTATAGAGGCCATAACCACAGTATTACATATACTCTTGTTAGCTTTATGAGGCTACATCAACACGCTCCTATGAGTGCAGCATATGCAGCTTTATGAGGCTACATCAACATCCTATGAGTGCAGCTATAATATTAGCTTTATGAGGCTACATCAACATGCAGGCTCCTATGAGTGCAGCTATTTAAAGGCCTTAACCACAGTTGTTATGTTAGCTACTGAGCTGCTGGTTAAAGGCCTTAACTACAGTGTTGTTATGTTAGCTACTGAGCTGCTGGTTAAAGGCCTTAACTACAGTGTTGTTATGTTAGCTACTGAGCTGCTGCAGGCCTTAACCACAGTATTATGTTAGCTATGAGCTGCTAACTATAGAGGCCATAACCACAGTATTACATATACTCTTGTTAGCTTTATGAGGCTACATCAACACGCTCCTATGAGTGCAGCATATGCAGCTTTATGAGGCTACATCAACATCCTATGAGTGCAGCTATAATGTTAGCTTTATGAGGCTACATCAACATGCAGGCTCCTATGAGTGCAGCTATTTAAAGGCCTTAACCACAGTTGTTATGTTAGCTACTGAGCTGCTGGTTAAAGGCCTTAACTACAGTGTTGTTATGTTAGCTACTGAGCTGCTGCAGGCCTTAACCACAGTATTATGTTAGCTATGAGCTGCTAACTATAGAGGCCATAACCACAGTATTACATATACTCTTGTTAGCTTTATGAGGCTACATCAACACGCTCCTATGAGTGCAGCATATGCAGCTTTATGAGGCTACATCAACATCCTATGAGTGCAGCTATAATATTAGCTTTATGAGGCTACATCAACATGCAGGCTCCTATGAGTGCAGCTATTTAAAGGCCTTAACCACAGTTGTTATGTTAGCTACTGAGCTGCTGGTTAAAGGCCTTAACTACAGTGTTGTTATGTTAGCTACTGAGCTGCTGCAGGCCTTAACCACAGTATTATGTTAGCTATGAGCTGCTAACTATAGAGGCCATAACCACAGTATTACATATACTCTTGTTAGCTTTATGAGGCTACATCAACACGCTCCTATGAGTGCAGCATATGCAGCTTTATGAGGCTACATCAACATCCTATGAGTGCAGCTATAATATTAGCTTTATGAGGCTACATCAACATGCAGGCTCCTATGAGTGCAGCTATTTAAAGGCCTTAACCACAGTTGTTATGTTAGCTACTGAGCTGCTGGTTAAAGGCCTTAACTAAAGTGTTGTTATGTTAGCTACTGAGCTGCTGGTTAAAGGCCTTAACTACAGTGTTGTTATGTTAGCTACTGAGCTGCTGCAGGCCTTAACCACAGTATTATGTTAGCTATATGAGCTGCTAACTATAGAGGCCATAACCACAGTATTACATATACTCTTGTTAGCTTTATGAGGCTACATCAACACGCTCCTATGAGTGCAGCATATGCAGCTTTATGAGGCTACATCAACATCCTATGAGTGCAGCTATAATGTTAGCTTTATGAGGCTACATCAACATGCAGGCTCCTATGAGTGCAGCTAATGTTAGCTTTATGAGGCTCTGCCCCCCCCCTCCACTCCTATAACACCCACCTCGCTCTGCCCCCCCCTCCACTCCTCTAACATTTTATTTATTAATTGTATTATTATTATTTTATTTGTTGCCATTAAAATAATAGGCAAGCATAGGGCTAAAACATTTTCATAAACAATAATATAATCTTTTGTTATTTGGTTATAATAAGGGCTTTTCTATGCATTTGTCTGATTGATTGATTGATTGATTGATTGAAAGCTTTATTTACAGACTGCAGAGTGGGTACAGTACAGCTGTATTCACTTGTTGCGGTGGTCTCAACGGAACAATTTTGATTGACAGTCGATTCTGCCAATCACACCGCTGTTGTGTGTGGGGGCGGCGTCGCTTGACTGAAACTTCGGCTCTGCCCCGGCAACCATTGCCGGGCCAGAGCCGGTTTATCTTTGGCGAGCCCGAGTCGGCTCTGCCCCGGCAACCATTGCCGTGCCAGAGCCGGTTTATCTTTGGCGAGCCCGAGTCGGCTCTGGCACGGCAAGCCGAGCCGGGCCAGAGCCGGTTTATCTTTGGCGAGCCTGAGTCGGCTCTGCCCCGGCAAGCAGAGCCGGGCCAGAGCCGGTTTATCTTTGGCGAGCCCGAGTCGGCTCTGCCCCGGCAACCATTGCCGGGCCAGAGCCGGTTTATCTTTGGCGAGCCCGAGTCGGCTCGGGCACGGCAACCATTGCCGGGCCAGAGCCGGTTTAGCTTTGGCGAGCCCGAGTCGGCTCTGCCCCGGCAACCAGAGCCGGGCCAGAGCCGGTTTATCTTTGGCGAGCCCGAGTCGGCTCTGCCCCGGCAACCATTACCGAGCCAGATCCGGCTCATCGTTGGCGTGCCGTGCCGGACATATGCCGAGTGTGCCGACCGGTAGCCGGAATTGGGCCGAGTATGCTGGCCACCTGGGTAGTGTCTCTTTGCAAATGTCCAGACGGTGGTCGAAGGACTCAACAGTACAATGTCCAATCTCTGGTTTTGTCAAGGCCGGAACAGCTGCACCATATCCTCTAACCACCAAGCTGAAAAATAGAATCACAAAAAAAAAACAGGAGAGTATCTCGCCAAAAAGAGCATTTCCCATACAAACGTATTCAAAACAAACAATTCCCATAAAACTCTTTCAGTAGCGAAGAACAGATAACAGCAAGAAACAAAAACAAAATTTGCAGACTCTTCACAAAGAATGAAATATAATCTCAGGGAAGTCACACATAACCCAAGTTTACCATTGCAATGTACAGCACATTCAAAAACATCTTCATTCTGAACCAAGTTCAGTACATTATTACCTAATATCTCTTAGGATGATACCGTAATATCTGTATATGTTTGGTTCAAACTTGCCTCATATATCATCTGTGACGAATCTCGGAACGGTCTCTCCTCCTTCCTCTGCCCGCAGTCCAAACACCCCCCCTCTGCAGTCCATGGCTCTGATGCAAGGAGCGGCCCGGTGAATGGCCCAGACCGGCTGGCTTAGATCTTTGTCATCAGTTGATGCCCACTGAGTCTGGTCAAAAGCCTGATGGAAGCCGTCTCTTAGATCTCTATCTCCGGACCACCGATAATATCAGGCTGGGGTCAGCTGTCAGTTGATGTTCTTAGCGTCCCATCAGCTGGGTGTATGCGTTCACCAGCCGATAGGCCTAGTTCTGCAGCAGACTGGGACAGCTTACTTTCTCAGAAATCAGTTCAGTAGAATAGCTGTCTCTCCGTGCTAGAGCAGTGGGCCCCAGCTTCCTCTCAGTGGTCAGCTGTCCCAGCACATGCTCCCTGTCCGAACCGCGGGCCTCAGCCTCCTTTCCCAGTGGTCAGCTGTCAGCAGTGTCCTAGCTGCGTCCCGTCAGCTGGGTGGGCATTTGGACCGGCACAGGAGACTGAAGAGAGATACGCCCAGCGAGAACTCACACAAGAAAAAGAGCGAGAGAGAGAGAGAGAAAGAAATAAAAAATAAAAACCTGTCCGGTAACATTTCAACTCAGTTCCAATGAGCAGGGCAGTTCCCCAGGTCATGACAACAAAAACAAATGTCCCCTAGAGCCTCGTTGGCCAAAAAACAAACCATATATATATATACATATTATTGAACCATGACACATTCCCAGTGACTCGATGTGGCCCGACAGTGGGTAATGTACAAGTTAACATCTTTTGCAGTTAACATCTTTTGCTTTGAAATCAAATAACAATCTCACAATGCAATGTCCCCTCTACAAATATATTTGCTTTTCCTCAATACTTATCTAATTGCAGATTGCTATCAAACTGTATTTGATCATCAATATAATGCATTTGGGGCTATAAATCACGTTCTGGAGAATGCTGCAGAAAACGATAAAAACATACTTATACTTTAGACCGTATTTTAGTATGAATATGTGAATGAAAAAATATAACGTTGCTACACCCTGAACAATAGATACTTGATGTTGAATGGGCCATAGTAATGTCAATTTAGCCATACAATTTAAAAAGTTATAGCCCTGCAAAGAAGGGGAACTTCTCCATAGAGTTTTTATTTAAACTCGAGAGCAGAATCACTCCCCTCCACAGACGCGCTAGTTAGACTAGCCGATCTTGTGCTTACGAGGAATTACTTTAGATTTCAAGATACATATTATTTGCAGAACAGAGGACTCAGCATGGGCTCGCCAGCCGCAGTGAACCTTGCTAATCTTTTTATGTCTAAATTTGAATTATAACATGTTTTTAAAAATAACCCGTTTGAGAAATATGTCAAATCCTACATGCGCTATATAGATGACCTATTCTTTATTTGGTCAGGTACATCGTCTGAGCTCCATGACTTCCTTGAATATCTCAACTCTTGTAGATTAACGATTAAATTTACTTTGAAGTTTGACTTACAATCGCTACCCTTTTTGGACGTCTTAATCAACAAAGCCCCAAGTGGGACTTCATTACATACAGAGGTCTTCAAAAAAGAGACAGACAGAAATTCGTTTCTACATTTCTCTAGCTACCATACCCCGGCTTTAAAAAATAGTCTACCTTTCAGCCAAATACTCAGGTATAAGAGAATCTGTGACACGGAGGTCAGATTCAAGGCCCAAGCCGAAACCCTACAGGAGAATTTTCATGACAGAGGATACAGTGCTATTTTAACAGCTAAGGCCCTGCACAAAACTCAGCAGATTGACAGATCCTTGTTACTGGCCCCTAAGAAGAATAAGGTACACTCTGACAAAGTGGCCTTTGTGTCTACTTACAGCCCGATTACTAGAGACATACGTACCATTGTCAATAAATACTGGCATATTTTACAGTCAGATCCTCTAGTTGGAGCGGCGTTTCAGCATTCGCCCAATTACTATTACAAAAGACAAGCGAATCTCTCAAATCTGTTGGTGAAAACGTATTTTCCCAAGGTAAAACCAACTCACTTTATGTCTAACATCCCAGATGGGAACTTTCCCTGTCAATCTTGTGTACATTGCCAAGGGATGATCAAAGACAAAAGTTATACACACCCAAAAACGGGCAAACGGTTATCGGTGAAAGGGCGTATTACCTGCAATTCCGCCAACATAGTGTACCTGCTGAAATGTCCTTGTGATTTTTCATATGTGGGCAAAACAACGAGACCATTCAAATTAAGAATCAGTGAACATAAGTGTTCAATCAGAAATTCAGATGTCAAATCGGCGGTAGCTAGACACTTCAATACTTGCAAGCATGCTGTCAAAGATCTCCGTTATATGGGTCTAGAGTTAGTTCATAGGCCCGCCAGGGGAGGTGACAGACATAAGCTACTTTTGCAAAGGGAATGTTATTTTATTCACCTCTTTAACTGTATAGAACCAAGAGGTATGAATGAAGAGAACTTGTTGACCTGCTTCCTTTAATTACTTTTCCCATTAAGGCCGATTATTAGTTTTAGTATCCTTAGAAAGAAGTATGCCGGGTTCAGTAAATACGAGTAAGATCAATTTAACACAGTATCTAAGTATACAAGGGAGTATTAATGATTAGACTATAGATCTATTTTAAAGAGCCATTAGTAAGTCTAACAACCTTCAGACACACCGAACAGGTGTAGTTTTTTCCTTATTTTCCTTTTTTTCCGCTTTATTACGAGGCTCAAAAAAAGAGTTTGAATTTACGCCTAATGGCAGACTTATTTACCCAAGGGTTTCTTGTTTACTTTTGATTGTTTATTGTTTATTTATATAAAATGAATAAGGCATTAGAGTGTATCTATCTAGCCATACATAATGGCGGACTTATTTACCCAAGGGTTTGTATTGTTTATTGTTTATTTATATAAAATGAATAAGGCATTAGAGTGTATCTATCTAGCCATACATAATGGCAGACTTATTTACCCAAGGGTTTCTGGTTTACTTTTTATTGTTTATTGTTTATTTATATAAAATGAATAAGGCATTAGAGTGTATCTATCTAGCCATACATAATGGCGGACTTATTTACCCAATGGGTTTCTTGTTTACTTTTTATTGTTTATGGTTTATTTATATAAAATGAATAAGGCATTAGAGTGTATCTATCTAGCCATACATACTAGATGTTATTGCTATTTTGATTTATGTTTTTGTTTCCAGTATAACAACAATTTTAATTTTAATCTTATATCTACATTTACCATCTGTATATTGTGGTAATTTTGACTTTAGTTTTTTCATCGGTTTTCCTCTTGATTACGAGGCTCAAAAAAAGAGTTTGACTGTACGCCAAAGGGCGGACTTATTTACCCTAGGGTTCTTGTTTAATGTTTATTGTTTATATTTAAAATGAATAAGGCATTAGAATGTACCTATCTAGCCATACATACTAGATGTTAATTTTGGTTTTGTTTCTAGTATAACAATTTTATGTTTATGTATCTATTATCTACATTTAGATCTACATTTTTTATTTGTATATTTAGGTAATTTCGACTTAAGAATGGACTCTTGACATCAAAGTACTTCCTGGGTCAAATTAGACCTTATAGCAATTCTCAACACACCTGTGGATGATGTCACTTCCTGCTTTTCTTGGTATAAAAACAATATTGTCGGTGAGAACATTTGCTAGCCATCAACACTGAGGAAGGAACATAATCGTTCCGAAACATGTTTGTTTCAGGCTGCCATTAAATATACCAAAATCTGTGAGTGCTGGTCCAAGCGTATTGCTTTCTTTTTCTATTGAACTTCTCCATAGACAAATAGAGCTGGCGTGGGATGGTTTATTGTGAATATAAGCCTGGCGACCAAAGTGTTAAAGCGTGCAAAAAATAAAAATAAAAAATGTTGCTCGTTATCACATTTCTTTCCTCCAAATCATACAGTGCAGCAATGTTGCTCTGAAACATTGCCAAACAGTTCAAAAGCCATCTCGACCGTGTATGGTATCCCAGTAAAAAATAAAATAAAATAAAAATAAAACATGACAGTCTTAAAACCTGACAGCCTTGAACCTGTATATCAATATTATTATTATAATAGATCCACCCGAATCCCCTGGTAGATCCTAGACTCTAATCACATCACTCCCCCACTCCGCCACTAGATGGTAGTACAGACCTATCTTCAAAAATGTGCCTGCATTATCCCACTGTCCCCCCTAGATGGTGGCAAACTCAGTCTAGAGTATTTTAGCTAACGTCACTCTCCGACTCTAATCCGTTATCTCCTCGTGGCTCTGTGCAGCCATCTTGTCTTGGTGTAAATTTGTTGACCATTCCTCTCATCTTATCTCATCCTCCTCGTGGCTCCTTGCGGCCATCTTGTCTCGCTCATAATCCAATGGCTACTCTTTCTTGGAAGAGCGTTTGTTTATATCGAATGATGTTCTAGCTAGGAATGTAAACATTCTGCCCTGCTAACACGGACTTCAAAACAAACACTCTGCCTGCTACACTGTGTCCTCTCGCCATAGCAATGACAGGCCCCTTCTTCTGTTTGTCATGCGACGTGCTGTCATGACAACTGCTAATAACCTTTCACACCATTAAAACGTTTCATTAAGATGAACCTCTCTCCCTCCTGCTCTCTGCTGCTATCAGCTTGTTCCAGATTGGAATGTCAACATTCAGCCGTGCTCAGTGTGGTGCTCACACTAATACCCTGCTCGCTCTGAACCACCGTCTATCACCGTTTGCTAAGGCAAACACATGCACATTTCGATCTCTCTAGATGCTCTCATCTTCCCTCAATCTATACATCACATAACACCATTTTCTCTCATTCGTTAGCCTCCTGACCAGATAAGGTGTGGTGCAGTTCCCTTTCTATTGAAGAATAATGCTAGTTCTGTACTAATACTTTGAGTACTTGCTGATACAGAGTGTCACTATGAGTTTCGAAGCCCACAAACCCCACCCCTCTTCTTCGGAATGCAGACTTGAACTCAACATTTTTATTATACTCGTGGTAGGCCCCCAGCACCCCATCTATAAGGCACAAGGCTAATTCCCCCCTAATACATCTGGGACGTACCAAAAACAATATCTTAATATACCCAAAACAAATAGCTCTGCATTTTTGTTATGAGAGTTGGTTGTTAGTTGTCACAGACAAAACATGCTCCCTGTATTCTAGATAATTTATGCCAGTAAGCAGGTTTATCATAAAATGGAGTAACGGAATATTACACTAGGAATGTAATAGAACTGTTTGATTATGACACATTCTCAGAAACACCTTTTCTTCATTTTACTGTTGGATGTGGAGATTGACATCATGTTGCAAATACCAGTCAACATCTTTTGCTAATCGTGTCCATGTCTGTATCACGACATTATAGGCATATACATATACACATATATATACACATACATGGGGGCGGAGCCAGGCGTTCATGGAGTGAGACGTGTTTCACGAGAGCTCCCTTCTATCGTGCAAAATACACTTTTCTCCCCATTAGTCTTTATTTTATTTTTATTTGTTATTTGTCTGCTTGTTGAGTCGTCGAGTTTCGACTACTTTCGTCGACTTTTTTCAACTTTCTGCGATGTCGGTGGAGACCAGATCCATGAGCACTCCAGCCGGCAAACTGCCACCGGGTCTACCCTCGCCGTCGCCCGGTATCAGTGAGATAAGTGAAGCTGTTCTCTCGGTCATGACCAAACTCCATGCAGACTTTGAGGTACGCTTCGCTGAAACACAGAGAAAAGTGCAGGCGGAATTTTTTTATACCCTTCATCGAGAGAAATTAGGTTGGCGGTCGATCCGTTGAGAGAGAAGATGGAGTCGCTACATGCTGCCTCCACGGCTAATGCTAACGAACTAGCCACACTAACGACAGGGCCTCACTACAGGGCGAGAGGCTGGCGTGTCTGGAGAGCTCCCTGCTGGCTAGGCAGGCTGAAGTTGCCAAACTACAGTCGGTAATTGTGGAAATGCAGTCCCGGGAGAGACGCTACAACATCAGGATTGTTGGTGTACCGGAGGGCAGTGAGGGAGGTCATCTCTCGGAGACCATGCCGGAATTGTTGCAGAAAATACTGGGGAAAGATGTCCTCCCCAGCCCTCCCGTATGCGAGTCGGCCTACAGAGCGGGCAAGACCAGTCCTGGAGTGAACAAAGAGCCGAGGCCCATCATTGTCAAGCTAAACAGGCTACAACAGAGAGAGCTCATCATGCGGTCGGCCCGTGCCAGAAGGGGTAAACTAGGTCTCGGCGATCACAAAGTGGCCATTTTCGAAGACTTTACGCCGGAGGTTCAAGCACAGAGAGGCGAATACAAAGTGGTCATGGCCAGGCTATGGAAACTAGGCCTGAGGCCTACGCTATTCACCCCGCGAGATTATCTGTGCTGTGTAAGGGCGATGATCGTCGTTCATTTTGGTCGTTGGCTAAAGGAATATCTCAGGGGGATAGCCGAGACTGTAGCTTGATAACTATGTCGGGTGAGTAACTTGGCGATGTGGGCCTAAATACATTGATAGGGCGGACTACTCACAAATGCTTGTTGTCATGCCCAGACAGGCTAACTGTCCACTGCCCATCCAAGCTAGCGGGGCATCACAATGACTTCTGTTACTTGCTAATGCTGACCTCATGGTCGTACGTGTGTGTCGCCTCTATGAAAGCTAGCGAGCTAGCTGGACAATGTACATAACAGATTCTAGCGTGCTAGCTGGATTCATCACTAGCTTACGCGCTAGCCTCGGGCTAACTAGCAGGCTGTGTCTATCGCCCGCGCCGAGACATTCGAGACCCGTTAATGTTTACGTATTTTCATTGTTGTTGCTGTTTAAGTGACATCGGTTTGCACAATTCAACGGTGATCGGGTCCTTAACTAACTTCTTGTATGCTTTAATTTTTTATATCCAGGCTGTTTTGAGCTTTGGGCTCCAGTAGTAGAAGGTCGGTTGAGTATATATATACAATATATGATAACAGGTTGTGTCAGGTATAGCTTATAACTATCCCTGGGTTAATGAAGGTGTTTAATTCTATTCTTATATAGGATTATGTCATTCCAGCCTTTGTGCCTGACCAGAGGGGCTGTTAAATGCGTGCACCTTGACCATAACCCTTTTTCCCTTTTCTTTTTATTGTTGCTGTTTAAATGACGTCTGTTTGCGCAATTTAACTGTGATCCGGTCCTGCCTTAGACTATCTTCTGGTATGCTTTAATTTTTTATTTTTTTTTTCCCTTTTCCTTTATCCATTTGTGCTATAACATTGCGACATTGATACGCAGATTCGGAGGTAGATGGTTTCAGGGATGATGTCGAGTTATTATATAATAATGGCTATTTTTTCCCTTACAGTTGTCTCATGTTAGGGCCAAGGCTCACGGTGGTTTTCGACCGATAACTTTATTGAATTTAATTTTTTTTTTTTATTTGTGTTTATTGGACTAGTGGGGGATTAATCGGGGGGTTATCTAGAGAGGGGGTCGGAGTGGAGAGCGTCTTATTGGACCCATGATTCCAGTGGGAAACGATAGGAGGATGACCATCCTTAGTGGATGGGGCATAGGGAGGGGATTGGAGAATGGGGATAGGAGGGTTAATATTAGGACGGGTGGGTTAGGGTATAGAGTAGAAGGAGGGGGGGTTGTAACTGGGGTGGTATTTTTCTGTGTTTTCTGTACTGTTGTCCTATATGTGTGTAATTGTTCCTCCTCTGAACTCCTGGGATTGACCGTCTGGGCCCGCCTGGATCAGCGCCTCTGTCCTCAGCCTGGCTGCACTGGTATGTTCTCCACGCATTTAGACAAATTCGACCATGGCTAAATTGAATATTTTAATTTGGAATGCAGGGGGTCTTAACACCCCACACAAGCGTGCCAGTGTCCTTTGGTTATTGAAGAGAAGAAATATTGACATTGCTCTCCTTAGTGAGACGCATTTATTGGTGGGTGATGTGTCAAGGCTAGCAAATCGACAATATCACGTTATCTCCTCATCCTCAGCCGATGATAAGACAAAAGGAGTCGTCATAGTTACAAGACGTAACCTTGATATCAAAGTCCTGGATGTGTGGTCGGACACAGAGGGAAGCATTGTATGCCCCTAACACATTTGATTCAGCATTCTATAATACAATCACGAAGAATATGTTGGAACTTACTGGATACGCTCTCATTGTGGGTGGCGATTTCAATGCGTACTGGGATGCAGAGATGGATAGGTCCGGGTCCTCTGAAACAAGCGACCAAAAAGGATGTGGGCCCAGGACACGGGGCTCGCAGACCTATGGCGCATATCCAATCCCACCCTCAAGGATTACTCTCACCTGTCAGCCAGACACAAAACCTTCTCTCGAATAGACTATGCATTCGCGTCCCCTAATATGTTTGATAGTTTCGACGTCTCATTGGTTCCCCTGGCTCTCTCGGACCACAAGGGGATTTTCCTTATGGCAACCTTTGGCAGGCTCTCCACGAGAGCTCCCAGGTGGCGTTTTAACTCAACCTTATTAAAGAACGATGATTTCTGTCCTGAGTTCAGGAGTAAACTAGCTGAATTCTTGCAGATCAATGTTGGCACGGTCGAAGACCCCAGGGTCCTGTGGAACGCATTGAAAGGATTTATCAGGGGTCATGTCACACTTTTCGCCTCCAATTTGCGTAAATCCCAGTCAAAAAAACTAGAAGGACTGGAAACATTATATGCGGACCTATACGCATCTTTGCAAACTAACTATAGTGAACGACTAAACACACAACGTAAGATAGTCAAGAAAGAAATAAACTCCATACTTAAACAACAGTCAGAGTTCTTGATACATAGGACAAGGCAAAATTACTACTTTCATGGTTCCAGGCCTAGCCATCTATTGGCAATGAAAATACGCTCGAATGATCATTTCTCGAATATCCCTTCGATCAAGACGCGACAGGGTACAGTCACTACTGATTCGAAAAAGATCAACGACACTTTTAAAGAGTTTTACTCACAGTTATATAGCTCAGAGGTTAATTTCGATAACTCAAAATTTGAATCGTTCATTGGCGGGCTTGAGATACCCCACATTTCTGAGGAAGAGGCTAAGGAACTGGGGAAACTCTAAACTAAGGGAGACGATTGCTGAAATGCAGAGGGGTAAGGCACCAGGCTGGGATGGTATTCCACCCGAGGTATATTTAGCTTTCTGGGACCAACTGGGTCCATTGATGCTCGATATGATCAATTACGCTATCGAACAAGGGGAGTTCTCAAGAGATGTCAACATGGCGTTGATTTCTTTACTTCTCAAGAAGGATAAAGATCCCAATGATTGTGGTAGCTATAGGCCCTTGAGTCTTCTCGGGGCCGATCTAAAAGTGTTTGCCAAGGTGCTGGCCCGCCGCCTGCAGAGATTTATGACGATATTGGTACACTGCGATCAGACTGGTTTTTATCCCGGGGCGCCTGGCTGCAGATAATCTTAGGAGGCTGTTGCATGTAGTCGATAACAGTAAAGACAATACAGCTCCATCCACAGTTCTGTCTTTGGATGCCATGAAGGCGTTTGACAGACTAGAGTGGTCATACCTGTGGAAGGTACTTGAGGTTATGGGTCTTGGAAAGAGTTTTATTCATATGATTAAAGTCCTGTATGCCTCGCCGTCGGCAATGATACTGACAGGCAAAAACTGTTCCACAATTTTTTCCAGTCTCCAGATCTTCTAGACAGGGTTGTCCTCTGAGCCCAGGACTATTCGTGCTTTCCCTCGAACCATTGGCCCAATTTATTAGGCAATCGGAGGACATCGTCCCCATAATGATCAATAATACACCACACAAAATTGCTCTCTATGCGGATGACCTACTGATTTTTATGGACGACCCTTCCCAGTTGGCCACAAAATTACTGGGAATAATCGACGACTTTGGTAAATTGTCAGGCTTTAAGATTAACTGGAACAAATCAGCCTGCCTACCTCTTAATGAGCTGGCCAAGGCGGTGCGACTACCAGCTGATATCCCCATAGTGGAACATTTTAAATACTTAGGCATAGAGATATTCCCCATGCTGAGTCAAACTACTAAGTACAACTTCACGGGTACTTATGATAAAATATGCCAGGATCTAGACAGATGGTCGTCCCTTCCTAACTCCTTACAAGCCCGGGCTTCCATAATCAAAATGAACGTCCTGCCTAGGATAAATTTTGTTAGCTCAATGCTCCCCCTGCCCCCTCCAATAGACCACTGGCGCAAGGTACAATCGATGGTATCTAAGTTTATCTGGAATAACAAACGCCCGAGAATCAAAAGAGCTACTACTCAACATAGGAAACAAGATGGGGGCCTCGCAATCCCTGATTTTAAGCTTTATTTCTGGTCCTTTTCACTGAGACCTCTGATGTGCTGGCTAGACCCTGTAGATGCTGTATCTTGGCGCTCCTTAGAAGCGGCTGCGGTCTCACCGCTAAGATTGCAGGATGTGGTGTACTCCACTGTCCCTATTTCGAAATGCCGACTGAGGTATGGACCGATCATAACTCACGTGATCCAAACGTGGCGTAATGTACAGAAGTCGTGTGGGGTTAAATGCCCATGGCACCTGGACTCTCCAATTTTTAATAACCAGCAATTACTTGTTGGGCACAAGCCGGTTAATATTCCTCAATGGCAAAGGAGGGGAGTTCATACTCTGGAGGATATTTATGATAAGAATGGCCTCCGTGCGTTTCAGGACTTAAGAGAATTTTATGATCTTCCCGGCGAGTCCTTCTTTCTTTACCTTCAACTAAGGTCAGCGCTGAGGGCGCATGGCGTGCCGTGGGCTCAAGCTTTGCACCCACACCCCTTCCTCAGGCTCATAGTGGACAGGACGACCTCCAGAGGGTTTGTCTCAGACTTTTATATGCTCTTAATTCAATCCACGTATAAAAATTTATCATTGGATACAATCTGGCGTGTGGATATCCCGGAGTTGGACCCCGAGTTTGACTGGGATGATGTTTGGGCAAATGTGGCATTGTCTTCCCGCAACCCCAATCACCAGCAAATTAATTTTAATTATATTCATAGGACCTATCTTACACCTAGGAAGCTATTTGCTATGGGACTGATAACCGACTCTCGGTGCACTTTGTGCTCTCAAAAGGCCACTGGCACTTATATGCATATGTATTGGGATTGCCCACCAGTGGCCCGCTTCTGGAGGTCAATAACGGACAAACTTTCAGATCTGTGTGGCTTAACTATCCCATTCACAGCTGTTACGCTACTCCTGAACGATATAACAACACTACCCGCGTCCGTACAACTGAAAAGGGTTGTCCTAGCGGGCGTCACAGCAGTGAAGAAGCTAATAGCATTGAGATGGAAGGAGCCTGAGAAGCTCACAGTGATTAACTGGTCCCTAACACTGTTGGATGTGATTTATCTTGAGATATCCACGGCGCGGGTGATTGGGGTGGGGCAGGCTGGGATTGACCTGTGGTTCGCAGCAGCTGAGAAGGTCAGGACCGCCGTGTGCGGCTGAGCGGGGTTGGGGTGCTTGTTCGGGGGAGTCCGGCGGTCTCGTGGGAGGGGAAGGAGGAAATGTCTTGTCTGTCTTGTCTTTTGTGATGTCTTGAATTTAACTGGGGATTTTATTGGGGGGCAGCTATTTAGCTATTTCTTCACTATTTGGTCATTTATTAGATAGTACCCCTTGAATTTAAAATTTAAAAAGGTTGAACTCTGTTTTCTTTTCTTTTTGTCTTTATAATTTATAAATTGTTATTTCTGTATTATTATTGTTTTTGTTATTTTCCTGTGAAGTTCTGTGTATTGTGATTGTGATTAATGTGTTGTCTTGTTTCATGTAAATAATAATAAAAAAAAAATTGATCAAAAAAAATATATACACATACATACACATATATACATATATATATATATATATATATATATATATATATATATATATATATCGCAGTGGACCCTGAGCTTGGTTTTCCTCCATTTTCGTCCAGCAACTCTACAGCTCCTCTCTGTCTGACCAACACTGCTATCGTTTGTACCCACGGGGAGCTTTTTGTCACTCATCACACAGGGAATCCTCCGTAAGGATCCTAAGCTTATCTTGACCTTTCCCCCCCCCTTTATTGTCTCTGTTAAATACACAGTGATGGTCAGATATAGGTAATTCGATTACTGATACTTTATCAATTAAGGCTAGGATGTCACCATGTTGGTATGATTAATCTTTCAAATCTCTAAGGATACCAACTGAGATTAGCTTCTGAGAACCAGGGGTGTAAATTACTTGAGTAATTGTACTTTGTTACCACACTTAAGTACTGTTTTGGGGGATGGCTACTCTTTATAATTTTGGGCTTCAAAATTATATATATATATATCGCTAGTTTCGCTCTGCAGGCTCTGTGTTTGCTTTTCACAAAAAGCAGGAATTGGGACTGCTCTGTGCAATTGTAAATAAGGGCTGTTAGTAGAGGGAGATAGCTGTGTTAGGTTTTAAAAGCTCCTTTGGAACGCTGTGAATAGGTGATCCTGCCGTAAAGGGAAAAAGAGACAGTATGTTCCACAGGGGTTGATAATCTTTAATTATTTTACCTGGTAAGGAGAACTAGGGTATAAGGGTACTTTCTCATGGGTTCATGGACAAGGGAGGCAGTGCTCTGAGGGTTAATTGATGTTATTGATACTTATCTTGTCTAGCACAGTCTCTGGAGCGTAACAGTAAGAAGCATTTTGTATAAAAGTATTCTGTACTTCTGTATGACAACTATTAAAGAAACTTGAACTTGAACTTGAATTCCATTTTTGTTTGTCTGTACTATACGTTTTTTAATTTTTTTTACAAGGAGGCTGGAACGCGGGACTGTGAGTCGGGAGAATTTACCTATGTTTTTCAGACCTACTGTCATTTGCCATTCAGTCTGTTTTGACCTGTTCAGTACTTGCATGCTTAGTAGCTGCTAGCAACGGCGATCATCTAATTTCATGTGACCTGCAGAAATCATTATGACCTGTTTGCCGACGAGACTCTTAGTTAGACAGTTGTTTTTTGTTGTTGTCAAACGGGGGATTCGTACTTTGTTTCGACACAGCGTAATAGCTGACAAGGAGAAGCGTTGTTTATTGATATAAACAGAAGCCTCAGCCCAGATGTTATCAGATTGTATTTTCATTGCTATCGTCTCTGCCGCTATTCAGTCCAGAACAAGTCAAGTCAAGTCAAGTCAAGAGTTTTATTTGTCACGGCATACGAGTATACAATGAAATGCGGGTGGTCTTGCCCGCAACGATGTGCAATACAGTGGGTACAACATATAATAGAATCCAATACAACAAAAATTGTGCAATAACAGGTAACAGGTAACATGGTGTGACATCAAAATCGGTATCTGTACATAGTTATTTACAGAGCATATAGGACATGCTAGGTAGCTTTGGTAGTGCAATACACTGTTACTGTTGCTAATACTGATTTAAAGTGGCTTTTCCTTTTGGCAATAAGTGTGAGTGTGTGCGCATGAGTGTGTGCCAGCTCATGTTGAAGTGTTAAAGTGGCTGCTAGTGTGTGAGCGTGCACAGCGTGCGTGTCGTGTGTGTGCTCATGTGTGCTTATGTGTGGATAGTTCAGTGTTCTGTGGTACTCAATGTTCATTGTTCAGGACTCTGATGGCCTGGGGGAAGAAGCTAAGCCTCTCTGTCCTAGTAGCTGGGGTTCGCAGGCGTCTGTCTGACCTCAGCAGCTGAAACAGGCTGTTATTGGGGTGGTGGGGGTCTTTCATTATTCTGCAGGCTCTGGATTTGCACCTCTTGTTGTATAGAACCTGCAGGGGAGGTAGTGCAATACCCGTGGTACGCTCGGCTGAGCGCACCACTCTCTGTAGGGCCTTCTTGTCCTGTGCCGTGCTGTTTCCATACCAGGCAGTGATGTTTCCGGTCAGGATGCTCTCTACAGCTCCTGAGTAGAAGGACTGGAGTATCTTCCCCGATACTCTGAACTTCCTTAACTGTCTCAGGTGGTAGAGGCGCTGTTTCGCCTTCTTTACTACTCTGTCTATGTGTGTTGACCATGTCAGGTCCTCTGAGATGTGGACCCCCAGGTACTTAAAGCTGCTCACCCTGTCCACGGTAGCCCCGTTAATCATCAGTTTGTTTGTGCGTCTCCTGCTGTCCTCTCCTATAATCCATGATCAGCTCCTTGGTTTTACCAATGTTCAGGAGCAGGCTGTTGTCCTGGCACCAGCGTTCCAGTACCTCAACCTCCTCCCGGTAGGCCTTCTCGTCGTTGTCCGAGATCAGCCCCACCACCACCGTGTCGTCTGCGAACTTCACTATGGAGTTGGAGCTGAACTTGGCCACACAATCGTGTGTGTAGAGTGAGTACAGCAGGGGGCTCAGAACACAGCCCTGGGGGGACCCGATGCTCAGGGTGATGGTGTTGGAGGTCTGACCCCCCACCCTGACCGCCTGGGGTCTTTCGCTCAGAAAGTCCAGTACCCAGGCGCTCAGGGCGGAGCTCAGACCTAGCTCGATCAGCTTGTCCACCAGTCTGGTGGGGACTATGGTGTTGAATGCTGAGCTGTAGTCAATGAACAACAGTCTCACATAGCCCCCCTTCCGACGGTCAAGGTGCGAGAGGGTGCTGTGCAGTACCTGGGAGACCACATCGTCGGTGGACCTGTTTGTCCTGTATGCAAATTGCATAGGGTCCATATCTCCCGTTAGCCGAAGCTAATGATGATGTGTCATTCCCCCCTGTGGTAGATTTTAACATAGATCATCCTAATGGGAGTTCAAATCAAACTAATGTGTAAAAGTCTTATAGAAACAGTCAAAGTGGAACAATTGGCCATCAAATATAGTTTCATAGAGGGTGTGTGTGGACAGGGATCTTGTGCTCACAACCAAAGGTGAATTTGCATACAAAGTGTGGGCAACAGCTGCAGACTATAGATACAGAGTCATGTATCCTGTGTTATCTGTTGAACTGGTCCTGTGAGACGACATGTGGGGACAGCTGCTGTAGACAAGTTTCCTCCAAGACAATAGAGCAACTGTTTACAAGCGGGGGTGGGTAAACAGCTAACGCAACAATGATCAGGTCACATGCAGTTGGTATCTGATGGCCTGCATGTGACCATCAAAGGTCTGATAACCCATTTAGATTAGTTTTGATATGAAATATAATTAGGAGTGTTTACATTGGGATAATAATTCTGAAGCCATATTAAACTGTGTAAAATCATATGATTAATGAAACTGTATAACATATTGATGTAAGTTAAAATATAATTAGGCCTGGTTACATTGGGGTAATAATTCTGAAGTCATGTTATTAAACTTAAGTCTCCTACAGAATAAGATTAGTTTTCACTTAAGGTGAAAATAGGTTATAATGATAAGAAATGTGTTTAAATATGATATCTCTGGGTTCATGTAACCAATGGTAATTCAAATATAGATATTAGGAAATGAATAAATGCAATGTATTAGGTAGATTGTTAGATGCTGGTTGCACCTTGAATTAAACAAATGAAAGTATATATGGTTGGCTGAGTAAGGACAGCTCCGGTTTGCATTTACATTTACATTTACATTTAGTCATTTAGCTGACGCTTTTATCCAAAGCGACTTACAAGTTCTGTACGACAAGACAGCAAGAAGGGTACAACTCTATCAGCTGAGTAACAATGTTCATCAAGTGTTGCGTGTTACAGTGTAGGTTAGTTTAAACGTAGAGAGGCTGTGATTGGATAACCACAGCCTTATGATGTCATCACAAAGGGACGCTAGGCCTTGGTAAAAGATCTGGGTGTGGGGACGAGAGAGACTCTGAAACCCAACTCACCAGGACAACACCTACCACCCATCCACACCAAGGCGGGCAGGTCAGCAGGACAAAGAAAGGACAAAGGACATCGCTTTTGGAGGGAAAACAGAACTATACTTTGTTCATTCAGCCAGAGAACAAAGCTCATCAACAACTATCATTCTTTATCTACTGTAATATTAGTCTGGTTGTGATCAAGACGGCATAGTGTCTTTGATCACAATTATAGCATTCTTTATTGTAATTTGTATACACGCTTAACTTTGATTAAAACAGCTGTTGTTATATAACCTTTTCCTCCTGATTTTCGTCTGCCTGCACCGCTGAGAAGTTAATAAGTATTTCCCAGAGCCTTAGAGTTATAGAAACACAACGCAGAGCAGATCGGCGCTCGGTTCTGGTACAGAGCAGAACCGTATTAGCTTGGGAATATACTTCATTTTTGGTGCCGAGACCCGTGAACAAGTGGCGGCCGTGGATGAGAATTTTTCTTTTTTTTCTTCACTCATCAACCTCATCAGCGGACGACGGAGGACACAGCTGCGTGAGCTTCGATCCTGTGAGAGAGGTGAGTGTTGAAGAAGAATGAGCTGCTCAGTTCGAACAACAAGGGGTTGGGAAAGGTTAATGCCTCATGTAGGAATATGTGAAGTAAAGATGAGAGGCCTCATGTTGGTGTAATATGAAGACGTAGAAGCGGGCACAACTATCTGATTATGGGGTGGTCAAAGCGTCGGATGGCAACAGATGGAAGGCTTTGCTGATCGAAAGCTCGGTAATCTGGTTGGCGTGCGACAGGAGCGCGTCCTGAGTGTATAAAGATCCCTAGAATATATTCTCAGGAAAAGGGGCGCTAGGATAATTGGTAATTTTTGCGTGTCCTGAATGGGAGGAGGGCCGTGTATCAGGGGCTCTGTCGCTATTTGGAACATGTAAATCAGGCATGGTAAAGATGATTTAGGGCCTGCATGAATCAGGGAACGTGTTGTGCGATTACAGGATTATCACGTAATGGGTTAATATAAACGGGGCCGGCGTGTTCAGGAGGCTTCAATAAAATAGCTTTTTGGCTGAGCATGGTAGTCAGGACATGGATATCTGCGAAAAGCTATCGGCCGAATTAAATAAAGAAATATGTTCGTCTTTAGGGCATAATTCGAGCGGACCTGGAAAGGTCCTTTTTAATCTTGTGCATACCGGCGTGTTGATCAATTGCGTGCGCTGTGATGAAAGGGGGACGATGCGCTTGGAAACAATTCGGTTAAGATGACTGATTAAGTACTTAGTGGGAATTCGATTACAAAGCTATGGTAAGCTTAAACATTCAGTATAAAAATGTGTACGATTACGCTTGGTCTCGGTTTAATAGTCGCGCGGTAGTTATTGAATAGTGACTGTGAGTGAAACGGGATGTGAGAGCTGCCGTGCGACGTTCGAGGGACGATAGTATGTGAGTCTGAATGGAGGTTTGTATTTTTATTTGTGGTTAGGAAGCGAGTATGATTGAATGTTTGGAGAATGGCTATGGTTAGGTATGATTGATGGTACGTATGAGATTATTGTTGTATTATTATGTAATTTAAGTCACCGGTTAGCCGTGGGGATATGCAGTTGGCTACTGTATTAGCCGGTGGGCGACCGGAGGATGCGGGTGACAAATAGGCGTAGGTTCAAATGTATAAGGTCGATCGATAGTGTCTTGGGATTACAGGGATGTGTTAGGCACTTTAGAATTTTCATATTCGACGCGGATAAAATAGTTGTTTAATGTTTTAGGTGAACGGGATGGTATGTAGCGGGACCCGGAAGTCGTTCTGAGCTCACCGGTGGTGACGGCGGCGGGGTCAAGCTAGTGTTTTGTGGCGGCCTATAGGTTGTTATGTTTTTATATTTCTGTTTAGATCACTACACTGGCGTTTTGAGGGGATTAGGGTTCTGTTGTGGGGAATGTGGTGTTGTATTAACATTGCGAGGTGTCGGCCCGCGCGGCGAAACGGGTCGATGGGTCGTTGGGGAACGTTTTTATGGGATCATGGGAGAAGCTAAGCTAATGCTACCTAGCCGCGCTAACGGCTAAAGCGGTCGCCGGTTGTGACGTCATAAGGGTGCGCGGTCTGGCGGCCTACGCGCGCTGGGTTGAAGCTAACGAAGCTAATATGCTAAGCTAACTGTGCTGACATCATGGCATGACGGGGCTCTCGGGATGTCTCGCGATGGGACGGCCATCTTGGTGGGGGCGCCGAGCGTCCATCTTGGTAGGGGCGCCGAGCGTCCATCTTGGTAGGGGCGCCGAGCGTCCATTGTTAAGGGGAGGGTGGAGTTTATTTAGGAATACGGTAGGGGGCAGCAGAGGACAGGATGAGTTTCCTTTTGGTACTATTTTTGGGTTCTGCACACAGAACGTTTTCATTTAAAGGTTAGTGTACTAATAGGGTTAGATTGGATTGTTGTGCTTTAATCTGGTGGTGGATTGTGGGGCCTTGGCCCCCCTCCCCCTCGTCCATTCCCTCTTCCCCCCCTCTCTCTCTCTCTCTCTCCTCGATCTCTCTCTCTCTTTCCTTCTCTCACCCCCCCCTCTCTCTCTCTCTCTCTTTCCTTCTCTCACCCCCCCCCTCTCCCTCTCTCTCTTTCCTTCTCTCACCCCCCCCCCTCTCTCCCTCTCTCTCTTTCCTTCTCTCAACCCCCCCCTCTCTCACCCCCCCCCTCTCTCTCTCTCTCTTTCCTTCTCTCACCCCCCCTCTTTCTCTCTCTCTCTCTTGCTCCCTCTCTCTCTTTCTTTCTCTTTCGCCCCCCCCCCTCTCTCTTTCTTTCCTTCCCTCACCCCCCCTCTCTCACCCCCTCCCTCTCTCTTTCTCTTTCACCCCCCCCCCTCTCTTTCTTTCCTTCTCTCACCCCCCCCCCTCTCTCTCTCTCTTGCTCCCTCCCTCTCTCTCTCACCCCCCCTCTCTCTCTCTCTCCTCCCTCCCTCTCCCTCTCGCCTCCCCCCTCTCTCCCTCTCCCTCTCACCTCCCCCCTTCTCTCTCTCTCTTACCCCCCCCCCCCCTCTCGCTCTCTCCCTCTCGCTCACTCCCTCCCCCTCACTCCCCTCATGGGTATGGGCACAGGCTATATTGTGATGTGGTGTGGTATGAACGAGGGCTCTCGTTCCCACACCGCCTCTCTTCCATATTTTCTTCCCCCCTAGGCCCCCCCGAAACGCTCTCTCTTTCTCTCCTAGTTTGGGCCTGTATATTGTATGGTGTTTTCTTTATAGGTTTCAGACGCGGTGTAGTGCTGGATTTATTGTTTATTGCTGTTTGCTGAAGGGTTCAAGGGCAGTTGGTTGGTTTGGGACTCGTTTGAGGCCTTGTTGTAGTTCATTATTCAGTTTTATTGTTATTTTTAGGGTATTTCTGGTGCTGATAGTGGTATTGGCTGGCGGGGGTGGGCTCGTTGCCTGCCACCGCGCGTTGGCGGGGATGCGCTGTGCGTGCACTCGTCAAAAGCTCGCTGCCACACTACGCGCATTGGGTTATATTGTGTGTGGGTATTTGGGTGACGGTGGTTACGGTGGTTGATTGGTGTCGGAGGTGCTGTGTGTGTGTGGCAGTGGTTGTGAGTGGGATGAACTTTGGATATCCTTGAGTAGGAGGCCCGGGGTTTCGCGTTCCAGGTTGCAAACTGGGGGTGACGCCGTGGGCCACAGGTCGGGTTGACCGGTGGGATGTCATTGGTCGGCAGGGATTTCGATGTGGGGATGGTGTCGGCGCCTGTGTTTTATGAACGGGTTGTGTGACACTGTTCTGAATGCACGGGGACTTCAGTGACATAAGGCACTGAAAATTGATTTCTATTCTTGTGAGAAGCGCGCTTTAACACCTAAATGGTTAGGTGTTACGGGGGAAGTATAGTGATTGTGTGAGAAATTGTGTGTGAAATATGTATGTTACTGATATGTATAATGTAATATGAGCGGAATACATTGTTAGGCTTTCACGGACAGAAATAAATATAGTTACACATAGAAGAGAAGATAAGGAGTAATTATACACATAGTCATTTGCAAAGAACAATTAGAGTAAAAGTGAGTTTATTCACCTAAAATTACCATGGCCAGTACAGATGTTTAGAAATGATAGGCTGTAAATAACAAATTTCTGATTGACCAACAGAAGGAAAAGGCTGATGCAATATTAAGGTCCCCGGAGTTGTGTGAAGAAGGATCATGACAACGGGATTGAGAGATCTGGTTTTCCAATGGAGACAACTGAAAAAAGATTAAGGCTGTGTCATTGATAAATCAAAATGAAAATTGCACAAATGCTCTCAAGTGATTTTAGTATAGGAGATGCCCGACATTCCATCCTTAAAGATAAATGATGGATTGTGAACGGGAAATGTCACTGATAATTAAGTGTATGTTTTTTCTTCTCTCTTCACAGCTGCTCCAGGACGGACGGCCAGTGCTGACAAATTTCGAACCCCAACAGGGAAATCAAAGAGACTGTTGAAAGTCGGGGGGTATAGTATCACACAGCGAGTTATCAATTCCTGTTTGCACCAATATATTAGTGTGAGTGAAATTAACTCAAGTTTGGTAAAAATAGTTTGAATACAGAGAAACTTGCTTTCCAAACGGTGATATTACGAGTGTTTGAAGAAGGGTGAGAATGGAAAATACACAGATAGGAGCAACTGGAGGGTTAGATGCACTAACCATAGAAAGGGTAGACAATCTGTCTATTTCAACGACTGGAGATGTCACAATAAAAGTGATGAAAAAATGGCCAAAGATATTCAGGCCATTACAGAACCTTGTATTTAAATGTAAAAAAGGAGGCCGGTATAGAATGCATACCCAAATCAAAAAGCAGAAAAAGAGATTACTAAAGGTGATGAAAAGAAATAATGCCGGTAGTGGGGTAATGCCGATAACCTCTGCAGACATTACATTGACCGAATTGAACAGTGACGTTAACCTGATTGACTGGAATGTGATCGACTCCCCTCTAGTGTCCAGTGTGACGGAGGGACTGGAAATAATGTCTTTAACTCCGCCACAGGGAGTCGTTGCTGCAAGCGACCCAGAGACAACTGTATTACCCGAGCCGATCCACGCTGAAGTGTCCGTTGCGGGAGACTGCGAGTTAACCAAGGGACAACGAAAGCGGCTGAGGAGAGCGATACATGAACAGTTTCTACAGCCCACCTGTGTCTCGTGCCCAGGTTTTCTCCACCCCCACCATCAGTACCAAACTGAGAGATGTGG
This sequence comes from Notolepis coatsorum, assembly GCF_963971535.1. NCBI lineage: Eukaryota > Metazoa > Chordata > Actinopteri > Aulopiformes > Paralepididae > Notolepis > Notolepis coatsorum. The sequence continues at coordinate 174,519,215 of NC_140169.1, forward strand.
CCCGATGACTAGGAGCCAGTCAACAAGGGCCAGGGTGGAGGAAGAGGGGAAGAAGTGCCTCCCTCTAGGACAACAGCTAACCGAGGCTAGACAGGTAGTGGAATACCTCCAAGGCCTAATCCAGTCCACACAGCCCGGAGGGGAGACAGGTTCCAATGGAGAACCAGAATTTGCATACAAAGTGTGGGCAACAGCTGCAGACTATAGATACAGAGTCATGTATCCTGTGTTATCTGTTGAACTGGTCCTGTGAGACGACATGTGGGGACAGCTGCTGTAGACAAGTTTCCTCCAAGACAATAGAGCAACTGTTTACAAGCGGGGGTGGGTAAACAGCTAACGCAACAATGATCAGGTCACATGCAGTTGGTATCTGATGGCCTGCATGTGACCATCAAAGGTCTGATAACCCATTTAGATTAGTTTTGATATGAAATATAATTAGGAGTGTTTACATTGGGATAATAATTCTGAAGCCATATTAAACTGTGTAAAATCATATGATTAATGAAACTGTATAACATATTGATGTAAGTTAAAATATAATTAGGCCTGGTTACATTGGGGTAATAATTCTGAAGTCATGTTATTAAACTTAAGTCTCCTACAGAATAAGATTAGTTTTCACTTAAGGTGAAAATAGGTTATAATGATAAGAAATGTGTTTAAATATGATATCTCTGGGTTCATGTAACCAATGGTAATTCAAATATAGATATTAGGAAATGAATAAATGCAATGTATTAGGTAGATTGTTAGATGCTGGTTGCACCTTGAATTAAACAAATGAAAGTATATATGGTTGGCTGAGTAAGGACAGCTCCGGTTTGCATTCAAACGTAGAGAGGCTGTGATTGGATAACCACAGCCTTATGATGTCATCACAAAGGGACGCTAGGCCTTGGTAAAAGATCTGGGTGTGGGGACGAGAGAGACTCTGAAACCCAACTCACCAGGACAACACCTACCACCCATCCACACCAAGGCGGGCAGGTCAGCAGGACAAAGAAAGGACAAAGGACATCGCTTTTGGAGGGAAAACAGAACTATACTTTGTTCATTCAGCCAGAGAACAAAGCTCATCAACAACTATCATTCTTTATCTACTGTAATATTAGTCTGGTTGTGATCAAGACGGCATAGTGTCTTTGATCACAATTATAGCATTCTTTATTGTAATTTGTATACACGCTTAACTTTGATTAAAACAGCTGTTGTTATATAACCTTTTCCTCCTGATTTTCGTCTGCCTGCACCGCTGAGAAGTTAATAAGTATTTCCCAGAGCCTTAGAGTTATAGAAACACAACGCAGAGCAGATCGGCGCTCGGTTCTGGTACAGAGCAGAACCGTATTAGCTTGGGAATATACTTCACCCCCCCCCCCCACCGGCGAGGATGAGAGGGATGAGAGTCTCATCTCCCCCCAATCTATACATCACATACATTGAAAAACTCTCTGATTCCCCCCCTTTGATTCTAATCACCCTTCAGAATCATAAATCATTATTTGGTTTTTCAATTAATTATACCCAAAAATAGGCCCCCTCCGTCTGCTCCCATTATACCTGTCTCAATGTATAGCAAAAATGAACCCTTGGCCAATGATGGAATGAGTTTGAGACCCCTGGTCTATCCCTTTAAAAAAAACAATGTACTTTTACTTTTCAGTACTTAAGTACACTCAAAAGTAGGACTTTTTGACTCTTACTCATAAGTGTGTTTTTGGCCAGCTACCTTGTTCCCACTTATACACCCGCACTGCATACCCCTGTATGATAGCACGCACAATAACGTCTGTACACACCCACACATAATTCTCCCTGTATGATAGCACGCACATAATTCTCCCTTACATATCTGTAGATACTATATCTATACCTGTACATATCCAGTGTGTCTTTTTAGACCTAGTCTATGTGATACATGCTCGTATCTCTGATCATATGCCTGTTTTATTTTCTACTGTTGTCCCATGCTCTACTGTTACCTTTCACTCTGACACACTGCACTTCACTATTCCATCTACACTCTGTTTGCCACATGTATTCCCACTGTACTGTATTTGTGCTGTATAATGATAACACATTCGACTCTAATCTAATATCACCAACCTACACCCAGGTTTCCCCTTCTGTTAGACTTCGTCATAGTACTGAGACTGCTCAGATATTAGAGGGTGCATGTTTCAATGACATTATTTGAACTGTGGACTCTGGGTGTGATGCCATTATGGTAACATTGGATTTTGACCGCTTTCTCAGATTTTGAGACGGTACCCATACTTTCACTTAAGTATAATTTCTGGGTACGTTTTACACCCCAGGTAGGATAGTTCTATGTATTGATCACAGACATGTAGGATAGGTCTATGTATTGATCACAGACATGTAGGATAGTTCTATGTATTGATCACAGACATGTAGGATAGTTCTATGTATTGATCACAGACATGTAGGATAGTTCTATGTATTGATCACAGACATGTAGGATAGTTCTATGTATTGATCACAGACATGTAGGATAGTTCTATGTATTGATCACAGACATGTAGGATAGTTCTATGTATTGATCACAGACATAAGTGTTAATTTATGTAAAGAGAAATGTCCATCGTCACTAATTTCTGAGTACTTTACACCCCCACTAAGAACTCCTACAGAAATATTGATGAGTATTTTGGTGGCGGGTACAATGTGATGATGAGCAAAGACAGTCCAGCTTTTTAGTTCAACAACAAGATACTAGAATGATGTAAATTCACCCAGGCCATTGTCATCACATACAAATGATGCAGATAAAATAGCTAGAATTGTTTATCCCTTTTCATAGCGTGCATGCATGTAAACATGTGTGTGTGTGTGTCATATACTCTGCCTGCTACATCATGTCCTCCTGGTCGATGCCTCCCCGCAGTGCCGTCCAGTCAATGCGCTGAAGGCTCCGTCCCACCTTGCAACTGTGCCCTCCATTGCGCCTTTTTCCCCTCAAATTCTTCTCTATAGGCACAGTCCTCATACCAATGACCGTCCTGGCCGCATACAAAACAAACACCAGCAGGTTTGCGCTGCCCCTTTCTCTTTCACCTTGGGATGCTCTGCCCAACTGAGTAGTCCTTTGCAAGCTGTGAGACAGTTCTCACCAGGGCTAACTGTGATTGTCCGACCGTTTTTATCAGTGACAATTGTGACCGCTCCATCAGCTGTTGCGCATGCAGACTCAGCTTCCCTAATTGCCTGGCCATTTCATCTGCTGCTATTGATCCAGCCCCGTGTGTGGCCGTTGACACAGGCCAGACCGTCGCGGGTGGTGGTGGTATACGAGGCCTATCTCCTTGCTCCGGAGTTGATGGTCGTCGGCGAGGCAGTTGACGTGGCGGGACTGCCGGTGACGCACACGGAAAGGCACCGAGCCCGGAGTCCACTGCAATCCCCGGACACACCGCCGTGGGGGAAGAGAAAGAAAACAAAGTGTCAGATTCTTCCCTCACTCCCCCCTTCCACATACAGGCTGCTCCCTGCTCCTCTAAATTGTCCACATCCTCCATTCTTTAACACGCTTCTTTTTTCTTAACAGACAAAAACAAAACAAAACAAAATAAAATATGTGGTAAACAATTTTTTTTTCTCTAATCACTTGGGAGAAAAAAGCTCTGTGAACAGCATACTAACAACGCCCCTATCTTATTTCTATTCAGAAAAACTGCAGTTTGACCAGATAAGGTGGTAGAAACTAATCATACAACAAAGCACCTGTCTCCTATCTCTTGGTATTCCCCACGCACAGCCTCACTTCCCGCCTGTCTGTGAAAGAAAAACAACCAATAAAAACAGAATCAGTGTCTAAAAGATATTAAACCCACGCCTAAATATCGGAACTATTGCATGAACTAAAGTAATTTCCACCATACCCACAGTACCCTTTGCTCACGCCTATTATTTCGGATACAAATGTAATTCTCGCATTTACTTTTGGAACGTACCTTTAAACCCCAAGTGTTCAGAGGAAAAACCGAGAGGGTAACACACAAAAAGAAAAAACAATACCATGTTTTAGTGTTCGTCCCCACCTGGACCCAGAGACTCAACAACTCTAACCCTACTATTAGATGGCAGGCCGAGTGTGTCTAAAGTGAACTTGATTGATCTGCGTTGAGAGACTACACAATTCTTTGTGTGTGATATCTAGTTATTATGTTGAGTCAAAATACGTTTGTTGGGCAGCCGTTTTGTGGTCAACGTTGTTCGTAATCTTACATTTAAATTAAATGTTTGCTCATGCATATCTTTGGACACCTCTAGCTGATAAACCAATCAGGATACAGAAACGGGAATTAAGGACCCCAACATTGTCAACAACAGAGAATGGATCTGACTGGAACGCTATGTCTGGATTATACAATGCAACATGAGACAGTAAATACTATTCTAATAAAAGGTTCAAAACTATGTTTAACTTGTGTATCGTTTTGTTACTATAAGATTGTATTTCGCACTGTATTAAGCCATACCGACATCACAGATGAGCTTGCTAGCCATTAGATGGTAAACGTGATATTAACGTTAGATCTATCCGACCTAAATACTATTCTAATAAAAGGTTCAAAACTATGTTCAACTTGTATATCGTTTTGTTACTATAAGATTGTATTTCGCACTGTATTAAGCCATACCGACGTCACAGATGAGCTTGCTAGCCATTAGATGGTTAACGTGATATTAACGTTAGATCTATCCGACCACAATTTGATTCCAAGTTTTTACATACCTCACTTTGTTGGTCTCTCACGAAAGTCTTTCTCTGGACTGCATCCCCTTAACAATTGTGTGTATTGAGCTGTACTGTATTGTACCCATTCTGCAATCTGTTAATACAGTTTTCAATTAATGTCAGACGTCCTCTCCATTAAAAAAAACGATTGAATTGCTCAGAATTTAAAATTATGTCCCCAATAGGACATAATAATATTAATATTATTCCCCAGTATGACACAATAAACACCGAATGAATGCCCCCCCCCCCCCCCCCATAAAAACATACTGCCAAATTACCCCCATGGGTGTTGAAGACACTGTACCACCACAAGTCAGGAATTGAGAAAAAGAAAATGCAACTTCAGCCTCACGCTGCTCCAACTTTCTTCCAGCATCGTGATATTGTAATATTCTTACATCCACTCGGACCATGAACAAACAAAAAAGGTGTTGAGAAAGACAGCGAACACTACAGAAAGGAGGAACTTGGGGATTGAATGGAGAAATTAAGTAAGAGATGTAAAGATTATGCATTACAATTGATGATTAATCAACAATAATGGAAAACCAAACTATTCTTGCTCTTTACCATTTTTTGTTTTTCTTCCCTTCCACCCTCATCTCCAAAACAGTTGGCGTGAACAAATAATACTATAGACAGAATGAGTTTTGCTTCTTTTTTTGGTTTTTCTTTTAATCAGTGAAATATATTCCCATCCATATCCCTAACTTTGTGATTTTTACATACTGATCAGACGGAGGCAGAATAGCCTGCACATACATCAATGCATCTCTTGTAAGATATGAATTGCGGCATACATTTCCCCAGACATGGTGCTGTTGGCGTCAAGCACAGGAGGTGGATTGTCACCACCTGTTTAGCTAGGGCAGAGCGCATGTAGAGGGCATAGAAGAACCAGACGAGGCTGAAGATGCACAGGCCGATGGAGATGTTGAATGACACTTTGCCCATGTCAACCTTCTTCTTCTTCTCCTTGCGGTGCAAGGCAGCAGGATTCTCCTCTTTCCTCTGGAGGGGAGCAGCTTCACCGGTCACCACCCTCTTCCTCTGCCTTCCCATCCTGCCCACTGGAGCTGAGTGGAGAAGTGCAGAAGAGAAGATGTTTAGGTTCAAAGGGACAGTCAATGGCATGCTTGAGGAAGACCGGTAAGGTCGAAACGTTGCATCTACTGCCTTTTTTGTTTATTAAAATCACCTTGGAACTACAAGTGAGTTGCGAGCCCCGCTTTGTTCTTATGTGTTACTGTTTTTACAGTTTGGCTCAGGATGTGCGTTATTTATTTTTTCTGACTGTTCAAATAAATAACATGTTATTTTCAGACTTGTTATTGTGTTATAAATGTTGATTGATTGATTGAAAACGTTATTAACAGATTGCAGAATGGGTACAGTACAGTACAGCTCAATACACACAATTGTTAAGGGAATGCAGACCAGAGAAAGACTTTCATCTTGTTTACATCAGGGTCCCCCATTTTCAATTCATCATAACATATATGACATACATGACATACAGATATACAGTAGGCCTACTGCTACATCTATACATTTAATTATGACATACCAGATTTGCAAATACAGTACTGTTTATGATACAAAGAGTCCAGAAAAGAGAGTATATACATTTGATGTACAAACTGTACATTGGAGGAGGTATGGTAGGTGGGGTGTATTGAATTCATACAGTCAACATATTCTTAAATAATAGCGCTGCCCGAGGCTGGGCATGATACAGTCAACATATAGCAAGAGAGAGAGCGAGAGAGAGCTCCCGTTCTACAGTCAATATACAGTGTTATCGCTGCACAGACCCGGCAATGCCCCTGACCCTCCACCAGAGCAAGGCCAGAGAGAGAGAGAGAGAGAGAGAGAGAGAGAGAGAGAGAGAGAGAGAGAGAGAGAGACACACATTGGAAAGAAACAACCCAAAACCAGAGCAAATTGAAATGCTATTTGGCCCTAAACAGAGAGTACACAGTGGCAGAATACCTGAGCACTGTGACTGACCCAATACTAAGAAGATCCTTGACTAGGTACAGACTCAGCGAGCACAGCCTAGCCATCGAGAAAGGCCGCCATAGGCAGACCTGGCTCCCAAGCGAAGACAGACCCACTGCACACAAGATGAGGTGGAAACTGAGCTCCACTTCTTAACAACCTGCCCACTATACCGAGACATATACTTCCCACAAATTGCAAACACCCAAAGAGACTTTGAAAACATGGACAATAACTCAAAACTCCCATACCTACTGGGAGAAATACAAGAATGTGAAATAAAGCCCGTTTGAATTGAAGAGAGAGAGATAGATAGAGCATGTCTGTGTGTGTTAGAAAGAGAGAGATAGAGAGAGAGCATGTCTGTTTGTGTGTGTGTGTTAGAGAGAAAGCATGTATATGTGTGTTAGAAAGAGAGAGAAATATATAGAGAGAGAGCATGTCATTTTGTGTGTTAGAGAGAGATATAGAGCATGTCTGTGTGTGTTAGAAAGAGAGAGAGAGAGAGAGAGAGAGAGAGAGAGAGAGAGAGAGAGAGAGAGAGAGAGAGAGAGAGAGAGAGAGAGAGAGCATGTGTGTTTGTGTGTTAGAGAGAGAGCATGTCTGTGTGTGTGTTAGAGAGAGAGCATGTATGAGAGAGATAAGCAAGACAGCTAAGATGAGCCCCTAAAGGATATTCAACTTTTAATGGAAGAACAAAACAGAAGGAAAAGATAACTTCACAAAGGCAACATGAATATACATAGATCCAAAAGGACAAAGATCAACACTTAAATCCAAAGAGAAGAGGGTCTATACCAGAGAAAACAAAGTAGCAAGGAGCCAACGGCCGACATCAGCTAAATAGGCTAACTGCAAATAGAGTAGCCAGGTACTGACACCAGGTACACACCGTTAGCTACAACAGCTAGCCGGCCCGTTTGGCTCAATATAACGTTAGCTACGTTAGCTAGCCGGCCCGCTTTGGCTCAATATAACATTAGCTACAACAGCTAGCCGGCCCGTTTGGCTCAATATAACGTTAGCTACGTTAGCTAGCCGGCCCGCTTGGCTCAACATAATGTTAGCCAACATAAAGTTAGCCTTAGCCACGATAGCTAGCCGGCCCGAGAGAGAGAGAGAGAGATATATCCACGGCGGGAATAGAATAGAGTGCATTAAAAACTCACCAAACGTCCAAGAGGATGGAGACAACCGCGTGGAGTTGACGAAGTTCATCTGCCGAACGACCGTCCTCTTCATCTTGGCATAACAATGCTGCATGCGCTCTCTCTAGGTTAGCTAACGCTAGTTAGCCTTTAGCTAAGCTAGCTACTAGCCGACATGGCTATCCCGACTGAACCACACGTTAGCACTCGATATTATAACGTAGCTAAAGCTAACTAGCTGTCCCTGCCTTTAGCTAAGCCGACATGGCTAGCCTGACTGAACTGTCTAACATGCAACAACTTTCATCTTCAGTCCATCTGCCGAACAACCGTCCTCTTCGTCTTGGCTGGCATAAGCATAACCTCCAATGCTGCACGCGCGAAATAGTCAAACGCAGCTGACGCACGCCGGCCGACTGTACACATGTAACCCCTCCCTTCGTTGAAACCAATAGTATGTCTGCTGCAGAGCCGCAGAGCCAGGAACAAGTCAGACACATTCTACAAACGTGTCTAATGTGAAATATATAAGCATATAAGCAAAACTAGATTTTAGGTCTGTGATGAAAAAGGGCCTCGCGGGAAGGGGGGCCTCGCAAAAAAAAATAAAATAATAATAATAATAAATAAAAAATATTTTCTTTTTATTTGTATTTTTATTTTTTTGTTCCAGGCCCCCCTTCCCGCGAGGCCCTGTGCGACCGCACTGCTCGCACACCCCCTGAGGCGGCCCTGGGTGGGGGAACTGTACATTGGAGGTGGTTAGGTCGATCTACCACTATGATCTTTGTCTCTTATAGGCTGTGTGATGCAGCAGAGGCCCCCCAAAGATGAGCACCTGCTCCTCCATATACGTGGGGTGGATCTGGTTGCTGCAGAGGCAAAGTACCATTTCAGATGTTACAGAGATTACACAGTATTTCTGTACAAGAAAAACAACAGCACAGGGACCATCCAATATCAAACAATTGTTAAGGGGATGCAGACCAGAGAAAGATGTTTGTCTTGTTTACATCAGGGCCCCCCACTTTTAATTCATAGTGACAACAGCATCTAAAACAATATATTTATATGTATATTTATATATTGGAAGAGTATATTTATGAGACAGTATATTTTGTACATATGTAACGGTTGTGACAATGTCACCTCAAACTTCTAACGTCACGGGCAACAACACAGACCGCTATACCGTCATTCATAGTGTAACACCCAACAAGAATGTGAAACAACTTATTAGTATTGGGTTAGACTTGTTTGATTTCCACTAACGTAATCTTAGATTGCTATCTGAGAAAGTAAAAATGCTAACGTAACGTTAGTCTATGTGAGCTGGCTACAACATTTTCCAATGTGTGATCGAAAGTCAAAACGGACTGCATATAAACTGCTGATGACTCATAACTTCCTATCACGTTTGAATAATGCTGTAAAGTTAAGTAAAAATGCATTTCAATAGTAATGTATATGAATTGAGAGCTTACCGATGCAGAGCTAAATCCACTGTTGTCAACAGACGAGACGCAATATTTACTTCCTAGTTCCGGAGCTGGAGGAATGTCATTGGGAGAAGTCAAGTCACTTGACGTTGTAACACGTTTTGATTGGTTCCGCAGCAACGCCCCTTTTCACAAACGTAGGTAGTTTTTAGCTTATCAACACATTAATTTTCATAAAGATATGACCCAAAAACCGTTGCCAACAAACGGAAATGTGTTATTATAGTATATTATGTAGTTCATATTACAATAACATATACTCTCTAAAACCAGATCAATCATTTCACTAACGGAAGCCTCTAGCAACCTTCGGCCCACCGTCTATATGTTCTAGTGTTAGACCCCATCTAGACCCAGAAACTCAACAACTCTCCGCCCAAATCAAATCTGCCAGAGTTGACAAGACAGTCGGTAGACAGGCATCCCCCTTCTCCTTGACTTTCCCGGAGGATTGAGGCAAGGGATAACAGTTCTCCCCTGGATTGCTCGTCGGCAATGCACCACTCTGTGTCATTCACTGTCTGGTCAATCTAGACACCCTAATCTAATCGTAACATAACTACTTCATAGATTCAAAAACAAAAACGCTTCAAATAGAATGCCAACAGCTCACCGAATGTTCCCCACGAGTTCCCAAGGTTCAAGCCGGAGGTGACAGCCAAACGGACGGCGCAGGCGGTCCTCTCCCCCCCAGTGCGCGGAGGAGGTTGAGACAGGGCAGCGCTTCCCTGGAATCCCAAGATTCACCCTGTCTGCAGAATCCGTCCCGCGGCCACCTCGACACCCATCGCTTTAAAATCTAATAAAACTAGTTAAAAAAATATCCCATAATTTCACTTGTCGCCATCTGTAATGGGAAATATTAATGGACTAAATGATGAGCCGTTTACAAATCATTCTGAGTCATTATTAATAATAATAAGAACGTTTATTTCACCGTGGCCACAAATGAAAGGACAGTTTATAGTCAGAGACAATATGTTAACACATTAGCGTCTGGCTATAGACTGACCCAGAGCGCTGTTCAGACATATGTTAAATACACAGTTGTCAGTCATAACATAATATCAGATATGATGATGAAGGTAAACAAAATGGTTCTCAGTCACTGGGAACAACAACAAAGAAGTTATGGCTGGGGGGATGTCGGAGTGTTCTTAAAGAGACATACACACATTAACCAGTCAAGCTGGTCACACTGAAAGTCACGCTGTATAACATGATGTCTCAACACAGATCTATAAGAACATGATAATATATTCCACGACAATATTTAATGTTTTTTTCCAATACAAAATCCCCAGAATTATGAAAAAGCTTTTTTTTTCAAATCTATGTGTTGTAGTATAACCAATAGCTTGTTTGCAGTTGAAGTATCTTCTGTCTTCATTTATCTCTATATCTAAGTTCAGTGATCGTATAGTTTTCTATATTACCCTTCTCCTGCATTTGTTTGGTATTTTAGATGTTCGGTTCAAGTAAGGAGAGAAGCTGACGAAGTGGTCAAATCAACAATCTGCAGTGTTTATTAATAAAACCACAGCTTAGGAATCAAAACAAGTACATACTCTTTGGTATATCTAATTGTCTCTTTCATGTGGCTGTTTGGTCCATGCTCCGATCAGCTAGGGCCGATCAGAACTTTCTTTTCCGTTGCGGTTCTCTGTCTCAGGTTGTCCATGGCAACACGCGCCTTCTCTTAGTGGTTTGCTGGTCGTTTCCTCGGCGGTCAGGCAGGGAGCGCTTGATTTTCGTCTCGGCGGAGTCTGCTACGAGCCTCGGCTCTGTCATCTGGTGTCAATGGCTCTCTGTGTCACCGGTTCGGCTCTCCAGTAGCCGGCTTGGTGAGTCTCCCTCTGTCGGTGGAGGTTTCAGCGCTCCAGCTGCGAGGCGATCTCTGTCATCGTCTGTGTCCATGGCTCTGTGTCTCCATGCTCCAGGATCCTTCTGTGTGGCTCGCCCTCCAGGATTCTCTCCTCTCTCCTGTCTCCCGTCACCGGGTGTGTGTGTCTCTTTTCTCCGTCGCCATCCGCCCTTTTTATGAGAGACAGAGAGAGAGAGAGAGACCTTCCCTGCCTATCTAGTCACGTCACTCCCACAATCTGGCTTCCCTTATTTGGCCACATTCCTTGTAGCAGGAACTTGTCTGCTGGGTCTTGCGTCAACATGTTACACAATTATTCTGCTGACACAACCGTTTCACCATAGAATCTGTCGGGCAGTTTAATCATTACTTGATGAGGGGATCCGTTTTTCACTGAGTAACACTTTATTTCCTGATTAAATTATATGACCAATATTGTACAGCTTTTATCTTCTAGTATTAAGAGTTTTTTATTCTTTATTGTGACTAAGTTTATACAATGTAGCCTATTGGGTTCATTATTTTACATTTAGAATTAGCAAATCAACTCATTTTATTTGAAACCAAACACATGGACACTTTCCTTTATAATACTAATGGTAGCCTTGGCTGAAAACAGTTGTTAGTCATTTTCACCACATGTTATTTGATTTTCATATTGTATGACGATTTACTAGTCTCCATGAAACACCACATTTTGCAAATGGTCTAACCCTTTCCCTCTGATATTTACCAATCAACTGCATTTTTTATTGTTCTTCCGTTTCTGACTTGCTAAACCTTGATGCATTGAACACTTGGTCTCACTTGGGTGCTGCTGACTCATCTATCTTCAGTCTGAAAGGCTCTGTTTACAGTCCGTTTTACTCGGTCTCCTGACCATCTGCCATGTCGTAACCTGAAATTCCTTACTTATGACCTTTTGATCTCAACTGTTATTCTCAGTTGGTTCCTGTTTTCGAAGATAATTATATCCTTCCTCATTTGCTCTACCCTCTTTTAGCCTAGGGCCACAGAAATAACTCACATGGTGTTCAAATCACCCTGTCTATCAAATCAACTTCTCTATCTAATCATTACCTTGTACATTTCAGTTGCTATGTTCATGTTTTCATTTAGAAATATACGACAATCCACCCTTAGGGGGTTTAATAACCCACTATACAGCATCAATATTCTAAATTAAACATGTTAAAATCATAATCATAATTTTTGCTAATATTTTCTAAAATTTAAAAAAAATCAAAAATTGACACAAATCGAACTACAAAACCCCTTTCCATCTGTACAGTTACAAAATCATCATTTCACCTTGTAACTGAGGGGTACAATTCCCTGACTGTATTACTAGATATGATACTTACTACCACTACCTTTGTACTTAATATTCGGCCACCCAGTACTCGGCATAAATATATTATGATGAACACTGTCACGTAGATGAAACGGATCCAACACAAATGTACGAATTAGAAATAGGTCTTTATTTCTACACAGCGATGGTGTGTAGAGCAAGCACTTAATCAAATCAATCACATTTATGAATGGGAATTAGTATGCACTTTTATGGCAAGAGTATTCGTCGGTATATCAATAGAGAATGTCCAATCTCTGAAGGCGCAGGTGGTACATATACGACCTGGAATAGTTAAGGAATAACAGCAATGATACTTTAATGATTATAGACTGGATACACTAGGGGGGGTTAATCCGGTCGCTTGTAAGCCGACAGGAGTAGGAAGGGGGGGGGGGGTAGAGTCCGGCTGCCTCATCCGGCCAAGGGTATCCCAGGTGAACCCACTGTAGTGCCGTTCAATGCGCCGGCGATCCTTGGACCGCAGATGAAAGCAGATGGACTCTTTGTGGGCCGGCGTCCTCCGGTCCACGGAGGAGAGACGTGAAGCGACCTCGTCTTGCAGAGCGTCTCCTCACCTTGCGTCCTCTCCAGGGGGGGGGTTTCCAACACACGGCAGTGTCGGGGGTCTTTATCCATGGAATAATCAACGTATACAAAGCATAATCCGTGCCTGGGAAGGCGGGCTGTTGTCGGTAGAATAATCCGGTATACAGGTCCACTCGCTCGTCGGCTCTGGGGCTCCTCGGGTGCAATCTCACATGGGGTCGATCATCCTGGATAAGCAGCCAGTTTTCTGCCCGAAACGATGGGGTGCTGACCACGGTAGTATTCTCACCGCACGAAGCACTATATATTAACAGACTATTATTAGCTTAATAGACTACGTCCAACTCGACGATATAGTGCCAAATATGACTATTCAAATATTAATATACACGATGTCTCAATACCGATGGTAGGCCGAACTTGGCCTTACTCCCACACGTGGCGTTGCGGGGAGGCTTTACGTCTGTGACTCTATTGGAGGGTAAGAAACTGGACTGAAAAGGAAGTCCTACTTTAGTAGCGCAGTATATATACGCACTATGAACAAATAGTCCCATTAGTGGTGCGGTAGCCAGATTCCTACGCGGAACTAGGACTTGTTCGTACATGTTGAGCGGTACGTTTGAACTGGGTCTGGGGGGTATGGCAGCCTGGCACCAAGGTCTCGACCAATAGTAGAATGGAGACTATTATGGGATGTTCAGTAGGCTAGAATGGATATTCAATGCATATTGTACAAGGAATATACAAGGGATATCAAGGAATATTAGAGAATATACAAATACAATTAAATATATATATATAATAAATATATATATTCGGTTTAATCTGGCCCTTCACAACAGCCACCCCCTGATTGGTCCCAGACCTAATCAGTTAAGCAGAGACAGATTAATCGCGTTGTCTATTTACACATAAGGGTTTGCTGTAGGGGTCAGTCAACTTCACAAAGTCATAGGGTTATAGGGTCATGGTCATCATCGATTGTGTCTGGGAGTCGGGGCAGTTCTATGAGCCTCGCCACGGGACGGGTGTAAGTGCGACCCTGGACAAGCACTTCAGCTGCTCGGACCTTGCCGTCGGCACCGGTGATCACTTTGCTTACGCGGCCGGCCGGCCACATAGCTCTGGGCAGTGATTGATCAATAATCATGACGACTGTTCCTTCTGTCAAATTGTCTCTCTCCTTTACCCACTTCTGGCGGGTCTGTAGAGACGGTAGGTAGTGCAGTAGGAAACTGCTCCAAAACTTGTCGGCTAATGCTTGGCTGTACCTCCACATTCATCGGCCGTTCGCTTCTTCAGGCCGGTACATTGTCTGGGGTAACGTGGGATCTAGCCGCCCCATCAGGAGTGTGTTGGGGTCTGCGGAGATAACAGTGCTCAATCCACAGAACACAGGCTTCTTATTCTCAGCCTCCTCCTGACTGGCTTCCCTCGGGATAGGCGTGGGCCACTCTCCTTCCGGGAGCTTTAGGAATGCTGGGCCGTCACTGTAGACATTGCGACGGGTGAGGTCATCCAGGGGCATCCCCCGGGTGATGACGTCAGCTGGGTTCTGTTTTGTATCAACGTAGCGCCACTCTGTTTCTCCGGTTAACTCTTCGGTTAAGTCTTGAATCTCGGTGACTCTGACTCCCACAAAGACTTTGTACTTGCATGAGTCCGATTTGATCCAGGCGAGTACTGTCGTGGAATCTGACCACAGGATTGTTCTAGACACCGGTATGGTGAGCTCACGTTGGATGAGCGTGGCTAGGTGCGCTCCGGCTAGGGCTGCGCAGAGCTCTAGACGTGGGATAGATTGTTGCTTGCGTGGGGCTATTCTCGAGCGGGCGAGGACAAATGCTGTGTAGATCTCTCCCCCCCTTTCTTGGGCCCGCAAGTAGGCTACTGATCCGTATGCGACCTCTGAGGCGTCACTGAAGACGTGTAAGTCCATTTTACATGTCTCTGGCCTCACCGTGGGTGGGAAGTAGCTTCGGCGCATATTAATGCCTGGGAGTGAGTGGAGCTCCATCTCCCACTCTCTCCAGGTGGATGCAAGGTGTGAGGGAATGGGGTCGTCCCAGCCCTGGTCCTTGTCCCACAATGCTCGTACAATCATTTTTGCCCTGGTGGTGTACGGTAGAATACATCCTAGCGGGTCATATTGTCGGGCGAGTGTTGTGTACACACTCCGTCTGGTGGTCGGCGCCGCCGCCGGCCTTCCCTGCGCCGTAGTCAGGGGCTTGTGTCTGTAGTGAAGCGAATCTGTTTTGAATCGCCACACCAATCCCAGGGTCATCTCCTGGGCTTCTCCCGGGATTGTAGCCATCCAGGTCTCGCTGCTGGCTGCCTTGTCCTCGGAGGAGAGGCTGCGCAGTACTTGCGGACCGCTGCTGGCCCACTGCCTGAGATCAAAGCCGCCTTTGATCAATGAGGCGCGGAGTTTAATCAGGAGAGCCTCGGCTTCTTCCTGGGTTGAAAGGCTTTGTAGACAGTTGTCTACGTAGAAGCTGTTCTTTACGCTGTGTCGGACCTCTTCGTCCGCTGCTGGGTCCTCTGCTACATGTTTCTGTAGTGCAAATGTAGCACAGCAGGGGCTGCACGTCGTTCCGAAGGGGAGGACTTCCCATTGGTAGATGGCTGGGTGCTCATCTCCTGGCTTCTCTCTCCATAGGAACCGTAACAGGGGCTTGTCCTCCTCTACTAATCTCACCTGCAGGAACATTCCTTTAATGTCCCCGCTGATGGCCACCTTTTCCTGGCGGAAGCGGAGTAGAACGCCGAGTAGGGAGGGGCCGAGTGTGGGACCGGGCAGTAACTCTTTATTCAGATTTTGGGATCCGATCTGGTAGCTGCAGTTAAATACTATGCGGTCTTTACCGTTGTGATGGACCTTGTGGTGAGGCACGTACCACGATTCAGTGGTCTGGTCAGCCTCTTTAATGTCCATCTTTGTGACGTGTCCCGCTGTGATGAGCTTCTCAATCTCAGCGCGGTATACACTCTCTTGGGCGGGGTTCTTGGCTAAGCGCCGCTCCGTGTTCAGCAGGTACCGTTCTGTAGCGTCTGTCTTGGCGTGGAAAGTAGGCATTCCTTCTCGCCGCAGGAGTGGCGTGGCGTATCTCAACACGCCGTTGACCGGGACTCTCTTGGTCCCTGTCTCGAGGAGGTGAATGGCGTAAATGTCATCTTTAGAGCGAATGTCTTTCTTTCCGTTCTTAAAGGGCATTTGTTCCAAGGTCCATAGCCGCTCTACGTGTTGCAGGAGTGCGGTTTCTCCCTCTGTGACTCGGGAGTGGAGACATCTAGTGGCTGTACTTCGGTTGAGAGATTTGGCGAGCGGGCCTTGGAGAGTCCATCCCAAACGGGTCTCGACTGCTGCAGGACAGCCTCGGGGTCCGGTATGAACCCGGTCTATCGGGACAATGAGGTCTGCATGGTCGGAGCCTATCAACAGGGTCGGCATAGCATTGTCTATGAGCGGGATCGGTAACTTGCGCAGATGTACATATTTCTCCATCAGCTTGGCGACGGGGTATGTGTACCGCGACAGTCCTATTTCTTGGCTGGTGAAAGCGTCTGTAATCTGGTACCGTCGCTCAGGCTGGCCGCTTGCTGCGATAGAGAATGAGACATTCTCGCCCTTTATCGTCTTCAAATCTCGTCTTATTGTCCGAATTGTCATTTGGGTTTCGCTTCCCCGCAGCCCTAGCTGGGCCGCAGCGGAGGCGAGCAGAAGGGTCTTCTCTGACCCGTCATCGAGGACGGCGTAAGTGTCCAGGACTTTATTCTGGTAGCTTAGTGTCACACGCACTACTTTTAGGAGTACTCGGGCTCCACTGCTGCTGGCGGGATCGATGTACATGACGCTCGCTTTGCTGCTGGATGGTGCGGGTGAAGGGCGCCGTCTGTTACTGTCGTGAAGTATGTCCAGATGGGCTCCATCGCACTTGGTGCACCTTTTCTTTAAGCGGCATTCGGCTGCCATGTGTGAGCGCGCACAGCGAAAACAGCGCTTGTTGGACTTTATCCATTGACTTGCTTCCTCCGCGTTCAGCTTGGGGAAGGAGTCACATTGCGCTAGCCAGTGTTCTTTCTCACAGTAGGGGCACACTATCTTCCACTTCTCCGTTCTGGAGGGGGTACTGTGGCTCCTGCTGCTCGGTACTGACTCCGATTGGTGCATCACAGTCACCGATCTTCTTCCATCATTTAGTCGTCTGGTTCCTTCTCTGGAGCCAGGGGTGCTCCGTCCGAATGTATCTAGCCGTAGGCTGCTGACTTCTCTCGCCAGGAAGTCTGCTAGATCGAGGAGGTTCGGTTCGGGGCCATTCGGGTCTCGGTGGTCTCTCTGCCGCCTAAAACGCTCCTGTCGAGCGGGCGGCAGCTTCTCCAAGATCCTTTCCACATTTGAGTTGGCGTAAAGTTCATGCCTCCCCTTCTCTCTCTGCGCTCCCAACATCCCTACCAGGGACTGCACTCTGATGGACAGGTCGTCCAGTGCTCGATTGTCTATTGCTGGGGGTAAGCGGTCGATGTGTCGGATCTCCTGGATCACGTAATCCCATATGCGCCCATACCTCTGGTCCAATGCTACCAGCGCTGCTGTGTATGGGGTGGTGGAAGTCGCGTAGGCGAGCGCTATATTATGTGCGCGGGGTACCTTTAAGTGCTTCAGTAGGATGGCGTATTTATGGCGTTCATCCAATACATCCACCAACATGGTCTCCAGACACATGCAGAGTTCTGTATACTGGGCCCGGTTCTCTTGGGTGAAGTCGGGTACCATAGGCGTGCCAATGTATGACGCTGACTGTGGATACATCGGCGAGCGTTGGGGGAGAGGCCTCCTAGGCGAGTCTCCTCCCGCTCCTTGGTATGGGCTGGTACCGGCAGTGTACCATGGCCCGCTTGTCCAGGTGCTGTTCCTCGGTGCGGGTCGTGCGTCGTGCTCACCCGTGTATAGAGTCGGGGGTCTGTAGCGCAGCTCCGCGGGGGTATAGCCTGGGCTGTACCGGACCTCCTGGTCCGGTAGAGTACTGTGCTGTCGTCGGGCGTGGTTCTCCTCCTCTTCCTCTTCGTCTTCAGTTAGGTCATCCAGTGCTTGTAGTCTCTGGTTTAGCCTCTCCACAGGATATGCTGCTCCTTCCCGGTTGCTAGGTCTCGCTTGGACCGGTGGGGGGAGGTGGTCTGTAGGACTTTTAATTAAATTAAAAACCCAAAAAGAAATAAAATAAGTAATGAAATAATAATGTGCGTCTCTTTTTTTTTTTTTTTTTTTTTTAAGTCTACTTGACCACCCTTTGATCAAGTATGTAATCACCACTATAAATAGTCCTTTGTTTCTAACTCTGTCTAATATTAAATGTTCCATTGTTCCTGTTTAAAACCCATCATTTTTGTCAGTACGATTAGCCCATGCGATTCCCAGTTACTTCATCCCATCAACAGCCCCAACTTACCCTGGTTAGTCTTCCAAACCATTTTAGTAACTTGCACACCTAATCAAACCTTATCTATGTATCTTCGTCTCTATCCTTATTCTAATCAGTCTCATTATCCATTTTAATTTATCAATAACTCTATTTACTCGAGCACCCAAAAGGCTTTGTTTGTGCATTTCCGCTTCGCTCTTATTCAACCTATGACCTATGCAGACACCCCCTATCTACACCTCCTCTGAAAATGTCCCAACTCTCCACATTTCCAGCAACTCTGTTCTCTGATGGACTCTCGCTTTCTACTGGACTTTTGCTGAGCCCGCCACCCTTTGTCACATGACCGAGCGAAATGGCCAATCTCCCCACAATGCCAGCACTCAGCCGACGCCGGCCATCCCAGGGGTCCCAGTTTACCACGACTCCCGCAGTCTCTCGGCTGGCATCCCACAGTCCTCGCCAGGTCAACCCCTCTCCTGTCCCCTGGTCGCATGTCCTGTTGCCTGGAGGAGAGAGGGGCATACCTGTCCTTTTCTGCTGCCTCTCCTCGGGCCTTCTCTTGTTGGGAGGGGTCTGGAAACTCACCCCTCCTGCGGTTCTGCTCACCCTGTCGCGGCCCAGCTCCCTGTCCGGGCAACGGAGCACAGGGCACTCTTTGATCACGGCGGCCTAGGTCAGACGCCCGAAGCATGACCTCAATAGCTGTCGCTTCTAGTAGCGCAGCCTTTCTTGCCAGTTCTCGTTCCAATCTCTGAGTCTCGTGTGCGGCTTGACCGATCTCCAGCTGTGTCTTCATCAGATCTCGATGAACCGCCTCGTGTTGTTCGAACGCTTCTACAAACGCTCTCTGTCTTTCTGGAGAGAGGCACGTCATCCTCTCCTCTTCCTCCACCCTGGCCCCCGCTGGCTGGCCCCTCGTCACCGGCCCACGCCTCTCATCCCCGCTTTGGTCTCGAGGGACGCCTGGACATGGGAAACGAGTGGGCTGTAGAAACTGTTCGTGTATTGTTCCATACCTGCTGTCGGTCTCAGTTCCAGCCATTCGGCCAGAGTGGACTTCGTGGGACTGCTGTAACAACGCCGCTCTCCTCAGTCTGTTTTTCTGTCCTTTGGTTAAACCGCAGTCGCCTGCAATGGACACTCCAGCATGGATCGGTTCTGGTTGGAGTAACACCGTTGTCACTGGTTCACTCCCCTGTATTGGAACCAAAGTCAACATTTCAAGTCCTTCTGTCGTACTGGTCACATGAGAGAAGTCCATCCTATTCCAATCAATCAGATTATCATCACTGGTAAAGTCTATCTGGGAAATGTCTGCAGAGGCTCTCGGCCTTCTCCCCCCAATGGCCTGATCACTAAGGCCCTTTTCCATATTGTTGTTGTTGTTGTTGTTTCTTTTTATTGTTGTTATTTTTTTTTTTTTTTTTTTTTTTTTATACTACGGGTTTACTGAAACAGACTGATTGTTTACTCTCGTTATTGTTATTCTATTGTTATTGCATCTAACGCTTCAGTTGTTCCTATCAATGTTCCACTAAGGTGAACTTCCTATGTTACTGTCATTCACTCCACTTTCAAACACTCCTGCAATCACCGTTTGAAAAAACAAGTTTCTCCGTCGCTAACACTATTTTTACTTACTTGAGTTAAAACACTCACACTGTCAACTTTTACTGTGCAGACAAGGATTGATAACTGGCTTATCATTCATACTTATACCAAGGCTCATTACAGCCGTTTCCCTAGATGGTTATGGAAATCGTTAGAGCTCCTGTCCAGCCGAGCACCTGTACAGAAAGAAAGCAAAAACATCCAGACTTAATACAGTGGCATTTCCCTGTTATTTCCACTATTCGTTATGCATTGGAAATGTCGGGCAACACTATACTAAAATATTTAGAGAGACACGGTGCGATTTTGTTTGAAAATAACGATACAGCTTATCTTGTTTTTGTCCGTTTCCTCCAACAGGAACACTGAAGGTTTCCAATCCCCTGTGTGTTCTCTTCACCTGATTTTCTGGGAAACATAATCATTAGTCCCACGCCTATCAATTGTCTAATAATCTTGGTAAACCTGGTCCTTCATCCGTTCCAATCTCTCTTTGCTTGATGAATCTGTTCATCCTAATCTTATTTCTTACTTTAAATGCCCGATTAGCGTATCGACTAAATGTATTATTCGCTTTTGCTTCACACTCCTCATACAACATCAATTTCATTCATCCCCACACACACACTTACATCCTTACACACAACCATTACCCCCTCACAACACTAATAAAAAATCCATTAGTGTTGTTACTGCTTCCAACTACCAATCAGGGAAAACAATAAACTTTTAGCAACTTAGATCACTAAAACCCTGACCGTCACATAGCACAGCTGGCCACGTTAATAAATTCACGGACACCCGTACTATGCCACCGCAATATCCTGCAGATCCTTGAATTCACAAAGAACCGTCAACTCACAGCCCAAAGCGTCCTCCCTTCAGTTTCGAACCTGAAGGGAAACACCCCAAGCTTCATCACACCAAGAATATCACAACTCAACCTACCATCACCTGCACCTAGACAGGCCAACGCCCATCCGGCACCTACTTCACATACACAATAACAACGCAGCCCAAATAAACATACAACCAAATGCCCACAACATGCCGCAAAGCCAGGGATGGTGAACCACAGGGAGAAATATAAGGAGAGACAGAGGGGGGGCGGAGGGAAGAGAAAAAGGAGGGAGGGATACAGGGATCCAGGGACTGAGGGGAGGAAAGGGGGGGGGGGGGGGCTCACAATGCAACATTAACTATTACCAAAACCGTCTATACTTAATCAGCAGATCACCCCGCATTGCCTGGTCCAGTTAACCCACAGGACTTCAAACACTATCACCATCATCTGTTGCCAACTGTAACTTAAATCAAACCTTAACTTTAATCAGACTAAAAGAGTCCGCATGGAGCTCCTAATATATAACACTATACTTTAAATCCTACTGCCGGGGCACCACAACCTGAATCAACCCTGGCCGTCCAACAGTAACCAGAGATAAAGGAGGGAGAGAGAGATAGAGGGAGAGAGAGGGAGGGCTCCAAAATGACCATGAATATCCTATTTATCCCTAAGTAATCCTAATTTAGCAAGCAACACCATTAATACAACCAATACCCCAAGCCCCCCATAAAGGCAATCCATCCTGAACAAAACTCCCTTTGCGCACCTGTCATCTCACAAAGTCAAGCTGGGAGATAGGGATGGAGGGAGGGAGGGAGGGAGGGAGGGAGGGAGGGAGGGAAGGAGGGAGAGAGAGAGACAGGGAGGGAGGGAGGGAAGGAGGAAGGGGAGAGTGTGAACGAGGGAGGAAGAGACAGAGGAAAAAAAGGGGGGGGGGGGGGGTTCACGCAAATCTCATCACACAACGCCGCTGCTCTCACTTCAACCATTCCTGACCAACATCGCCCCCCATAGCCCTTCACTGTCCACTGCCTCATCAAAAGCCCATAGTCCATCCCCCTTGCGCCGACCGACCGTGGCGCTCATGCGCAGACAGACACATACCGTCAACATGTCTCAACCCGTCACTCACATCAGCAGGCTACAATTCGAATAACCTCCAGAAAAGCCACAAAACAAACCCACACATCTATCTCATTTCTATCCCACTAGCGCCATTACACTTGGCCCATAACAAATACAGATTGATTACAAAACAAGTATATACATTTGTCATCAACAACTGAAAAAACCGATAAAAAGAATTTACAAATTCCCACAGATGGCCGCGCTTTAAAACCCATGATAACCACAAACTGTTCCGCCGTCGCCTGCTGCACCTCGTTTACCTGTGAAGGAGAGGTGTAACTATCAAAGAGGCAACACTGCCCTCCGCTGGGACGTTTGTCTATCACCACCATTGCACTACAGTACTCACAACGTCCTGCAGGAGGCGCCCACGCCTCCTCCGCAAGTGCGTCATCACGTAACACCACACCAAGACGCCAACTCGACGTCTCACCACAACCACAAAACCACAATTCCCAGAACCCCCTACACCGGAAGTTCCCTGTCCTCGCCTCTCTAAGGTCCCGCGCCAGCCACCAAGAGTAGCAACACGCGATATTCCCCGAGAGTTCAATCATGCTATATTGTTAGCACAGGTAGCTTAGCATCTTAGCTTCGTTAGCTCAGTACTGCTAGCTCCATTAGCTTAGCTTAGCATCCAACATCACTTCACCTAAACGGCCCATTATCCTGTTGATCCGAGCGGCACAACACATCGCGACGTTTACACAACCCCTGCTATACCCCGCAACATAACTTTAATTCTATTTAGCCCCCGCTCACAGAACATATATCATTATCTTTATCCTAGTATGCTCGCCCGTTTGGCCCCGCCTGACCGAAATACACAGTATTTTAACCCCAACGCTCCCCAAGCTTAGACGCTCCCAGTGACGTCATCAGCTCCAAAATCTCAGTTTCTTTTGATCGCTACTACATTATTTTTAGACCTTAACACCTCCGTTCTGAAAAATGTCAACGAACATTACACATCATCTAGGTTCCATCACACTTGCCATTCATTCAATTCACTCGACAACGCAACACAGCGTCCACACGTTAGTCCCGTTGCCCTCAGCTAACGCCGGCAGCTAAATAAACGCCCTTCCCCCGGACAGGGTTGCGGTTTCTCCGCTGCCGCCTTGGCCACCAGTGTTTATACAATAATACAAAAATACATTGGCATTCACTCAGAGCTCTTAACATTCACCCATTCAAACACATATACTTAGCAAAACAATGTCCCATTCATAAGCATACCATTCATTTGTGCACATTCATCCTAAACGCACTTCCTACCTCGCCCATTTCACACAATATTCTCCTAAAATCTAATCTCATGTGCAGTACCTACTCTCAAAGTGCTTCATATATCTACTGAGTCCGACTTGCTATACCCCTGAGAAACCCACTCCATTCATGTATAGTAGCTCGTGAAGAGTTTTAGTAGCGCCCTTTGTCGGCTTGTATCGGAGTGTTATATGGCCAAATCGTGTGTCCGACCGTACTTTCCGCTACCCGTAGAGCCCCTTGTCGGCTTGATTTTTTCTACATTCCCTCATTCCTCCACGAGGCTGATGTTCTTCAGATATGGACCATAGCCAATCTGAGCCTAAATGACGTCGGATTAGACTCGGTAATCCGCTTTATGGAACGTCTTCCAAAGGCCATTACTCAGTCGTACCGATTCTAAGTTTGGCTTCTATCTCGTTAAGCAACCTAGCCCGAACCCTATCCTCTTCTCATCACTCTGTTCTCTGTTTCTATGCTATCTGTACCCTGTACTCTGTTCTCAGTACCCTATACTCCGTTTTCTGCACTCTGTCCTCCGTACTCTGTTCTCACCGTGGAACCAGGATCTCCTGTACTACAATCACGGTTCTCTCATTAAACTCTTTACCTTACCCTATAATCTTCTCTTTAAGATCTGACTACTCCGCATTACCCTTTAATGAACCACTTAGCCACTCACAGTCCCTCGTCCCGCATATCTGTGACTAATCTCCGTTCTACCGCTTCCACGCCGGCCCCTTCAAATATTTTACCTATCCCTAACCTATCCTCCTAAGCTAACTAAATATAGACATCTATATCCTCTCCTCACTTGGCATTGTACCAACCATAGGCATCCTAACCGAACATCCCCTATCCCCTACGCTTCCTAAATGCAGCGCCGGTGTGTGGCTGAGACCAGAGCCAGGTCGTGAACCCTGGACCCCGGTACTCCTCCAACACCAACATTATCCTGGTCCATTTACACCTCATTTTTACCTAAAGCAAATAGCAACCCCCAAGGCGAGACTGCTTCGACCACTACCAATCTTAAAACGCATCAGTACTACTTACCTAGTCCCGCTGGCCTCGGCCGAAGTGGTAACGATCATTCAGTCGTAGAGAGCTTCGATGAGGGACTGGTCCATTTTCCAGAAGTCGCTTTTCGTCGTCTTCAACCGGTTATGGCCGAATGCAGCACGGGTCACGGACCAATTGAAGTATCTTCTGTCTTCATTTATCTCTATATCTAAGTTCAGTGATCGTATAGTTTTCTATATTACCCTTCTCCTGCATTTGTTTGGTATTTTAGATGTTCGGTTCAAGTAAGGAGAGAAGCTGACGAAGTGGTCAAATCAACAATCTGCAGTGTTTATTAATAAAACCACAGCTTAGGAATCAAAACAAGTACATCGTCTCTTTGGTATATCTAATTGTCTCTTTCATGTGGCTGTTTGGTCCATGCTCCGATCAGCTAAGGCCGATCAGAGCTTTCTTCTCCGTTGCGGTTCTCTGTCTCAGGTTGTCCATGGCAACACGCGCCTTCTCTTAGTGGTTTGCTGGTCGTTTCCTCGGCGGTCAGGCAGGGAGCGCTTGATTTTCGTCTCGGCGGAGTCTGCTACGAGCCTCGGCTCTGTCATCTGGTGTCAATGGCTCTCTGTGTCACCGGTTCGGCTCTCCAGTAGCCGGCTTGGTGAGTCTCCCTCTGTCGGTGGAGGTTTCAGCGCTCCAGCTGCGAGGCGATCTCTGTCATCGTCTGTGTCCATGGCTCTGTGTCTCCATGCTCCAGGATCCTTCTGTGTGGCTCGCCCTCCAGGATTCTCTCCTCTCTCCTGTCTCCCGTCACCGGGTGTGTGTGTCTCTTTTCTCCGTCGCCATCCGCCCTTTTTATGAGAGACAGAGAGAGAGAGAGACCTTCCCTGCCTATCTAGTCACGTCACTCCCACAATCTGGCTTCCCTTATTTGGCCACATTCCTTGTAGCAGGAACTTGTCTGCTGGGTCTTGCGCCAACATGTTACACAATTATTCTACTGACACAACCGTTTCACCATAGAATCTGTCGGGCAGTTTAATCATTACTTGATGAGGGGATCCGTTTTTCACTGAGTAACACTTTATTTCCTGATTAAATTATATGACCAATATTGTACAGCTTTTATCTTCTAGTATTAAGAGTTTTTTATTCTTTATTGTGACTAAGTTTATACAATGTAGCCTATTGGGTTCATTATTTTACATTTAGAATTAGCAAATCAACTCATTTTATTTGAAACCAAACACATGGACACTTTCCTTTATAATACTAATGGTAGCCTTGGCTGAAAACAGTTGTTATTCATTTTCACCACATGTTATTTGATTTTCATATTGTATGATGATTTACTAGTCTCCATGAAACACCACATTTTGCAAATGGTCTAACCCTTTCCCTCTGATATTTACCAATCAACTGCATTTCTTATTGTTCTTCCGTTTCTGACTTGCTAAACCTTGATGCATTGAACACTTGGTCTCACTTGGGTGCTGCTGACTCATCTATCTTCAGTCTGAAAGGCTCTGTTTACAGTCCGTTTTACTCGGTCTCCTGACCATCTGCCATGTCGTAACCTGAAATTCCTTACTTATGACCTTTTGATCTCAACTGTTATTCTCAGTTGGTTCCTGTTTTCGAAGATAATTATATCCTTCCTCGTTTGCTCTACCCTCTTTTAGCCTAGGGCCACAGAAATAACTCACATGGTGTTCAAATCACCCTGTCTATCAAATCAACTTCTCTATCTAATCATTACCTTGTACATTTCAGTTGCTATGTTCATGTTTTCATTTAGAAATATACGACACAGTCACGTGATTTTGATGACGCGCGAAACTCACCTGGGGGGCAGGAAGTCAAGAACAGTGATTCAAAACAATGGAAAGTCAATACGCAAAAGCGTTGGATGAGCCTACACGCACTAGGTATCATCAGAAAATATCAATACATATTGGATATGATCCGTACACGCTGAGGAAAATCGATTTTTCTCGCGTCTTGACCGATTTGCCTGGCGTTGAGGCGATTGATATAACCAATTACCTCGTCCTCCAGACCTCCTACTAAGTGTTCTGTCATATTTAGATAATGAATTGTTCTGTCTAGATAATATCTAGATAATTAACAGCTCGGTAAGTGTTCTGTAATATCTAGATCAGTGGTTCCCAACCTTTTCCCCCCCAGGGACCCCCAAACATCTCTGATGAAATTCGCGGACCCCCTCCTAATAAGATACCATAAAATACTTTTTTTTTTTCATTTTAATAACAAACTGCTTATACACAGGCATATGCATCACAATTAGACCCACTATGCTTCTTTGACTTGTGCCTTCAATCAACAAATCTCATCTTGCACCATATGCATTTCAAAATGTTTGGCCAATATTCAAATGCTGTATTCATCCTCTCAAATCAGGCCCTAATGGTGAACGGTTTGCATTTATGGAACAAATCAATGCAACAAATTAAACTAAATATGAGACAGGAAATTCCAATCAGTAGCAGAGAGAATCTGTCCTAGCTGGGTTTAATACCTTTTTTTTGTCATTTTAATAACAAACTGCTTATACACAGGCATATGCATCACAATTAGACCCACTATGCTTCTTTAACTTGTGCCTTCAATCAACAAATCTCATCTTGCACCATATGCATTTCAAAATGTTTGGCCAATATTCAAATCCTGTATTCATCCTCTCAAATCAGTCCCTAATGGTGAACGGTTTGCATTTATGGAACAAATCAATGCAACAAATTAAACTAAATATGAGACAGGAAATTCCAATCAGTAGCAGAGAGAATCTGTCCTAGCTGGGTTTAATACCTTTTTTTTGTCATTTTAATAACAAACTGCTTATACACAGGCATATGCATCATAATTAGACCCACTATGCTTCTTTGACTTGTGCCTTCAATCAACAAATCTAATCTTGCACCATATGTATTTCAAAATTTTTGCCAATATTCAAATCCTGTATTCATCCTCTCAAATCAGGCCCTAATGGTGAACGGTTTGCATTTATGTTGAATGAAGTAAGAATCCACTGCAGTAAAAATATCCTGGTAGTAAGGTTGACTGACATGAGAATGTCCTGCTTCAGATCCTCATTTTCAATATATTGCACATAAACGATGAGCACAGCCTCGTCTGCGACAGTTGTAGTTTCATCAAGTTGTATGGCAAATGGACCCTTTCTAAGCTTTTCTGACAGCTGCTGCTCGCAATCACTTGACATCTTATCAATTCGGTCTTTCACTACATTGTTCGAGAGTGGTACTGATTTTAGTTTATCCGCCACCTGTGGGCCGCACAGTTTCTAAACCATTTTGATGCAGGCTGGTTTGATGAGCTGCTCGCCAATATTGTGCGGTTTCTTTGCTTTTGCAATTAAAAGCGAACACTCAAAGGAGGCTTCGGTAGCCTTCTGTAAATCACTGCCACCCCTGCTCCACGCTACTCTAACATCAACAGGCTTGTTCGCCTTGAGAGACTGTTCTTTCCTCCGAAAAAAGTCTGGATCCTTCCCAACGGTTTCTGGGTGCTTAGACGCCTGATGTCTCTTCAGCTTGCTGGGCTTCAGGCTCGAGTTTGCCAACTTTTCTCCACAAATCACACACTCAGGTCGTTTGTCTGGTCCCTCAGTGAAGCCCATGGTGATGTAATTTTCGCGATTGCTGTAGGTCCGCGGACCCCAGGTTGGGAATCACTGATCTAGATCATTTAGTGTTCTGTCTAGATAATATGTAGAAAATGAAGTGTTCTGTCTAGATACTATCTATTCTAGATAATTAGGTGTGCTGTCTAGATAATGTCTAGGTAATATTCCCTTGATTAAATTCTGAAAGTAATTTCTGAAAAAAATGCTCTGAAGATGCTCTGTAATGTAATGTTAAATAGTGACCTCTAGGAAAAAAGCCCTGTTTGGTATTGTACTTTGTTTACATTTTTTGTTTTGGTCTAATGTGTGGTTGGAGTTTAGTAACTTATTATACAGTGAATTTCTCAAAACCTCTTCTCCGGAGGCTGAGGTGTGACCAGTAATATCAACCCCTCCCCCTATCCCCACTCAACTCCATTTATATAGGTAGAACACGTTTGAGAGGTGTAGCAGGTAGATATATAGGTAGAACAAGGTTAAGAGGTGTAGCAGGTAGATATATACAGGTAGAACAAGTTTGAGAGGTGTAGCAGGTAGATATATAGGTATAACAAGGTTAAGAGGTGTAGCAGGTAGATTATACAGGTAGAACAAGTTTGAGAGGTGTAGCAGGTAGATATATAGGTAGAACAAGGTTAAGAGGTGTAGCAGGTAGATATATACAGGTAGACAAGTTTAAGAGGTGTAGCAGGGAGATATATAGGTAGAACAAGTTTGAGAGGTGTAGCAGGTAGATATACAGGTAGAACAAGGTTAAGAGGTGTAGCAGGTAGATATATACAGGTAGAACACGTTTAAGAGGTGTAGCAGTGAGATGTATTGGATTTAAATAATTATAATAATAATAAATACTATTAATTAATTCGCAAATCTCTCCTTTCCGATATAAGGAGCCGTTGAATATGTTTGCACACGGTCCTTCATGCCCTCATAAGTAGCTGGCTGGGCATTTCTGTATGCAAATTCAAACTTCTTATGAGGAAACTTACGAGAATGTACAGTCCCCCCCCCCCCACCTACCCAATCCAATGTACAGTTTCTACGCCAAATGTATATACTTTTTTTCTGGACTCTTTTTGTATCACAAACAGTACTGTATTTGCAAATCTGGTATGTCATAAATGTATAGATGTAGCAGTACTGTCTATCTGTATGTCATGTATGTCATATATGTTACAATGAATTGAAAATGGGGGACCCTGATGTAAACAAGACGAAAGTCTTTCTCTGGTCTGCATCCCCTTAACAATTGTATGTATTGAGCTGTACTGTACTGTACCCATTCTGCAATCTGTTAATAAAGTTTTCAATCAATCAATCAATCAATTAGGCTGGGTTTTGTTCCTGTGGATTTGTGGGAGTAAATACTAAATTGGGGTTGACTTAGTATGGAGTACTGTATATTTGCACTGGTTAGACTTAGGTTAGTTATATATAATATTGTGCCAGTAATAGACCAAGGATAGTTAGTTATATTTGTACCAGGCTTAGGTTAGAGGTATACACATTTGAACTGAGGCAGACTTAGAATAGAGTTATGTTCTGTATATTTATACCAAAGCAGACATAGGATAGAGATTTGTAGACCTGGGATAGTATGGAGTTATGCATATTTGTACCAGGATAGACTTAGGATAGTGTTAGGTCTGTATATTTATACCAAGGTGGGCTGTACATACACACATATTTATATTATTCATTATTCATTGATTATTATTGAGTATTCATATGCTTCACCTAGCCACTCACTCAAGATATTTTAAGAGGAAGCAGCCCTGTGTTTACTTGATCTTATTACTATATATTTTATTTGTATTTAGTTTCTTATTCCCACCTGTACCTCCTTTGTCTTATTCTCATTGCTGTTACTGCTTTGACACCTGCATTTCCCTACAGGGGCTAATAAAGGTTTTTCTTGTCTTATTTGAGAGCATCATCAATAACCGGTTTGATGATATTGCGAGTGGATGTACTGGGGCTGTTGCTCAATTTCCAAGTACTACTTCCAGCTATCTTCTCTGTTCTGTGTAGATGTGTTCCAGCTATCTTCTCTGTTCTGTGTAGATGTGTTCCAGCTGTCCTCTCTGTTCTGTGTAGATGTGTTCCAGCTGTCTTCTCTGTTCTGTGTAGATGTGTTCCAGCTGTCTTCTCTGTTCTGTGTAGATGTGTTCCAGCTGTCCTCTCTGTTCTGTGTAGATGTGTTCCAGCTATCTTCTCTGTTCTGTGTAGATGTGTTCCAGCTGTCTTCTCTGTTCTGTGTAGATGTATTCCAGCTGTCTTCTCTGTTCTGTGTAGATGTGTTCCAGCTGTCCTCTCTGTTCTGTGTAGATGTGTTCCAGCTGTCTTCCCTGTTCTGTGTAGATGTGTTCCAGCTGTCTTCTCTGTTCTGTGTAGATGTGTTCCAGCTGTCTTCTCTGTTCTGTGTAGATGTGTTCCAGCTGTCATCTCTGTTCTGTGTAGATGTGTTCCAGCTGTCTTCTCTGTTCTGTGTAGATGTGTTCTTACTTATTTTGTCTTATTTGTTCTTCAGCAGTCAGTGATGAGACAGGATCAACCTCCAAAGCATCTGGACCCATTGAAACTGGTAAATTAAATATTAATTATAAATGAATTGATCCTGATGTACAGTAGGTGGAGAGACTCTAGTGGTGATTGATTTTTGTAAATGATCTGTCTGCTGAATAAAAGTGGCCATTTCTGCCTGACATCAGAAAAGAAACTGGATGTGTTCCACCTGAAGAGATATTCTGCATCAGAGGAGGGTCTTCTGGGACTGCTGCCAATGGTCAAAGCCGCCAGTATAGCTGTGTAAGTATTCTGTCTAGATAATTAACAGCTCTGTAAGTGTTCTGTCATATTTAGATAATGAATTGTTCTGTCTAGATAATATCTAGATAATTAACAGCTCTGTAAGTGTTCTGTAATATCTAGAATCTAGATCATTTAGTGTTCTGTCTAGATAATATGTAGAAAATGAAGTGTTCTGTCTAGATACTATCTATTCTAGATAATTTGGTGTGCTGTCTAGATAATGTCTAGGTAATATTCCCTTGATTAAATTCTGAAAGTAATTTCTGAAAAAAATGCTCTGAAGATGCTCTGTAATGTAATGTTAAATAGCGACCTCTAGGAAAAAAGCCCTGTTTGGTATTGTACTTTGTTTACATTTTTTGTTTTGGTCTAATGTGTGGGTTGGAGTTTAGTAACTTATTATACAGTGCATTTCTCAAAACCTCTTCTCCGAAGGCTGAGGTGTGACCAGTAATATCAACCCCTCCCCCTATCCCCACTCAACTCCATTTATATAGGTAGAACACGTTTGAGAGGTGTAGCAGGTAGATATATAGGTAGAACAAGGTTAAGAGGTGTAGCAGGTAGATATATACAGGTAGAACAAGTTTGAGAGGTGTAGCAGGTAGATATATAGGTATAACAAGGTTAAGAGGTGTAGCAGGTAGATATATACAGGTAGAACAAGTTTGAGAGGTGTAGCAGGTAGATATATAGGTAGAACAAGGTTAAGAGGTGTAGCAGGTAGATATATACAGGTAGACAAGTTTAAGAGGTGTAGCCGGGAGATATATAGGTAGAACAAGTTTGAGAGGTGTAGCAGGTAGATATACAGGTATAACAAGGTTAAGAGGTGTAGCAGGTAGATATATACAGGTAGAACACGTTTAAGAGGTGTAGCAGTGAGATGTATTGGATTTAAATAATTATTATAATAATAAATACTATTAATTAATTCGCAAATCTCTCCTTTCCGATATAAGGAGCCGTTGAATATGTTTGCACACGGTCCTTCATACCCTCATAAGTAGCTGGCTGGGCATTTCTGTATGCAAATTCAAACTTCTTATGAGGAAACTTATGAGAATGTTAGTGAATTAGGCTGGGTTTTGTTCCTGTGGATTTGTGGGAGTAAATACTAAATTGGGGTTGACTTAGTATGGAGTACTGTATATTTGCACAGGATAGACTTAGGTTAGTTATATATAATATTGTGCCAGTAATAGACCAAGGACAAGGATAGTTAGTTATATTTGTACCAGGCTTAGGTTAGAGGTATACACATTTGAACTGAGGCAGACTTAGAATAGAGTTATGTTCTGTATATTTATACCAAAGCAGACATAGGATAGAGATTTGTAGACCTGGGATAGTATGGAGTTATGCATATTTGTACCAGGGTAGACTTAGGATAGTGTTAGGTCTGTATATTTATACCAAGGTGGGCTGTACATACACACATATTTATATTATTCATTATTCATTGATTATTATTGAGTATTCATATGCTTCACCTAGCCACTCACTCAAGATATTTTAAGAGGAAGCAGCCTTGTGTTTACTTGATCTTATTACTATATATTTTATTTGTATTTAGTTTCTTATTCCCACCTGTACCTCCTTTGTCTTATTCTCATTGCTGTTACTGCTTTGACACCTGCATTTCCCTACAGGGGCTAATAAAGGTTTTTCTTGTCTTATTTGAGAGCATCATCAATAACCGGTTTGATGATATTGCGAGTGGATGTACTGGGGCTGTTGCTCAATTTCCCAGTACTACCGACCTATACATGCCATGTACTGGTATCAGCTGTCACATGGCTTCTGCTTGGTAGTCAGTGTAGTGTGAAGGACAACTACAGCTCCACCTTTATCAGCTGGTCGGATGAGAATGGAGTTGTCCTATAGGGAATGTTGCATTTGAGTCTGGGAATGTCCTGTTGCATTTGCTTGCTGTACGTGTTTATGGCAGGGCATCTGGTGCCCAGAGGTATGAATGGACAGGGGTGGATATGTATTCAAATAAAATACTTGTCGTTGACGGATTTGAAAGATATTAGAGAATTGTGCGTTTCTTAAGTTTCATCCAAACTGGATCAGAACTGTAGAAGCTATGGCTGGTACAGACAGCTTTGTGTAGCATCACCCTTGTGCGTTTATGTTTATGTCGTATATTTCTAAATGAAAACATGAATAAAGCAACTATAAATGTACCAAAATGTTGAGTTACAAGAAGGAGCCGGAAAAACACCATGTTGGTTGAAAGAGGGTAGACAGTTGACTCCCCAGACCAGATGGCTGACCTTTAAGATAATCAATGACCCCTCAAGACTATATTGAGGTAATCAGGAAAGGAGTTGGTATTTTAGTGTACTGGCCACTGTGAGAAACCCTCCCCCTGTCAAATAGCTACCTACCGCAAGGCCACAGAGGTCACTAAACCAAATAGCCTTGTATACGTCAAACAGGAGACCATTTGGCATTCTATAGAGATTGAGTAAAACCCCCGTTCCCACAGCACATTCTAAAGGGAAATGGTCATCTCAAACAGACGAGGAAGGATATAATTATCTTTGAAACAGGAACCAACTGAGAATAACAGTTGAGATCAAAAGGTCATATTTAAGTAATTTCAGGTTAGAACGGCAGCTGCTGCTGACTAGGGTACAGAGGTCAGAAAAGGTGACACCAACGGTGGGAATCTCCATTTCACATCACAGAACTGCCACCAGTTAAAACAGTGCAAATCAATAATATACTAATAGGTTTAGCAATTTCATAAGTTACATGTAGGCATAACTCTTAGAACTATTAGAATAACAGAAGTCACCATAAGGAATAAAAACTCTTAATGCTAAAAAGATAAACAACTATACAATATTGGTCATATAATTTAATCAGGAAATAAAGTGTTCTATTGAAGGACGGATATGGTTTGTTGTCTGGGCACTGAGAGTAGTCTGTTTCTTCAATCTAGACTATGTAAACATTTTGTCACAAGAAAACATGAGGATGTGGCACGCATTAAACTAATCCCCTCATCAAGTAATGATTAAACAGCCCGACAGATTCTATGGTGAACGGTTGTGTCAGCAGAATAATTGTGTAACATGTTGTCGCAAGACCCAGGAGGACGTGTCACGACAGACAAGTTCCTGCTACAAGGAATTTGTCCAAATAGGGAAGCCAGATTGTGGGAGTGACGTGACTAGACAGGCAGGGAAGGTCTCTCTCTCTCTCTCTCTCTCATAAAAAGGGCTGATGGCGACGGAGAGAGGAACACACACACCAGAAGGGACCTGGAGACTGCACACACACCCGGTGACGGGAGCGAGGAGACGGAGAAGGATCCCTGGAGCCGGTGACACAGCGAAAGGGAGACACCGATGACAGAACGATCGCCTCGCAGCAGGGGAGCCAGACTCCACCGAGGGTAGACGAAACCAAGCGCTCCCAAACCGCCGAGGATCCGAAAGCAAGGTTGCCCTGACGACCAGCAAACCACTAAGAGAGGACTCGTGTTGCCATGGACAACCTGAGACAGAGAACCGCAACGGAGAAGAAAGCTCTGATCGGCCCTAGCTGATCGGATCATGGACCAAACTGCCACCTCAAAGAGACGATTAGATTGAACCAAAGAGACGATGTACTTGTTTTGATTCCTAAGCTGTGGTTTATTAATAAACACTGCAGCTTGTTGATTTGACCACTTCGTCAGCTTCTCTCCTTACTTGAACCGAACATCTGAAATACCAAACAAATGCAGGAGAAGGGTAATAGAAAACTATACGATCACTGAACTTAGATATAGAGATAAATGAAGCTCAAGATACTTCAATTGGTCCGTGACCCGTGCTGCATTCGGCCACAGCCGGTTGGAGACGACGGAAAGCTACTTCTGGAAGATGGACCTCGTCGACGCCTCTACGACTGGATAATCGTCACCACTTCGACCGAGGCCAGCGGGACTAGGTAAGTAGTGATGGTGTTTAAGATTGGTAGTGGTCGAAGCAGTCTCGCTTTTGGGGTTGCTATTACTTTAGGTAGAAATGAGATGTAAATGGACCAGGATAAAGTTGGTGTTGGAGGAGTACCGGGGTCCAGGGTTCACAACCTGGCGCTGGTCTCAGCCACACACCGGCGCTGCGCTTAGAGAGGTTAGGGGATAGGGGATGTTCGGTTAGGATGCCTATGGTTGGTACAATGCCAAGTGAGGAGAGGAAATAGAAGCGTGTATTTAGTTATAATAGCTTAGGGGGATAGGCTAGGGATAGGTAATTGACTAGAAGGCATAGGCGTGGGGCGGTAGAACGGGGAATAGTCACAGATATGCGGGACGTGAGACTGTGAGGTGGCTAAGTGGTTCATTAATGGGTAATGCGGAGTGGTCAGATCTTAAAGAGAAGATTATAGGGTAAGGTAAAGGGTTTAATGAGAGAACCGTGATTGTAGTACAGGAGATCCTGGTTCCACGGTGAGAACAAAGTACGGAGGACAGAGTGCAGAGAACGGAGTATAGAGTACTGAGAGTACAGGGTACAGATAGCTTAGAAAACAGAGAACAGAGTGATGAGAAGAGGATAGGCAGGGGCTAGGGTACTAACAAGTATGGATGTTGAATATGGGGATTAATTGGTTGCTTTTTGCCAGACCGTCTATCGAGGCTTCACTCTTAAGGCCTCTGCATGCTACAGCAAATTCAAAGCAACTTCGACACAACATCGACAAAGCAACGGTGTTGCAGACACTCTACCTTTATGCTTCTGCAAAATCAACGCGCAGCCTATGTAACATTGTACCCCGTATGTAGCTAGGTTCCCTAGATAGATGACGCTTCCCTTCTCAACCAACCCATTGATAAAAGCAGAAAAATAAGTATAATTTTTACTTCCGGGCGGGGGGGTTTCAAAATAAAAGAGCGAGTCTAAAAGCACCGTAAATACGTTTATTTTTTACAATATCTAACGTTACACGAACCTAAACTAATCTAAAGTTAGTTTAGGTTCGTGTTAACTTTGGATAATGTACAAAATAAACGTATTTCCGGTGATTTTAGACGTCGCTCTTCTATTTTGAAAACCCCCGACCGGAAGTGTTATAGTGTCTGTTGCTAGCAGCTTGACTTTCTGTGCTTTTCGAGCTAACGTTACCGTAACATCATTCGTTTCCAATGGAGAGGACCTCGGCTCACATGCAGCTCAAACTACCTATTGGAATAAATTACTTGATTGATGTTTAACTTGTCCCTGTGTGTGTCCAGTCATTTCGACTAGCAAACGTTGTATTTAACGTTACCTCAGGACGGATACCATTGTATTTACTTGGTTAGCTAATGTAGCTAATGTGGATAGCATTTTGAATAGACCCAATGCTAGCTGGCTGGCTACATCTTTATTTACTAAATTATGGAGGCTTTTTAATCGTCAAGGTAAGAGGATTTGTCATGATCAACTGAAGGCGTATGCTATGGAACAATATGTGCTTGGGTTTTCAGAAAAAGGCGAGCTATGTGACGCTGATTATTTAGCGTCAACGCTGGCTTCAACAATGGAGGATATTATTCTCTGCGGGACTAATATTATTCTATGACAGCCCCGCCCCCATTCGCTAACCAACCAATCACTGCTACGCAATATCAACGCAACGGTTGTTCAGATTAGATTCTGGGGACATGTACGCAACGTCCAAGCAACACAGTCTACAAGACCCTCTAAAACAACCGCGCTGAAATCGCACCGATGTTGTGTTGCAGTTGCTTTGAAGTTGCTGTAGCATGTAGAGGCCTTTAGAATCGGCGCGTATGACAGACGAGCTTTGAAAGACGTTTCATGCAGATCTGTTGTATCGTGGTCCGACATAATCTGCTTAAGAGATTCGCCTTTGGAACGAATCTTGGGGAGGTATTGGTTGATTGGGGGTGAGATTTAGACAGGTAAACTCCCCGACAGCGCTAATATGAAGATTGAGAGGATGGGGAGTTAGAATGACGGGGGGAAGTAACCTTTGGAATAATGCACTTGCGGGGGAGGCGTGGGCGCCTCCTGCAGGACGTTGTGAGTACTGTAGTGCAATGGTGGTGATGGACAAACGTTCCAGCGGAGGGCAGTGTTGCCTCTTTGATAGTTACACCTCTCCTTCACAGGTGAACGAGGTGCAGTAGGCAATAAGGGACAGTTTGTGGTTATCATGGGTTTTAAAGCGCGACCATCTGTGGGAATTTGTAAGTTCTTTTTATCGGTTTTTTCAGTTGTTGATGACGAATGTATATACTTGTTTTGTTATCAATCTGTATTTGTTGTGGACGGTATGTGATGGCGCTAGTGGGATAGAGATGGGATGGATGTGTGAGTTTGTTGGTGCCTTTGGTTAGAGTAGTTTGTTCGAATTATAGGCTGCTGATGTGAATGTGTGTTGGGACATGTGGACGGTATGTGTCTGTCTGCACATGTGCGCCACGGTCGGTCGGCGCAAGGAGGAGGGACTGTGGGCTTTTGTTGAGGGCAGTGGACGGTGAAGGGCTATGGGGGGCGATGTTGGTCAGGAATGGTTGAAGTGGAAGCAGCGGCGTTGTGTGATGGGATTTGCGTGAACCCCCCCCCTTTTTCTCCTCTGTCTCTTCCTCCCTCGTTCACCCTCTCCCCTTCCTCCTTCCCTCCCTCCCTCCCTGTCTCTCTCTCTCCCTCCCTCCCTCCCTCCCTCCCTCCCTCCCTCCCTCCCTCCGCTCCGTCCCTATCTCCCAGCTTGGCTTTGTGAGATGACAGGTGCACGAAGGAGGTTTTGTTCAGGATGGATTGCCTTTATGGTGGGCTTGGAGTATTGGTTATATTAATATAGTGTTACTTGCTAAATTAGGATTACATGAGGATAAATAGAATTCATGGTCATTTTGGAGCCCTCCCCCCCTCCCTATATGTCTCTCCTCCCTCCCTCTCTCTCCCTCTATCTCTCTCTCCCTCCTTTATCTCTAGTTACTGTTGGGCGGCCAGGGTTGATTCAGGTTGTGGTGCCCCGGCAGTAGGATTTGAAGTATAGTGTTATGTATTAGGAGCTCCATGCGGACTCTTTTAGTCTGATTAAAGTTAAGGTTTGATTTAAGTTAAAGTTGGCAGCAGATGATGGTGATAGTGTTTGAAGTCCTGTGGGTTAACTGGACCAGGCAATACGGGGTAGTCTGCTAATTAAGTATAGACTGTTTTGGGTTTAGTTAATGTTGAATTGTGAGCCCCCCCCCCCCCCTTCCTCCCCTTAGTCCCTGTGTCCCTGTATCCCTCCCTCCTTTTTCTCTTCCCTCCGCCCCCCTCTGTCTCTCCTTGTATTTCTCACTGTGATTCTCCATCCCTAGTTTTGTGGCATGTTGTGGGTTATTGGGTTGTAGGTTTATTTGAACTGCGTTGTTATTGTGTATGTGAAGTAGGTACCGGATGGGCGCTGGCCTGTCTAGGTGCAGGTGATGGTAGGATGAGTTGTGATATTCTTGGTGTGATGAAGCTTGGGGTGTTTCCATTCAGGTTCGAAACTGAAGGGAGGACGCTTTGGGCTGTGAGTTGACGGTTCTTTGTGTATTCAGGGAACTGGGTGAATATTGCAGGTGATATAGTACGGGTGTCCATGAATTTATTAACATGGCCAGCTGTGCTATGTGACGGTCGGGGTTTTAGTGATCTGAGTTGCTAAAAGTTTATTGTTTTCCCTGATTGGTAGTTGGAAGCAGTAACAACACTAATGGATTTTTATTAGTGTTGTGAGGGGGTAATGGTTGTGTGTAAGGATGTAAGTGTGGGTGTGGGGATGAATGAAATTGATGTTGTATGAGGAGTGTGAAGCAAAAGCGAATAATATATTTAGTTGATACGCTAATCGGGCATTTAAAGTAAGAAATAAGATCAGGATGAACAGATTCATCAAAGCAAAAATAAATTGGAATCAGATGAAGGACCAGGTTTACCAAGATTATTAGACAATTGATAGGCATGGGACTAATGATTATGTTTCCCAGAAAATCAGGTGAAGAGAACACACAGGGGATTGGAAACCTTCAGTGTTCCTGTTGGAGGAAACGGACAAACACAAGATAAGCTGTATCGTTATTTTCAAACAAATCGCACCGTGTCTCTCTAAATATTTTAGTATAGTGTTGCCCGACATTTCCAATGCATAACGAATAGTGGAA
Source organism: Notolepis coatsorum (assembly GCF_963971535.1). Lineage (NCBI taxonomy): Eukaryota > Metazoa > Chordata > Actinopteri > Aulopiformes > Paralepididae > Notolepis > Notolepis coatsorum. The sequence goes on from NC_140169.1 coordinate 174,558,320, forward strand.
ATAACAGGGAAATGCCACTGTGTTAATGGATGTTTTTGCTTTCTTTCTGCACAGGTGCTCGGCCGGACAGGAGCTCTAACGATTTCCATAAGCCAACTGGGGAAACGGCTGTAATAAGCCTTGGTATAAGTATGAATGATAAGCCAGTTATCAATCCTTGTCTGCACAGTAAAAAGTTGACAGTGTGAGTGTTTTAACTCTAGTAAGTAGAAATATTAGAGGCGGAGAAACTTGTTTTTTCAAACGGTGATTGCAGGAGTGTTTGAAAGTAGAGTGAATGACTGTAACATAGGAAGTTCACCTTAGTGGAACATTGATAGGAACAACTGAAGCGTTAGATGAAACAACAATATGGAAAAGGCCCTTAGTGATCAGGCCATTGGGGGGAGAAGGCCGAGAGCCTCTGCAGACATTTCCCAGATAGACTTTACCAGTGATGATAATCTGATTGATTGGAATAGGATGGACTTCTCTCATGTGACCAGTACGACAGAAGGACTTGAAATGTTGACTTTGGTTCCAATACAGGGGAGAGAACCTGTGGCAACGGTATTACTCCAACCAGAACCGATCCAAGCTGGAGTGTCCATTGCAGGCGACTGCAGTTTAACCAAGGGACAGAAAAAAAGACTGAGGAGAGCGGCGTTGTTACAGCAGTCCCACGAAGTCCACTCTGGCCGGATGGCTGGAACTGAGACCGACAGCAGGTATGGAACTATACACGAACAGTTTCTACAGCCCACACGTTTCCCATGTCCAGGCGTCCCTCGAGACCAAAGCGGGGATGAGAGGCGTGGGCCGGTGACGAGGGGCCAGCCAGCGGGGGCCAGGGTGGAGGAAGAGGAGAGGATGACGTGCCTCTCTCCAGAAAGACAGAGAGCGTTTGTAGAAGCGTTCGAACAACACGAGGCAGTTCATCGAGATCTGATGAAGACACAGCTGGAGATCGGTCAAGCCGCACACGAGACTCAGAGATTGGAACAAGAACTGGCAAGAAAGGCTGCGCTACTAGAAGCGACAGCTATTGAGGTCATGCTTCGGGCGTCTGACCTAGGCCGCCGTGATCAAAGAGTGCCCTGTTCTCCGTTGCCCGGACAGGGAACTGGGCCGCGACAGGGTGAACAGAACCGCAGGAGGGGTGAGTTTCCAGGCCCCTCCCAACAAGAGAAGGCCCGAGGAGAGGCAGCAGAAAAGGACAGGTATGCCCCTCTCTCCTCCAGGCGACAGGACATGCGACCAGAGGACAGGAGAGGGGTTGACCTGGCGAGGACTGTGGGATGCCAGCCGAGAGACTGCGGGAGTCGTGGTCAACTGGGACCGCCTGGGTGGCCGGCGTCGGCTGAGTGTTGGCATTGTGGAGAGATCGGCCATCTCGCTCGGTCATGTGACAAAGGGTGGCGGGCTCAGCAAAAGTCCAGTAGAAAGCGAGAGTCCATCAGAGAACAGAGTTGCTGGAAATGTGGAGAGTTGGGACATTTTCAGAGGGGGTGTAAATAGGTTTTGTCTGCATAGGTCATAGGTTGATTAAGAGCGAAGCGGAAATGCACAAACAAAGCCTTTTGAGTGCTCGAGTAAATAGAGTTATTGATAAATTAAAATGGATAATGAGACTGATTAGAATAAAGATAGAGACGCAGATACATAGATAAGGTTTGATTAGGTGTGCAAGTTACTAAAATGGTTTGGAAGACTAACCAGGGTAAGTTGGGGCTGTAGATGGGATGAAGTAACTGAAAATTGCATGGCATAATCGTACTAACAAAAATGATGGGTTTTAAACAGGAACAATGGAACTTAATATTGGACAGAGTTAAAAACAAAGGACTATTTATAGTGGTGATTACATACTTGATCAAAGGGTGGTCAAGAGGACTTAAAAAAAAAAAAAAAAAAAAAACGCACATTATTATTTCATTACTTATTTTATTTCTTTTTGGATTTTTTATTTAGCTGTCTTAGTTTTTGCGGGGGTATTTATGCCTCTAGATCAGGGGTGGGCATTTATTTTTCCCGGGGGGCCGAATGAGCAACTGAAAATATGTTGGAGGGCCGGGCCAAAATTCCAACCTCAATTATGCATAATATACATTTTATTTCTATATAAAAAGCAGTAAATGGCATTGTTTTGACCCCTGGTAAGAGTGTATGTTATTATTTGGCAATTAAAAGGTGAGGTTATCTTTCAAAAATATCATTTATTCAAATAGAATTTATTTCCAAAATGATAAACAAAATGTGAAACATTAACAAAGGGCATGTATGAAAAAGTGCTATACAAATAAAGTTATTATTTTGAGTTTCATATACTATTGAAACAAGGATTTTCTTAGCTTTCTAAAGACATCACATCATCTTATAGCCAAAATAAACAAGACATGTCACTGAACTGTGTAAAGAAAAGTGTCCCAGTAGCCTTTTTTACTTTACATGCCTATATTAAACATTTAATGTTTTCAGAACTGTGCAAAAAAAAGAAAAAAAATATCAAGTGTCCCATTTCACTTTTTTTTTTTTCATTCAGTGTAATAAATCCAGTCTCTGTTGAGCTTTAACAAGTCCATCAAAGTCAGGTTGCATGTCTGAGGTGGAGATGCGAAGCACAGCTGCCAGATGTTCATCAGTGAGAGAGGATCTGTACCTGGACTTGGTAAACGTCATGACTGAGAATGCCTGTTCACATAGGTGGATCCAAATAGAACCAACATCTTCTGAGCATGTCTCCTCATGTTTGGAAAGTTCTCCTCCTTGAGATCAGAGTAGAACTCTAGCAGTGATGCTGACTTAAAGTGCTCTTTCAGTAGTGAATCAGACTGCAGGTCAATGAGTTCAAGCTGAACAACTATCAACACTGCAGGTAAAGGGAGAGGAAACCAGCTGCATTTCATCCTCAACCTTTTTGAAATCTTGAAAACGCCTTGAAAATTCATCATGCAGTGCTCCCAACATGGATGAGTACCTGTGCCGGTGATCAGCTGATGGTTTGACTTCTTTCATGGTTTTCATGTGTTTGAGATTGTTGCTGCCTAGTTGCCTTGAAATTAATTGCAACTTTGTCATGAAGGCTTTCACATGGCTATGCATTTCATGAGCAAAAATGCCCTTGCCCTGCAGTTGTGTGTTCAGTAGGGATGGGTACCGTTCACATTTGAACCGATACGGTACCGGTACCTGTGAATTGATACCGGTACCCAACGGTACCTTTTTTCTGTACTTTAGTCTCTAAAAATGTAATCTACCTACCTCAGTTGTGAAAAAAGAAATCCGAACTTCAAATAACCACACTTTCCACTGTTTTTGGCTTGCCCCGACTGCTTTGTTGTTGAATCAAGTCAAATCCTAGGTAAGCGTATATTGTGCGTGTGAACGTTGACATGAAAAAAAAAAAGTTAAAAAAAAAAGAAAAAAAAAAAATATTATCATGTAATCTTTCGCGGGCCGGTCAGAATCATCCCGCGGGCCGTATCCGGCCCGCGGGCCGTACAATGCCCAGGTCTGCTCTAGATGATGGTTGAATTCTGTTGGATGGGTGTGTAGCATGTAGGCACTGACAATTTTTTTGTTTGTTTTTGTTTGATACTCTATTTTTTATAGGAACTGGCTGGCTGGGGGGGGATCTCTCGCCGGTCAGGGATAGCAGGTGGTTGTGACACAGCGAGACTGGTAGGAGGTCTGATGTAATGAGCTGGGAACGGAGAATGGACGGGAGCTGGTTCATGGTTTGTTTTCCGCTCATTAAGAGTCCAGATGTAGAATCTGGGAGGTTGTGTCACATTTTGGGTTATGGTAAGTGTTGGGGAAACGTGTTTCTCTGTCTATAGAAAGCTCTGTAGGTTTTTGGTCGCAAATTGGCCAGATAGTGTTCATGTAGGGTGCAGACATGTGAATTTGATGATTGACTTATGGGAGACTCTGCACCGGCTTGTTGAAGGCTGGCGGAGTGTGTGGGATGTGTGTTTAAAGGGACTGTTTGTTTCTTTGTTGCCATGCACAATAGGTTCTGTTGGTGATTGGCCTCGTCTGGAGCTGGCTGTCCGGACCAAGGAGCTGTCTGGAAACAAGGTATTGATAGTGAAATAATGGATATTCCACTTTCAAGGGTGGAAGTAGTAGTTGTGTTGTACTTGAGATATTTGATCTAGTAAAACAGTACAGCACAAAGAGAAATGAGACAAAGGTGATTTGATTGAATGCTAACTTAAGAAGCTGTGAAAAATATAGATAATAAGTTTGGAGAAAAATGTATTGTAAAAATGCAGAACAGTAGAGAATGTATCTGCGAAAATAAAAGTTTCCAATCTATTGTGTGTTTGTAAATAATAATCCAAAATGCAAAAAAGGACAGAGGGAAAATCGTTTCCTTCTGTGGAAAATCGGAGCAGTACCGAGACCTGCATACAACAAAGAAGAGGCGGTGATTAGCACAAGATACAACAAGAAGAAAACGGTCAAAAACGAGTTAGCAGTAAAGGCCTCAGGAGGTTGAAATAGGGATAACTGACAGGGATGAAAGCGAAGAATAATTGAGGCCTCAGTGGTCTTTTCAAGGAGAAGAAATGATTTATGTTGCTTGTTTGAATTTCCCTCAAATGTTTAGAGTGTTAATCTTTTAGTGGTGTGATGTATTAATCTTTTCTTGCAGAGTCCATTACACAAAATAGACATTTGGTAATTACATGGATAAAATAGTCTAAACAAAAAAGCTATTATTGAAAGAGTGTTTCTTGTAAAAACAGGAACAGCTTTCTTAGACTGGAAGTCGTATTTATAACTGATAATGTGTATAACTGTGAAAGGAGGAAAAGGTAGGTGAAATGATGATTTTGTAACTGTACAGATGGAAAGGGGTTTTGTAGTTCGATTTGTGTCAATTTTGGATTTTTTTGAAATTTTTGAAAATATTAGCAAAAATTATGATTATGATTTTAACATGTTTAATTTAGAATACTGGTGCTGTATAGTGGGTTATTAAACCCCCTAAGGGTGGATTGTCGTATATTTCTAAATGAAAACATGAATAAAGCAACTATAAATGTACCAAAATGTTGAGTTACAAGAAGGAGCCGGAAAAACACCATGTTGGTTGAAAGAGAGTAGACAGTTGACTCCCCAGACCAGATGGCTGACCTTTAAGATAATCAATGACCCCTCAAGACTATATTGAGGTAATCAGGAAAGGAGTTGGTATTTTAGTGTACTGGCCACTGTGAGAAACCCTCCCCCTGTCAAATAGCTACCTACCGCAAGGCCACAGAGGTCACTAAACCAAATAGCCTTGTATACGTCAAACAGGAGACCATTTGGCATTCTATAGAGATTGAGTAAAACCCCCGTTCCCAACAGCACATTCTAAAGGGAAATGGTCATCTCAAACAGACGAGGAAGGATATAATTATCTTTGAAACAGGAACCAACTGAGAATAACAGTTGAGATCAAAAGGTCATATTTAAGTAATTTCAGGTTAGAACGGCAGCTGCTGCTGACTAGGGTACAGAGGTCAGAAAAGGTGACACCAATGGTGGGAATCTCCATTTCACATCACAGAACTGCCACCAGTTAAAACAGTGCAAATCAATAATATACTAATAGGTTTAGCAATTTCATAAGTTACATGTAGGCATAACTCTTAGAACTATTAGAATAACAGAAGTCACCATAAGGAATAAAAACTCTTAATGCTAAAAAGATAAACAACTATACAATATTGGTCATATAATTTAATCAGGAAATAAAGTGTTCTATTGAAGGACGGATATGGTTTGTTGTCTGGGCACTGAGAGTAGTCTGTTTCTTCAATCTAGACTATGTAAACATTTTGTCACAAGAAAACATGAGGATGTGGCACGCATTAAACTAATCCCCTCATCAAGTAATGATTAAACAGCCCGACAGATTCTATGGTGAACGGTTGTGTCAGCAGAATAATTGTGTAACATGTTGTCGCAAGACCCAGGAGGACGTGTCACGACAGACAAGTTCCTGCTACAAGGAATTTGTCCAAATAGGGAAGCCAGATTGTGGGAGTGACGTGACTAGACAGGCAGGGAAGGTCTCTCTCTCTCTCTCTCATAAAAAGGGCTGATGGCGACGGAGAGAGGAACACACACACCAGAAGGGACCTGGAGACTGCACACACACCCGGTGACGGGAGCGAGGAGACGGAGAAGGATCCCTGGAGCCGGTGACACAGCGAAAGGGAGACACCGATGACAGAACGATCGCCTCGCAGCAGGGGAGCCAGACTCCACCGAGGGTAGACGAAACCAAGCGCTCCCAAACCGCCGAGGATCCGAAAGCAAGGTTGCCCTGACGACCAGCAAACCACTAAGAGAGGACTCGTGTTGCCATGGACAACCTGAGACAGAGAACCGCAACGGAGAAGAAAGCTCTGATCGGCCCTAGCTGATCGGATCATGGACCAAACTGCCACCTCAAAGAGACGATTAGATTGAACCAAAGAGACGATGTACTTGTTTTGATTCCTAAGCTGTGGTTTATTAATAAACACCGCAGCTTGTTGATTTGACCACTTCGTCAGCTTCTCTCCTTACTTGAACCGAACATCTGAAATACCAAACAAATGCAGGAGAAGGGTAATAGAAAACTATACGATCACTGAACTTAGATATAGAGATAAATGAAGCTCAAGATACTTCATTTACCCAACACGTTGAGTGCTGACGACGTGTATTGTTGTCTTATCATGCCCCCCGTTGAGTGCCGACGACGTGTATTGTCGTTTGATTTTTTTATTAGCGATCTGAATTCATATTTCATCAACCGAGTCTCCCGTTGGTACAGCAGACCCTCTAAGACAGACCTGGGCATTGTACGGCCCGCGGGCCGGATTCTTGATTCAACAACAAAGCAGTCGGGGCAAGCCGAAAACGGTCGAAAGTGTGGTTATTTGAAGTTTGGATTTTTTTTTCACAACTGAGGTAGGTAGATTACATTTTTAGAGACTAAAATACAGAAAAAAGGTACCGTTGGGTACCGGTATCGATTCACAGGTACCGGTACCGTATCGGTTCAAATGTGAACGGTACCCATCCCTACTGAACACACAACTGCAGGACAAGGGCATTTTTGCTCATGAAATGCATAGCCATGTGAAAGCCTTCATGACAAAGTGGCAATTAATTTCAAGGCAACTAGGCAGCAACAATCTCAAACACATGAAAACCCTGAAAGAAGTCAAACCATCAGCTGATCACCGGCACAGGTACTCATCCATGTTGGGAGCACTGCATGATGAATTTTCAAGGCGTTTTCAAGATTTCAAAAAGGTTGAGGATGAAATGCAGCTGGTTTCCTCTCCCTTTACCTGCAGTGTTGATAGTTGTTCAGCTTGAACTCATTGACCTGCAGTCTGATTCACTACTGAAAGAGCACTTTAAGTCAGCATCACTGCTAGAGTTCTACTCTGCTCTCAAGGAGGAGAACTTTCCAAACATGAGGAGACATGCTCAGAAGATGTTGGTTCTCTTTGGATCCACCTACATATGTGAACAGACATTCTCAGTCATGACCATAGGCGGCGCGTGGGCTTTAGGTCAGGGAAGGCTGTAATGGGAAAAATTTGACCTTTTATTTTTGGTTGCACGCAAACTGTCCAGGTTCTGATTTCATATACACACACACACACTACTAGGCTATACTACAGCGAGCCCCACTCATTTATATATAGTGCAAATTAATTGTTCAAATGAAGGCATCCAATATGATTAACGGTTCACTGATCATGAAATATGAACTAACTATACAATTGCAATAGTATTAGAAAGGATATATAATAACAACACAACAAGGTTTGTTTCAAATTCAAGGACATTTATTAGAGAATCAAGAGGTTTATTTAGGGAAATGTCATGTGAAATGCGGGTGGTCATGCCGCATCGATTGTGCAAAATACAATAATAAAATAAAAACTGTATTAAGAAGACATAATGTGCATGATAAAAATAGACATGCTAAATTCCTGAGAAGGCACTGGTTCCTATATACACTATTATACAATATATAATTTTAACTCCGTCATTATACTTATCTAAATAAACTTTCCAAGATGAACCACATCTGTTCCTTGCTTAAAGTGACTTTTACTTTCCTCCTTCCTTTAAGACCAGACATGTAGGTTATTATGAAATACTAATAATATCAGTAGTTGCAGTCAATATTGCAAATTTTATTTGCAAATTAAATCAGTAACGGGCAGAACACAGCATCTTCTTCTTTGCTGTACTCTAGAAACGTATACCTTTTAAAGAAGTTCGATGAAAAGGAACGTTTCTGTTTCCCAAAATATGTTTTAGGATATTCTGGCAGGACTGGCTGAGAGGGGCCAGTGTTTTTTTCTCCCAAATCAGTGTGGGGTGGATTACCTGAAGCCTCAGGTGATCGGGTCACGGTGTTATGCCCAGGGGCAGGGCTCGCTGTGGCTTCACGGATGCGATCTTCTGAATTACTGTTATCTTTTTCCTGCTCCTTTGCCTTGAAAAAATTACGTATATCCATTTTGCATTTTTGCGAGACGTTGCTGGCTGTGTGTTGACCTGGAACCAACTGGCGGGTGCATTCGAATTCAGATGTTTATACAAACGGGTGCGTGCGACGTGATTGATACAGTACTGGATGCAGTCTGGAATGTTAACTGTGTCACCACACCTACCCATTGACACCTCCATCGGGCGACCCCCCCCCCCCACACACACACAGGCTGCCTAATTCTGCATTATGCCCACATATATTATTTATATATAAATGCTAAATATTTACATCAGACATGTACAGACAATGTACAAACAAACAAAAATTCTACATATTAGGTACAGGCAAGCATATGGTGTTAGAGTTCTGCAGGGATGTTGTTGACAAGTTATTTCTTAACCATGTTTTGAAGTGGGGGTGGGTGGGGGCGGCTACAAGCATAGTCGTAGTACCCTTGAATGAGTGCTCCTGCCTGTCTGGAATGCCGTCTGGAATGTTAAGTGTCCACCTATCCATTGACGGTCGGCCGACCCCAGCCCCCCACACACACTCAATACATACAATTGTTAAGGGAATGTAGACCAGAGAAAGACTTTCGTCTTGTTTACATCAGGGTCCCCCATTTTCAATTCATCATAACATATGACACACACAACATACAGATAGACAGTACTGCTACATCTATACATTTATGACATACCAGATTTGCAAATACAGTACTGTTTGTGATTGCTTTGGGTAGGGCGTTCCACATTGATGTGGCATAATTGCAAAACGTTTAGTCCGTTGTTAGAGCCGAATCTGGGTTTAACATGATTTGTGGAGTTCCCTCTGGTGTTGTGGTCGTGGTATTCACTGACCTTTGGGAAGTATTTTGACATGTACATGGGTACCTTGGTCGTGTAGTGTATCTTGTAGACCAGGCTCATTGCAAGTTGCTGTACTCTGTCGTCTACTCCAAGCCATCCTAGGTTGTCAAAGTGGGCAGGGGTGAGTTGGGTTCTAGGAGTCAGGTCAAGCAGTAGTCTGACGAGTTTGTTTTGTGATATTTGTAATTTGGTTTTTAGTGCCTTTGAGGTTTATTGTTGTTGTTTATTGTTTAAAATGATCCCCATTAGCTGTCACCTAAGTGGCGAGCTAGTCTTCCTGGGGTCCACACAGAAAGACAACAGAAAACACAAAACATAACAACATGAGATACATATGACAATCACAATTAACAATGATAATCTAAAAACAGTAAAACATTGTAGACATCATTATCAACATCAGAATATTTTGCTCACATATTTAAGTAGTGCATTCTCAGGTGGTATTTGAAAGACACTTTACTATTCAATTTACTTATGTTCAGTGGGCAGTTATTCCAATGATTGATGGCACGATAAACAATAGTCCTCTTTAAAGCATTTGATTTTGGACGTGGTTACATAATCTGTCCATCATCAGCTGACCTAGTAAAATAAGAATGAACCTGACTGCATTTGACAATTTGTTTGTATAAGAAAACAGGTTGAGATGAAAAGACAGTGTTCCTCAAAAATTTAACTGTCTTGAAAACCAGCCTATTCTCTACCGTTAACCATGAGAGTTGCCGGTGCATTTGGTTTTTAGTGCCTTTGAGGTGCTTTGGTACCATGAGGTGCAAGCATAGTCATACAGTAGTACCATTGAATGAGTGCTCCTGCCAGAGTCATCAGTGTATTCAGGCCGTCTGCAATGTTAAGTGTCACAGCCTGCCCCAGCCTTACACACCCGCCGCCTATGGTCATGATGTTTACCAAGTCCAGGTACAGATCCTCTCTCACTGATGAACATCTGGCAGCTGTGCTTCGCATCTCCACCTCAGACATGCAACCTGACTTTGATTGACTTGTTAAAGCTCAACAGAGACTGGATTTCTCACACTGAATGAAAAAAAAATAAGAACTGAAGAACACTAAAATGTGGAAATATAACAAGTGAAATGGGACACTTGATATTTTTTTTTCTTTTTTTTGCACAGTTCTGAAAACATTAAATGTTTAACACTATGATCGCCGGGAACGAGTTTTCACGTCATTCCCGAGCCATGCTCATTCTGCCGAAGACGCCGTAACTCGTCTTTGATGTCAATATTTCAAAAATCTGTCATCGAAATCATATTTCCTTTCCGGAGCCCTGAGACACACTGCTGATCTCCTCTCAACTCTCTAGCGGTTCAAGAGCGCCATCTGGTGGCCGATCGGCAGATCGCCAACCGGATATTAACCTTTGAACCTTTGAACCGGTAGCTATAGCTCCCGTGACTCCATCTTGAAACACTGGATAATAGATCGCTCGCCCTAACTCAATAAACAACGTTATTTGGACGTATATACTATTATACAACCTGGAAATGGATCGGGCATTTCTACATCCCATAATAGAAAAAAATCTGTTCCACGCTCATCTGCCAGCGGCGCGAGGAAGCCACGGTAAGATTCAGCGTTATTTTCTAACGTATTCTATACTAACTGATCTGATGAACATATGACCCACTCTGGATGAATCATCTAACGCTGCCCACAGAATTATAAACGATCCCCCACCCATCCGGTCATCATCAGATGATGCGTAGAAACTTCTAGAACCACGTCCAGTTGAAACTTTTTATCTCGCACAGATTCCTACCAAACTGTATTTGATCATCAATATAATGCATTTAGGGCTATAAATCACGTTCTGAAGAAAGCTGCAGAAAACGATAAAAACATACTTATACTTTAGACCATATTTTAGTATGAATATGTGAATGAAAAAGTTTAACGTTGCTACACCCTGAACAATACATATAGGACATTGAATGGGCCATAATAATGGCAATGTAGCAATAGAATTTAAAAAGGCTACAAAACTGGGACACTTTTCTTTACACAGTTCAGTGACATGTCTTGTTTATTTTTGCTATAAGATGATGTGATGTCTTTAGAAAGCTAAGAAAATCCTTGTTTCAATAGTATATGAAACTCAAAATGCCCTTTGTTATTAATGTTTCACATTTTGTTTATCATTTTGGAAATAAATTCTATTTGAATAAATGATATTTTTGAAAGCTAACCTCACCTTTTAATTGCCAAATAATAACATACACTCTTACCAGTGGTCAAAACAATGCCATTTACTGCTTTTTATATAGAAATAAAATGTATATTATGCATAATTGAGTTTGGAATTTTGGCCCGGCCCTCCAACATATTTTCAGTTGCTCATTCAGCCCCCTGGGAAAAATAATTGCCCACCCCTGCTCTAGGAGCTCAGATGGGAAAATACCGCCCCCTATCGTCTATCCCTGTGTAACTGCAGCCCATTCGATTATACTGCTGGATCTGTAGAGGTGGAGCCAACTGGCTCCATTATGCTGGCGAGCCGTCTGATGAACATGGAAGTGATCACGAGATGGAAAGCAGCGTGGAATATATATTTACAGCAGGCAATAATCAATCGATAAACGCAATCGATATTTGGAATGGCGATCAGGAGTTGGAATAATCTTTTTGGAGAACATCTGATCTAAGGTAAGGAGTCTATGTTACCAGTTTTAGGATAATCAGAGCTGTATTCACTGAGATATCAGCATGTGCCGTGTGTGTGTATGTGTGTGTGTGTGTGTGTGATGTTGAGGAAATGAGAATAGATTTTTCAGCCCGCTTCTATAGCGTGCATAAGTACACATATACTATCGATAATCTAGCGTTTATTTGAAAACTATTCATAAATAGGCCGACAAATGTCAACGTATCTAGTATATTCGAGAATATTCCAATAAATGCCGTTTATGGGGGAATATTTCAATTTTCCGGAAATTTTCGAGAGAACCATAGCTTTTCAAAATGCTATAAAAAGGATATGAACAGATTAAAAAACAATACGTTTCGACAATGTTGACTGCAAACAAGTCATTGATAAGCGACGGGCAGATTAGACACATAATTTTAAACATAGATTATGCGTCTATTATGCGATTATGCATAGATTATCACTGGTGTTACCATGAAGAGCAGTAACACCAGTGACGGTAACACCAGTGACCATTTTCATGAAATCTGTATTTTACAAAATGGCAGCTACAGTACCTCAAACCACATGTTGCTAATCATGCTAAACTCACTAAAATATGTAATTTAATCCATTTGTATTGATTATTGAGTATTGATATCTTCTTAAAAAATAGGCCATACCAGTGACTCTAGCTAAATGTCTCGTATGAAATTATGAGATAAATGAGAACATTTCCAACATTTGAAAAAAGTCAGCAGACTGACAATGTACCTTTCTTCACAGTTCTTCAGGAAGTAGAACGTAGGAAGTAGGAAGTGATGTCACAAGTCTTTGGATTTTTTTCAGAATAGGGATTTTTGTTAAGCGGTAACACCAGTGACATGACACCAGGGGACAGCTATTTCCATTATATTATTTATAATATTTAGTTGGTATTTAATTTTTTTATGTTAGCCACTTCATACATGTGATAGTGGTGTATACATTCTTGCATTTAAAATGGGAGAGAAATATATTTGTAAACTCTAAATATGCCCCTAAACCCCAATACATGACATTGGGGACAAGCACTTTTCTTGTACTTGGAATTTCATATAATTGATTAAAAACAAATATTGCCCAATTCTTGCCTCAAATAGGTATAATTGTTCAAAGAACATTTTACATTATTCAAATATATAAATTAAATGTGACTACAAAGTCTGTTTAAAGTGTATGCTTTCTGCAAAGGCTGGGGACAGAAAAGTGTGCGTTTCTGTAGAATGACTCACTGATCCAAATCGATGCATTCTGGCTAGATTACACTTAGCCGTTTCGGAAAGGGTGTGCCATTCCCTCTGCCGCACCGCTCTGGTATGGGGGAATATGGATGTGACGTCATTGTATTTTTATCTTATACCTTCACAATTGTGATTTGAACTTTCTATTTGTGAACTCAGTTTCGTGGTCGGATCTCAAACATCTTACTGTACCATAAGGGGCTACGTCTGCCAGGAATTTTTCCGTGGCCTGGAGTCAGTGGCGTAACTCTCTCTCCAAGTGTGCCGGGGACAGATTTGTGGGCGTGGCGAGTGACGTCGCTGGGGGGGGTTAGGGGGGGCCCCCCCCCCCCCCTCTCTACCTCGAGTTTTTTTTTAATACCAGGGGTGCAATACCGCATTTTCCCAGGCGGTGGCGCCATTTCTCCATGTAAACGACACACTGAGCTCATACATACAGAATTACATTGCATTCAGAGATCTCCAGGGTTCCAATGTATAGATGTAGCAGTACTGTCTATCTGTATGTCATGTGTGTCATATGAAGCCAGACCAGCACTCTCAGGTTCAAAATTTAATGGCAGCCCCCCCTCTCTACCTAGATTTTTTTTTAAATACCAGGGGTGCAATACCGCATTTTTGTATCTTTTTTGTATCACAAACAGTACTGTATTTGCAAATCTGGTATGTCATAAATGTATAGATGTAGCAGTACTGTCTATCTGTATGTCATGTATGTCCTGATTAATTGAAAATGGGGGACCCTGATACAGTACAGCTCAATACATACAATTGTTAAGGGGATGCAGACCAGAGAAAGACTTTCGTCTTGTTTACATCAGGGTCCCCCATTTTCAATTCATGACTGAGCTGTACTATACTGTACCCATTCTGCAATATGTTAATAAAGTGTTCAATCAATCAATCACTTGGCCCCAGAACCTGGATAAACACTTAGATTCCCAAAAGTAGTGATAGACTGTATGTAGCCTGTAGGTACCCAGGTCTGTTTGACATTTCGAACATATTTAAAGGAGATATTGAACGGCCCATTTTGTTAGTTCTTTTTTCAATACGTTGCTGCAAACTATTATTTTTTTTAAATATTGAACCACACAGACAGCAATCAGAATACTGGCATTTCTATAACGCTTTCATCTCTACAGTATATTTTCAAAAACATGAGGAACAACTTTGCTTGAATTGTCTTTATTATGAAAACTAAAACAGGACGTTTGCATATTCTCAATGTTGCTGTCGACGTTGTCGCGGTCGCGTCGATGTGGGGACTTGCTTCTTCAAACCGGGTGGACAAAGTTTACAGACAAACGTTAGATTGTTTCCGTCTGAGTCAGTACTGACTTTAACGTTAAACTATTTTAAATCCCCAAGCACCGACGTCAAGAGGTAGAGTCTGACTCTGAGCGAGTGCTGCTCTCGACCTGCTGCTGCGCAGCTGTTGTTGTGATGAGTCTGATGACGTAGCAGGGGTTGCCAGATCGGTTGGTTTTCCACATAATTTTAAAGCCTGTTTACGGTGTATTTTAACTGGGTTTTCGGCTGAAATACATATGAAATCTGGCACATCTTTGAACGCCGTTATAACAGAGTGCTGAGAATGAACGCACTTTTGAACTCCTAAGTGCTCCTAACTACTAAGTGCAAGCCCAGATAAGTACTCGCTATTTGCATATCAATAGCGCCGGTCGTATTTAACACACCTGACGACCGGGGCTATTGATATGCAAATAGCGAGTGCACTCCCAATTGATTTCAGGAACGCACCACACACACACACACACACTGCTGGTGTCGTCACTGCTGCTGGTTTAGCTCTAGATAAGGGCAAGAATGCGACCCCCATCTACTCCGCTTTGCATAATAGTAGGACAGGTAGTCAGAAGGGGGGGGGACATAACTGCATTCTGAAAAAATGGGGGGGACCCATTCCAATGTCCCCCGTGCCAAATACGCCCCTGCCTGGAGTACGTCACTCTTTTCTTTGATAAAGTACAAACACTGCCTCCATACACACGTCTGTAAAAGATTGTACATATCTAAAACCTCCTATGTACTCGTTGCTTACTGGGCCGACTAGGTCTATGTCAGCTAGTATAATATTTTGTTAGGTAAAGATTTGTTGGGTAAACTTCCCCGTTTTGCACATTGCACAATATTAGTTAGGTAAACTTCCCTTCAATGTGCATACCCTCTGACATTATTTGCAATTTCAATAAACCCTCGTAATTACAATGACCCATAATCTCGTGCCATGTCTGAATGTAGTGACTGGCCGTCCTGCTATACACATCATTATTATCATTACACTGGTCGTTGTCATTACACTCCGTTTTCAGATAATATATTCTCTGGTACATCTCTATGTAAAATCGGGTACCGCCAGGTTCTACAAGAACATTTTTACCTTTCTCGAAGAATACCTTGGCGCCGCTTGCAGTAGCAACTATTACAGAGAATACTTCTTGTGGGAACGATGGTCCATATAGTGTTCTTCTTTAACGTCGCTGCACGCTGGTGCCCCTCGCTGTCCGTGGGCACACCTGTGCGTCCCCCCTCTCCTGCGCCAACCCGCAGGTGCGTCTCCCGGTGGAAAGTGTCATCAAAGTCCTTGAACCGACTCCTGTCGTTGATGGTATGGGACGACGCACCTGTGTCCAGCCCACAATCAGACCCCTTCTCTGGGTCCGCTGCAGCTGGGCCGGTCCGGCGATGTCCGCCGTCCACGCTCCAAAAGCGCAGTCTCCTTGCCCCGTTATCCTCCGGGCGTCGTCTCGGCTCGTCGACCGTCGACCGTCGCCATCATCGATTCTCCGGGCGTCATCTTGATTAATCTCCCGTAGATAGTCGCCGTCGTATCCGCTGTCGTCATCCTGTCCACAGCCTTTACCTTGTCCGTAGTCGCCATTCCGTCCGCCATTTTGTTCATGGCTTTCGTCTCGCTGGTGACCGCCATCTTGTCCATGTGCGTATTGTGCGTTCTGATGGTGTTTCTTCATGCACGCTCTGCACGCTCTGTCTGTGTGCTCCGCGGATTTGCAAGAGCTACACCAGACAGCCTTTGTGCATTCGCTTCTCCGATGGTCTTTATCTCCGCGCTGCCAGCACGCCAGGTCCGCCGTGGTCCTGGTTCTCTCTCTTGGCTCTGCTCGGGCCCTCAGCACCCTCTCCCCCTCCTCCGTGGCGGCGGGGTGGGTGTCTTTTGAGGCCTCAAAGTTCCTTAGCTTAGCCTTGGACTGTCCCAACGTAATGTCCGTTGAACCGTGTGTTATCAGGAGTGTGAACGGCCTGTACAGCTCCGGTAGTCCTCCCACCATCATCATCACCATTAGCCCGTCTCTCTGTGCTTCTCCGGCACTCCTCAGGGCCGTCCCGTGCATGCTGCACAGCATGCGCTCTCCCCAGAGCTCACGGTTCTCTGCTTTTCCGTTGAATATCGGATATCGAAGGGTGGATTATCCCTGCTTGTGGGAGTAGTATTACACAGCCACTGGGTAGTAGGATACTATAGAATTGGACCTATATGTACCCCCGTCTTTGGCCCGGAACGTCGTTCTGGAGGGCTTGCAGCAGGAGTGGATGGGGCCCAGGATTTACTAACCTGGGGACTGGTACTCTGGTCTCCCTCGCCTTCCAAGGCGGTCAGCAGTAGCTCCCCACACACTCTCACTTCCCCCAGTACCTCCGACAGCCCTCCCACACCCAGTGACTGTCAGTTCAATAGTATTATTGGGCTTCCCTTTAAGCAGTACCCTTCCTTGACCACCTGTATAGACCCTTCAAATGCTATTGTGTGAATGGGGTGTAAGGGTTAAATAATTATGCAGTCACAGTATTTACCCAGGGGTTAGATTAGCAAATGGAAGAAACAGACACACACACAGTGCTCCCAATAAGGTCTACTTTGTATTGAAGCCTGGGCAAGTTATCAGTTACAGATAGTACTTCAGATTTATTCAGACAGCACTTATTCATAAATGGCACCGGGTGCTCTCACTGATAATGTAGGGAAACACTATTCCCACCATAGGCACCGCGTGCTCAATACATTAATAACACCCCGCTTGTACTAGGGGAGACCCAGGCATAAAGTAGAGAAACATTGGGAATTCAAACAACAAGAATATTAAAATACCAAAAGAAAACCAAGCAAATGTGGGCCCATGTTACCAAAATAAAACCTACACTAAAGCCGGCTTAGATTGTTTGGGGTACCCCTTAGACACTGGTTGTTAGCGTTCACTTGAATGGACGTTGATGTGGACACACGAGGTACCGTTCGTACTTAGCCAAGATGGCGGACCCACTCTTATCACCTCTCGTCCAGGTGACAAGATGGCGTCGGCGATCCCGCGAGCACAGCCAGCGGGCTGGGCGAACAGCATGGGCAGTGGTTAGCTGGAGGAGCGTGCTGTGATGGCGACCTCTGCTGGTGGGAAGAGGCGTCCTCTGCTCCGTCTGGGGGACGTCCACTGCTGGCTGTTGCTTGCTGCTGTCGCGCGAGCTAATACTGTTGCTACCCTAAACACAGCTAAACTTCGGGTCTGGATGCACCCTCCTGCTATATCGGTTGTACTACTAATGCAACGTGGCTGACTATACCACCGGTCTTCAGCGCCGCGCGCCCGGTAGTCTACTGGAGTCAGACGGAGCCGTTAGCAGCATGCTAATACACCGCACACTTACTACTATAACCCGTTAACTATAGACGTTAGTCCTGTTAACTCTAGACGTTAGTCCTTCATTCTGTATCGCTTACTCACACACTATCGCTGGTACTTCTAGGATAACCCGTCAACTAGCAAGTACTTCTTATCACCCGTTGCTCGTTCCAACGGGGCTCTCCTCATAACTTTTGCAACGGGGCTCTTCCAGAGCACACGCCCGCTGCGACTGTTCACGGTCGAGTTCACTGCCGAAGAGAGCTTCCTGGTCCTCTGGCCCCCAGGTAACTCCCTCTTCCTCGTTGCTTCCCTCTCTCCTCCGCTCCACCTGCCACCACTGCCACTCCGCCCCCTGCTGGCAACCGCCACTGATCCCACTCTAGGACCACTCCAGAAAGGGAAAAAGGTGCTTCAATGTTATTGTTAGTGATCCATACTGAAGCCGGAGAAGAGTAGCACCTCACCTCGTTATTAGACTGGGCGAGCTATCCAAAGGAACACTGTTTATCACACTTTATACACACACAAGGAAAGTAACAGTTAGTTAGCATTTCTGAATACTTAGTAGAATATTCAGGCTGCTACATAAGCTTACTACAGTACCTCCACCATTTTGCCCCGGCATTATCTGGGCCCATAACCTGTTAACAGAACTCGCTTCTGGGGCATCAATAATGTGGTCAAGAGGCATGGATTGTCTATTGTGCCTGAATTGTCTTGGCTTCTTTATTCACATATAAGCAGTAGTAGTACAGAGCTCTGCTCTCGTTGAGAGCCGTTGAAGAAGAGAAAGAAATGAGAGGGGGCGACCTCTTATATAGTTACCTCTACGGTAGAATACTCCGGTAGCTACGCCTAGAGCGCCCTCCGGTGGAGACAGATATATATGCATAGGTAACCTGTTACAGGTGTAAACAGTCATATACACAGTTAGACGGTCACTAACATCCCCACACAGAGTCCCTTAATTCAACAGTATCAAATGTTATTTACTGTATTGTTATGGTATTTACACTTAAAGTAGAAAAACAAAAGTAATCTGTAAAAGAATACAGTGCATTTCCCGTGAAAAAACTTTTTTTTATAGTGTAGCTGAGGCTTTGTGTATTTATGTTTACCCTTAATAATGATTTCAATGGACAATGATGAAAATGTATTCAAATAAAATACTTGTCATTGATTGATTTTAAATATATTTGAGAATTGTTGGCCTACACGATATGTGTGACATTTCATCCAAACTGGATCAGAAATGTAGGAGCTATGGCTGGTACTAGGGTGACCACCTGTCCCGCGTCCCGCAACAACAAAACAAAACAAAAATGTTTTTCTCAAAGATTATTATTTAAAAAATGTTTTAAATGTTGTTAATTTAATGGCTCGTTCCAATACCCTCTTATATTTAAAATAAAAAAATCGGGCGGCATCACAAACCAATGCATTTGCGCAGCCAGAGCAGCTCACTCGAGTCTCGCGAGTCGCGCTGCCTGTCACCTGTCCGAGCGAGGCCGGGGCAGCTGTGTGTGTGACGTGAGTACGTGACTGACGTCAGTCACTCGAGTAGTCAGAAGACCGCCAAATATTACTGATACAAGTTGTTTAGTTAAGAAAAACTCCCTGCTGTCCTTTTTCTGGTTCTAGGTCTAACAGAGTGACAGCCAATGAAATGGGTGCATTTGTCACGCTGTCCAAGGTGCTGAACTGCTCTCCCGTGCAGCTCCGTGTTGACGGCTTGAGTCCCGCTCTGTTCTGGGACATGATCGTGTCAAGTCGTGTTATCCACACCACCATTCAAATAGATAATTAATCTGCAGTCTATATTCGTTGTTATTGAGTTAACAGTTAAGTTAACGTTAGGTTATAACTATAACCAAGTTCTGTTAACACTAGTGAACGCTCAGCGTCTCATGCATAATCTCGCTTCAGCGTATGCACACTGAATACATTTCAAATGTACCTTTAAATGCCAGCATTCATCTGGCCACACCCCCATCCGCTCACCTACATAAGCAGGGATGGGCCACACACTCATCTCCTTCCCAACAAATTTCATCACAATGAAAAATCAAGGGCCTGCAGCAGCGTCTAGACGCTGAGCGTTCACTAGTGTTAACAGAACTTGGTTATAGTTATAACCTAACGTTCTGTGCCACACTAGCTCACGCTCAGCGTCTCATGCATAATAGGAGCTGAGCGGGAGCTAGAAGCTCGACAAATGTACCCTGCTGAGGCCCCCCACAACCATCAGACCAGGGAGGGCCGAGCCCCCCCGACCCACCCTAATGGAGGGCACCCCCCCTATTGGTGGCTTCACGGGAGGGCGACAGACCCGACCGTGCGAAGAGGCACTCAAGCAACTCAACGCACAGGGTGAGCAGACCGTGGCTTGACCCCACGACTACACACACGCACAACCCGCATGCCACCCGGGAACGAACGGAGGAACAACCTCGTTACTGCCCCCAGAATCACGGGGTCAAGGGCAAACCCAACCCCGTGGCAAGGCCGTAGCAGCGGAGCGCGAAGGAAGACCCAGACCCACCAAAAGGACTGGACTCCCTGGAATGGGGGCCCGGAGAAGTCCATGATGCCAGCATCAAGACCCCACCAGGTGGGCACGTAGTGCCCCGCCCCCCACATCGCCAGCGTATTCGGACAAAGGCCCCTCAGTTACTGCACCTGGTATTCCCAGGCGGTATCCCATCCAAGTACTAACCAGGCCAGAACCTGCTTAGCTTCCGAGATCGGACGAGATCGGGCGTGTTCAGGTTGGTATGGCCGTAAGCAGAGCGGGCCCTGTCCCCCCAATAGTACACCGCCTGGCACACTGACCCTGCAGAACAGGCAGTCAGCATGGCCGTAAGCACACAAAAAAGGTTAACCAACGGAAGCAGGCAGCGCACCGGGGAAAAACCAGGCAACAGGCTGTTAACCCTAGCCGGGAGACTGCGGACGAGACAGGCGCCAGAGGGGACAGCTGAACACAGCCGCCCCGGCGGAAGGGGCGTATGCTGGCGTTATTGCATGACCAAGCCTCCATTTAAAAACCCCCACCCAGAGGGGTTGAGGCAGAGAAGGCTGACACGATTGGCAGACGTCATGAACGTGCAGGGGCACCCTCAACCGGTGAACCCGAGAGTTGACACTGCTCCAACACACCAGGGAATCAACCACCTTGACGTTACCCAATGCGGTGGTTGTTCCTATAACCCCTCAAGAAAAAACTCCAAAACACACCTGCGGGTATACACCGGCTATACCGCAGTACAAGTGTCTCAGTTTTCAAAAAAGGGTTAACCCAGGCCTACGGGTCGACGAACATTACCTCGGACCGGGCCTGGCGATACTGGAAGCACAGGGTCACCAGAGGAGGTCAAAGACCACCCCAACAGGCCCCTCTTCGCCATGCGTGAGAGAGGAGCGAAAAAGAATGGAGAACCAGCCCCTAAGCACACCGTACTTGGTATTCCCAGGCGGTCTCCCAACCAAGTACTAACCAGGACCAACCTGTGTACAGTGGTGCAGACGTAATATGTGGATAGAGCGCATCTTTGTGCGCGCGTACTGATCATCTAGTAACACGGCGTGTAACCGCGTGTGACCACGACTGCACCACTGCCTGTGTAGCGGCCGAGATCCGACGAGATCGAGCGTGTACAGAATGGCATGGCTGTAAGCCATTACGACAGTGCTGAGTAAAAACGTACCCAACCAGGGTCTCCATAGCGCTTAACCCTGTGACACCCGGACCGACCTGGCATTTTTCCCCCTGAAAAAAGCCCAAGTCCCTCAGGGTACCAGAACAGCAGATCTGCATCCCCGGCGGACAACGGGTTCAACTGATCCGGACCAGCGTGACCAGAACCAGTCCCGTGCCCTAACCACGCCGACATGCCTACTCCAGGAGAAGGGCAGATATGCGTGTCGATCTTAACATGCAAAAAAGGCGCCACCCAGACGTTCGGGCGAACCGCGCCTGGTGGCCCACCCCAAGGGCGTGAGACCCCTCTACATATGTTCAGATCCATTCCGTCATCATCCCCCAGACATGAACGAGAATCCGTCGAAAAACCAACCCAGGTCGTGGGATTTGGTCGTCGGAAGAGGAAAAACCCCCATCTCAGTTGCTTTATAAAAACGCCGTTTCAACCACAAGCAACCAAGGCGTGCCAGTCAGTCGCCTGTTTACAGCGAGCTAGCACTATACGTGCGTCGGGACACACCCCCATCAATGAACAGGCTATTTAGACCTGTCATTGAATCCCCAAGGCGCCCAGGGGAACGACAAGAGGGGTGTGACACTTCCTAACTCCAACACTTTTTTAATAGAAAAGAAGGAAGCATCAACAGTATGTATCCCAGTCTACACAGCCAGGGGTAAAAAAATGTCACATTTTTACATCCCACCACCCTCCCATAGGAAGGAGACGGGGATCCCCAGAGAGACTTCCCACGCGAGCTGTACAGATTGAAAAGAACATATTGCACCTTGAGCCATGTAAAAAATTGGTTTTAGGGCTCTCCGGGGAAGAGGCACTGAACCCATACACACTCAACAATCGAATTGAATCGAATACATATACAATAGAACAGGACACCTTCTAGAGGGTCCACTCACTTTGACAATCTGAGGAGGAAGGCTCTGTACTCTGATGGAGGCTCCCTCACATGGAAGAAGGAGTCCGAACTCACAGAAGGCCCGAATAGGCGCTTGGTGAGGAGGAGCCCTGACCACCCCCCTGAAACAGATCCATCACATGGACCTGAACAGCACACGGAAGTCCTACCAACAGAGACGCGCACGGTGACGTACTCTATGGTGGGGGAATTCCTGCGGTGCACACGCCCAATATACCAGGTTGTGGGACCAGGAAACTCCCTCCCCCCCCCCCCCCCCCCGTAACGTGCCGAACCGCCATGTGACGGGAACCTTGAAGGACAGGGGGTGTACCCCTGACCGACAGAAACAAGGGGAAGAGGAAAGGTTACCAGTTCACCCCTTTACGACCCCACACCCATGATACGATGTAATGACAAAAAGAGAATATGACACAGTCATAGTCAGCTCTATGAAGCATTTGACAGCTCCACACAGCGCATGAGCTAACCTGCTATCTGATTTTTACTAAGGAAAAAACACAGAATAGAGAGGGCTCTAAGAGCCCCGGTCCAACATACACATGTGCTTCTGTGGCCAGTCCAACCCAGTTGTAGGTCACATGACACACACAACCCATCATCACCTACAAAAAATGGCAAAAACACTCAACAGAGGAACGCCGTTTTTCACAATGAGAGAATACATAATTCTCGATTAGTATCGGCCACAGGCCTTGCTAAGCACACACGACAGCGACCAAACCATCTTTTCTTTTAGGAAAATAAAGTTTCTCCAGCAGTTTTAGCACAACCTCAGCAATCAAGCTTAAGGGTCACATCGCATCCCTACCACACAAAAGACACAAATTAGTGCACAACATGTCTGATAGGAGGATGAAAAAGTCCCCAGGGAACCGGGGGGAAACACAATCCTCTTATTTTACCCTCAATACGGCCAGTTAAAACAGGAAAACCTGTTAATATGTGAACACACTGTTCATTGTCATCACAGGCTGAGAAAAGAACATTCTTTTACTCACTTGTCACCAAGCATAGCTTCATAGGTTAGTTACCTTAGTTGTGAGTACACGGTACATATAAACACCATGATGTTTCTCACACAACAACCAGATCATTTTCACATCTGTAACAACAACCCGATTTGCACGGAGAAGCTAACTGCCAGTGACAAAGACAGTTCACACATAACTCACGTCGTATCCTAAATGCATTGCAGCAACACACGTTTGGGAAAACATCGTTATTCACAAAACATTTAGAAAAGTAAAACCAGAAGACGTGTTATAAGGTCTGGTCAAACCTTGTCCTACCCGGAACGTAGATCAGCGAAGTGCAGTCACAGACACCGTAGGAACACAGCCGCTCCTGTGTTGTTCGAACTGGGCAGCGTCGCCGCTCCAACCCGCACTACAGTCCTCTTTGTTGACGCAACCTTGCCGTCCTGGCTCAGGGCAGGGTCGACGAAACATCCCCTGTCAAGGATGACGTCGTAGTCAAGAGTGTAAAACATGTTACAATCAAAGCACGTTCAACAGAGTAGCATTAAGCTAACGGCCGCTCCAACCGTTCGGGCGCTACTGCCCCTGCTCGCGAGACGCCGAGCTAACGGCGCACGCAACCAGAAGCGAGCTCGCGGCGGCGCGCGAGGAGCTGAAGCTCCCCGCGCCAGGCCTTGGCCTACAGCAGCAAGCTAACGTTACCTAGTGATCACGACATGCTAGCGCCGCAGCTAACAGCTGACTGGCTAACAGTAGGCCCAACCTAAGTAGGCCATGCAGCGATCCCAGCAGGCTAACGCAGCAGCTAACAGCTGACTGACTAACCGTAAGCTAAGCAGCTATCACCTGAACATGTATACAATGACATAACACTCACCCAGACAGGCCGCCGTTCTGAACCTCTCCTCACTTTTTAAGAGAAAAGAGAAACAAGATGTCAACACTGCTTTACAACGGTGATTTTACCAACACCCGACGGAATCAGCACAATACCAAACTGGCCTGTGTAGCTGACTTGAACATGGATCTGCCGCTATCGCACATCCATGCACATATCTCCTCGTGAAGGAATACTCTCATTTGGATATGAAAGAAGGGGCTTAACACGGGACAGAGAGAAATCCACTCGTCCAGAAAACACAGGGATCACCAGTGTTAATGGTCGCGGCCCACTAGTTAAACTAAAATGGCTTCAGACCAAGGTCTCCTGTCGTCTAGGAGACTGAACAAAGGACCCTAGCCTGGGGCCGGTTTTCATAACATTGTCAATTAGTCCCCATAGCACTAACAGACAAGTGGAGCCTGCCAGCAAAACACTACTCACCCAACCTGGAACGCACCGCTTCTCACAACAGCGGCGCGCCACTACAGTCCCTGCACCGCCGGAGGGTTTCACTCCGTCCAGCCACATCCAAGAAGACTGTAGCTGGGAGGTATGTAGCGGCGTGAACCCCCAATACGAAACCGGTGGAGTTTGTGGAATGATCACCATCTTCCAGACACTCCAGTACGAAGACAATATCGCCGTATTTTCTCGTTTTAAAATAGTGAGAGAGAAAATAAAGATATGATGTCAACGTATTCTCCTTATTCTTCCTTTCCTTAGAGCAATATTTTTCTCCACGTCAAGTGGGCATATGAGCAACACGTTGCTTGTGATGAAATTTGCGAAGGAGATGAGTGTGTGACCCATCCCTGCTTATGTAGGTGAGCGGATGGGGGTGTGGCCAGATGAATGCTGGCATTTAAAGGTACATTTGAAATGTATTCAGTGTGCATACGCTGAAGCGAGATTATGCATGAGACGCTGAGCGTGAGCTAGTGTGGCACAGAACATATGTTAAGTATTTTTATACATGGTTATGGCTTTATTGTTTTAAAATGTCTATTTCTTATTTTTTGTATCCTATTTTATTGATGTCACTGCAACAACAAGGCAGAGGAGCCAAGACACAATAATTGCATATAAATTGATAGTTTATTACGGAGCTGTCGGTCCGTAAATATAATGCCAACATTAAACGGTCAGATAATAGACTCATAATGGTTGCGCATGGCATAATCGATAGACCGAGACCGGTCAAGAGAGAGAGAGAGAGAGACCACCACCACCACCATTCAATAGATAATTAATCTGCAGTATTTGTTGTAATTGAGTTAACAGTTTTTTGAATATAATATTAATGATTATACGCCAAAGTAGCCTGGTTTTAAGTTAAAATATTATAAATCTACATGCATTGAGGATGTCATTCTTTATATAGCTCTCAACGTGCACCAAATTGAATTATTCCTATATTGCAAAAAGAAGGAGACGACTAGGGTCTCGAACCCCGGTCGTCTGTGTGAAAGTCAAAAGAACAACCCGTTAGACCACATTGGAGATAAGTTAAAGATTGACTATACATCAATCAATGGGTAAGAGAGCCGTATCGTAATTCTGTATAACAGTTAACTAATTATTTTCGCTAGCAAGATCTCATTTGATTATTCAATCCAGCAGGCAAGTTTAAAGAAATATAATCTGATTGATTGAGGTAATGAGGGACTTAAAATTAGCCTATAGATAACGCATTTAACTTGTCGGCGAGGCGATTGAGCCGTATTGCAATCTGTCAATAAAGTCTTAAATCAATTAATCAATCAATGCCGTTAGAGAATCAGGATCTCTGCCATCGATACGTGCTGGCTTTTCACCTAAAGCGGCCGCGCGCATTTAGCCTGAGTCGCAAGTCTGGCTTGAGTTAACGAGACTGAATCCACCTTCGTGGAACAGGAAAATCCCGGCTTCAAACATCGGGTTAACTGAAGCTGGATAATGACATCTTGATCGACTTAGTTGAACCACGTACAAGAAACAGGGCCCTGGTCAGCCTAGCTGGTACAGACAGACACACAGAAAGAATCACAGACAGGAGTGAAAACAATGCTTCCTCTCACTGTGTGCACTGGTGTAATTAATTCATAATTCACACAACCTCATCTTGTTCTATGGTTGTTGATAAATCCTTCTTAATATTCATGTACGTTCTCATCCTTTCTTTCTCAAGACAATTTTTCATGTTCATTCTAATTTCTGCAGCTCACGCCACTGAAGGCCACACCAAAGCACACATAGACAACTTTTTAGGGTTTCTATGACAACCCTTTCTAGTAATTACTATCAAATGTCTATATAAAGTAGTTTGTTAACTTTCTGTAAGCTATTATCACATGATCTTACTTTTTTGTACAGTATAAAACCAATATTTAATAGGAATTTACTATAAATAGATGGGAAAGTAAAAGCGTAATGCTGACAAGATACTTTTAAAGGGATTTCAAATAGGGTAATTTGAATGTAATTTTGAGTTTTTATACAGCAGTTAGGCTGTAAAAATACAGAGAATATATAGCAAATATCTGTATTAAAAAAATATATATCTAAATACTGAAAGTTGTCTTATTTTTACATACAGTAAAATGATGAGTATCTTATGTGTTTTACATATAATGCAATGCAAATACATGTATTTTAAAAAAAGTACCTGTAGAATAACTGAAGGTTTTTACTGTTTTTTTAAATTATATTATTATCTTTTTTTAACATTATTTAACATTACATTTAAAGTTTAACAGCAAAAAACTGAAAGTTGCCTTATTTTCACATACAGTAAAATTATGTATATTCTAGGTGTTTTTACATGTAATTTAACATTCAAGACCATTAAGTGTCATAATCTGAACTATCTGGACACAGACAATACTCTGCCACCCTCTGGCGCTCTGTTTGCGGTACTGCAGGAGTGCCTACTCTGGAGATTATTGAATGTGTGTATTAATCTGTTCCCCTTGTATTTGTTATCGGTCCTGTGTGCTCCCCAGTATGTTCAGATGTCTGCCTATTAGTCTAGTGTCCTTGTATTCATTGTATTATGTGTCCCTATTATCCCTGTTATTGTTAGTGTCTAGTCTTGTCCCCTCTGTGTATTCTTGTTCCTGTGTGTA
Organism: Notolepis coatsorum; assembly: GCF_963971535.1. Taxonomy (NCBI): domain Eukaryota; kingdom Metazoa; phylum Chordata; class Actinopteri; order Aulopiformes; family Paralepididae; genus Notolepis; species Notolepis coatsorum. The sequence goes on from NC_140169.1 coordinate 174,585,870, forward strand.
TCCATATTCATGTTCCTCTCTTCCCCAGCTGTTCCTGTTTAGTAATCAGTGTGATTAGTCCTCCTATATATTCTGTGCTGTCCTGTTACTTCCCTGTCGGTTTGTAAACATATCTTGTGTCGTTCCGTTGTTGTCAGAACATTATTATACCATTGTGGTTGTGATTCAGCACCCTTCCGTGTTGTCTCTAATTCGTACCCTTTGTTATATAATCATTATCTGCCAGCTTAGGCTGTGGTACTCGTCTTTATTGTTTTGTTGTTGTAGTTGTACTCCAAAGAAGTGAAGTAAAGCCTCTTCTCAACTACACCCCACTTGTGTCCTGCCTCTCTCTCATTCCTGTATTGCGCCTGGGTCCACACACCAACAACCAGATTCTTACAGAACAAACCGACCATAAATTGGACCCAGCAAGCAGGACGAGGGAGAACTGGCACAACCTCCTCCACCGGCCCCACTTCCAGCGCGACCGCCGTGGCCAGCGCCGTCTCTACCTCAGAATGACACAACCAGACCTGGATTCAGCGGACTACGGGAGAGACCAAGCGAACAACGTATTGCTCACCATGGAGCGCTTCTTCCAGGGAGATTTCTGCTCTTCATCCACGTGGGAGAGGATGCAGCTACACGCGCTGCTCTCCGGTGCAAGCGAGACATGCGGCGCAGAGCAGGCTCCACTGCTCGCGGAATACGACCGCCTGCTGGGAATGGTTATTTGTGCGCTCTGGTCCCCTGCTCCCAACGAAGCCACGGCTACCAGCACGCCTTCCTCCACAAGTAAGGCCTCTACTGCCACCGCAGCAGTTAGCATTTGTCCCGCAGCCTTCACTGCCCAGGCCGTTAGCCCAGCCGTTAGCATAGCCGTTAGCCTAGGCTCCCCAGCTGGTACTGCTAACCCCGGCTCCGTTAACCCAGTCCATGCTACTAGCACAGCCGTTAGCCTAGCTTTCACAGCTAGTGCTGCTAGCGTAGCTCGCGCTGTGCGTAGGTCTCGGAGAGCTGGTAGTGCTAGAAAGGCTAGCTTAGCCCCACCTGCCAGACCACCGGTGGTTAGCACCTCAGCTAGTCCTACTAGCATAGGCCCTGCGGTCCTCACTGCCCTGGCAGCTAGCACAAGCCCAGTAGCTAGTACTGTCCCGGTAGCAGTTAGCACCTCAGCTAGTCCTACTAGCATAGGCCCCGCGGCCCTCACTGCCCCGGCAGCTAGCACAAGCCCAGTAGCTAGTACTGTCCCTGTAGCAATTAGCACCTCAGCTAGTCCTACTAGCATAGGCCCCGCGGTCCTCACTGCCCCGGCAGCAAGCACAAGCCCAGTAGCTAGTACTGTCCCGGTAGCAGTTAGCACCTCAGCTACTCCTACTAGCATAGGCCCTGCGGCCCTCACTGCCCCGGCAGCTAGCACAAGCCCAGTAGCTAGTACTGTCCCTGTAGCAGTTAGCACCTCAGCTAGTCCCACTAGCATAGGCCCCGTGGCCCTCACTGCCCCGGCAGCTAGCACAAGCCCAGTAGCTAGTACGGCCCCTGTAGCAGTTAGCACCACAGCTAGTCTTACTAGCATAGGCCCCGCGGCCCTCACTGCCCCGGCAGCTAGCACAAGCCCAGTAACTAGTACTGTCCCTGTAGCAGTTAGCACCTCAGCTAGTCCTACTAGCATAGGCCCCGCGGCCCTCACTGCCCCGGCAGCTAGCACAAGCCCGGTAGCTAGTACTGCTCCTGTAGCAGTTAGCACCTCAGCTAGTCCTACTAGCATAGGCCCCGCGGCCCTCACTACCCCGGCAGCTAGCACAAGCCCAGTAGCTAGTACTGCTTCTGCAGCAGTTAGCCTAGGCTCCGCAGCCTTCACTGCCCAGGCTGTTAACACTGCCCAGACAGCCAGCTCAGGCCCTATAGCTAACAAAGCCTCTGATGCTGGGACCGCCCCGTCGGCCGGCAAGGCCCCTGTGGTTAGCTTAGCCCCTGTAGCCAATGTAGCTTTGGCAGCTACCCCCTTAGCTCTCTCAACAGACAGGGGCCCCATAGCTAACAAAGCCTCCGATGCTGGGACCGCCTCGTCGGCCGGCAAGGCCCCTGTGGTTAGCCTAGCTCCCGTAGCTTGCACTGCTAGCAGAACCTCTGCCCCCACAGCTAAGTCAAGGTTTTATTCTGTTAGGAGGCTCAGGGTAGGCTTGTTCTCTACCACTAGCTTACTCCCTCCTGCTACTTCTAGCGAGGCTTATGCAACTGGCAGAACATTTGGTGATAGAGCAGCCTCTGCAGTAGCTACCTACCTATCTGCCCTCGCGTGCACAGGCCCTATAGCTAACGTAGCCTCAGATGCTGGGGCCGCCCCTTCGGCCGGCATGGCCTCCGTGGTTAGCACAGCCCCTGCCGCTTATGTAGCCTTGGTAGCTACCACCTCAGTCCAGTCCGCTAGAGCCTCGCCTGCTAGCGTAGCACGCACTTCTAGCAGGTCTCAGAAGGCTAGCAAAGCTAAGAAGACTAGCATAGTCCCTCCTGCTAGTGTGGTATCTACAGCTAGCACCTTAGCCCTTCCTGCTAGTGTAGCTAGCACATCCCCCACTGCTAGCAGACTCTCTGCAGCTAGTACTGCTCCTGCACTTAGCTCAGCCCCTGCTAGCGTACTCCAGGTTGCCTATGTAGCCTCTACCACCAGCATGTCTCCCACTGCTAGGACTGCCCCTTCAGCTAGCAAGCTCAGTTTCCCCACTGCTAGGACTGCCCCTTCAGCTAGCAAGGTCAGTCTCCCCGCTGCTAGGACTGCCCCTTCAGCTAGCAAGGTCAGTATCCCCGCTGCTAGGACTGCCCCATCAGCTAGCAAGGTTAGTCTCCCTGCTGCTAGGACTGCCCCTTCAGCTAGCAAGGTCAGTCTCCCCGCTGCTAGAACTGCCCCTTCAGCTAGCAAGGTCAGTTTCCCGGGAGCCCCCCTGTCGGCTAACCCCTCTGTCTAGTCCGCTAGAGCCCCTGCTGCTAGCCACCTAGTCTTGTCCACTAGAGTCCCTACTGCTAGCGCCTTAGCCCCGCCGGCTGGTGTAACCCTAGCAGCTAGCACAGGCCCGGCAGCTAGCATATCCCAGGTAGCTAACCCAGTTTCTACTGCCAGTTTAGCCCCTGTTAGGTCAACTCTAGCTGTCCCTGTTCCTCCTCCGGCTCCTGGGGAGACCCCGACGTCTGGTCCGGGTCGTGCTCCTGTCCCCGGGGAGTCTCCTGCCTCCGGCTCCTCATCTGGTCCAGCCCGGCGCCGTGGTCCACGCCGTGGTCTACGCTGTGGTCTACGCCGTGGTCTGCACCGAGGTCGATCTGCACCTGGAGAGTCGTCTGGTCCAGCCCTGCGCCGTGGTCAACGCCGAGGTCTGCACCGAGGTCGATCTGCACCTGGAGAGTCGTCTGGTCCAGCCCTGCGCCGTGGTCAACGCCGAGGTCTACGCCATGGTCAACGCCGAGGTCTGCACCGAGGTCGATCTGCACCTGGAGAGTCGTCTGGTCCAGTCCTGCGCCGTGGTCTACGCCGTGGTCGACGCCGTGGTCAACGCCGAGGTCTACACCAAGGTCAACGCCGGGAGGGGCTCCCATCCGGGGTCCCGCGCCCGGTCCCAAGATCTCCACCTGGAGTGGTCCCCGTCCGGGGTCCTGCTCTGGGGTCGTCGCCTCCGCCCTTCATCTCCGGGCCCCCTCGCTCGGTCCCGGGATCTCCACCTGGAGTGGTCCCCGTCCAGGCTCCTGCTCTGGGGTCGTCGCCTCCGCCCTTCATCTCCGGGCCCCCTCGTTTGGTCCCGGGGTCTGCGCCTGGAGTGTTCCCCGTCCAGGGTCCTGCTCTGGAGTTGTTGCCCTCACCCCTTTGTTCCGGGCCTCCTCACCGGGCCCCTGTCCCAGTGCCTGGCCTCCGCCGTTGGGCTCCTGTCCCTGTCTCCAGCCCCCCTCACCGGGCCCCTGTCCCCGTCTCCGGCCCCCCTCGCCGGGTCCCTGTCCCTGTCTCCAGCCTCCCTCTCCGGGCCTCTGTCCCTGTCTCCAGCCTCCCTCACCGGGCCCCTGTCCCCGTCTACAGCCCCCCTCACCGGGCCCCTGTCCCTGTCTCCAGCCTCCCTCACCGGGCCCCTGTCCCCGTCTCCAGCCCCCCTCACCAGGCCCCTGTCCCCGTCTCCAGCCCCCCTCACCGGTCCTCTGTCCCCGTCTCCAGCCCCCCTCTCCGGGCCTCTGTCCCTGTCTCTAGCCCGCCTCTCCGGGCTTCTGTCTCTGTCCCCCTCTCCAGTGCCCCTGGTCCCGTGTCCTGTGCGCCCTTCTCCGGGCTCCCCTCTGGTCCTGTTCCCCGGCCCCCCGGCTCCAGTTTTCCGTGTCCTCGTCCCCAGTTTTTTCCGGGGTCTCTGCCCTTCGCCTTGCCTGTCTCTGGACGGTCTTATGGGTCGTCTGGGAGCCTCCCCTTCAGGGGGGGGTACAGTCATAATCTGAACTATCTGGACACAGACAATACTCTGCCACCCTCTGGCGCTCTGTTTGCGGTACTGCAGGAGTGCCTACTCTGGAGATTATTGAATGTGTGTAGTAATCTGTTCCCCTTGTATTTGTTATCGGTCCTGTGTGCTCCCCAGTATGTTCAGATGTCTGCCTATTAGTCGAGTGTCCTTGTATTCATTGTATTATGTGTCCCTATTATCCCTGTTATTGTTAGTGTCTAGTCTTGTCCCCTCTGTGTATTCTTGTTCCTGTGTGTATCCATATTCATGTTCCTCTCTTCCCCAGCTGTTCCTGTTTAGTAATCAGTGTGATTAGTCCTCCTATATATTCTGTGCTGTCCTGTTACTTCCCTGTCGGTTTGTAAACTTATCTTGTGTCGTTCCGTTGTTGTCAGAACATTATTATACCATTGTGGTTGTGATTCAGCACCCTTCCGTGTTGTCTCTAATTCGTACCCTTTGTTATATAATCATTATCTGCCAGCTTAGGCTGTGGTACTCGTCTTTATTGTTTTGTTGTTGTAGTTGTACTCCAAAGAAGTGAAGTAAAGCCTCTTCTCAACTACACCCCGCTTGTGTCCTGCCTCTCTCTCATTCCTGTATTGCGCCTGGGTCCACACACCAACAACCAGATTCTTACATTAAGCAATGGAATAATCCTGTAAAAAAAATAATCTTATTAAATCAATTTACAGATTACAACCTTTATTTAATGGTTAATATTTGTATAAAATGTTATTTACTGTATTTGTATGGTATTTACACTTAAAGTAGAAAAAAAGTAATCTGTAAAATAATACAGTGAATTTCCTGTAAAGAAAACTTTTTTTTACAGTGTAGCTGAGGCTTTGTCTAGCATCACCCTTGTGCGTTTATGTTTACCCTTAACACTTTGAATGCCAGCCACGACATAACACGTGTTAGCAGTCCGCCCCCTGAATGCCCAGCACGACAATTAGCGTGATTTTTTTTTATTAGCGATCTGAATTCATATTTCATCAACCGAGTCTACCGTTGGGAAACCAGCCCCATCAGGAGCTCAGATGTGAAAAAGCGCCCCCTATCGTCTCCCAGATGGTTTTTTTTTTTTACAGTGTAGCTGAGGCTTTGTGTACAGTAGCATCACCCTTGTGATGTAGTAGTAGGGTTAGGGTTAGTTTAATGACTACTGACTACTTTTACCTGTATAAATAAATAAATATTTCCTGCATGCTGGGTTCATTCTGGTTTCCATCCCATCCATCTTCATTCAGGCTGGAGGGCTGTGAACTCTCAGAGAGATCCTGTGAAGCTCTGGCCTCAGTTCTCAGCTCTACCTCCTCCAGTCTGAGAGTGCTGGACATGAAGAACAACAACCTGCAGGATTCAGGAGTGAAGCTGCTCTCTTCTGGACTGAAGAGTCCACACTGTACACTGGAGAAACTCTGGTCAGTATTATATTGAGACACATTTGAGTCAAAGAAATGTAACAGAATGTAGAATTGTAAAAAGAAAAAGAAAATAAATGTATATTTTTATATATGAAATTAAGTGATTTTAAAACACAAAGCTTATAGGTGTATCAACTACATTACAAGGTTCACTCTGTCATTTCCATATTGTAAACTGTTGCCAGAGAGCTGATTACCAGAGCTGAGGCTTTGTGTAGCATCACCCTTGTGCGTTTATGTTTACCCATTCTCCGCCACCACTTTGATTGATCCTAAACCGTCCTCTGCCAGCTCTATTTGTCTATGGAGATGTTCACCTTCTTTGCAGGGCTATAACTTTTTAAATTGTATTGCTAAATTGACATTACTATGACCCATTCAACATCAATTATCTATCGTTCAGGATGTAGGAACGTTTTTCTTTTTCATTCGCACATTCATACAAAAATACGGTCTAGAGTATAAATATGTTTTGATCGTTTTCTGCAGTATTTCATAGAATGTGAGTTATAGCCATAAATGCATATATTAGATCATCAAATGCCGTTTGACATCGATCAACGTTATATTAAAAATTTCAATTGTACAAGGTCCTAAACGTCATGACTCATCATCTGCTGGTGACCGGAGGGGGGGGGGGGGGTCGTTTATAATGCAATGGCCGACGTTAAATGATTCATGTAATATGGGTGATATATAGATCAGAGCAGTTTGTATGGTTAATAATAATCAAAAACGCTGAAACTCACCCCAGTCTCCTCTTACCGTTGGGTGATGAGCGTGGAGCAAAAAGATCGCTATTATGGGATGTTGATCTATGCGATCCATTTCCAGGTTGTATAATACTATATACGTCCAAATAATGTTGTTTATTGAGTTATGGCAACGTATCGATTATCCAGTGTGTCAAGATGGAGTCCCGCGAACGATAGCGAGTGGCGGACGGAATAGGGGGGACACCAAGCACTCCCGGCCCCCACTTCCGGTTTGGCAACTCGCCGATCGGCCACCAGGTGGCGGTATTGAAGCGCTGGAGAGTTGAGCGGAGATCTACAGCACCAGTCATGGCTTCGTGGGTGAAATTTTAATACCATGATGAAAATTAGAAATATTGATCTCAATGACGCCGTAATCCGTCATTGGCAGATTAAGCATGGCGAGGAATGACGTGTTAATCAGTCATTGGCGGGAGATGGGTTAATATTGATTTCAATTAACAATGGTGGAAATTTATTAAATTAAAATACTTGTCATTGACTGATTTGAAACATATTTGAGAATTGTTGGCCTACAGGATATGTGCGACATTTCATCCAAACTGGATCAGAACTGTAGGAGCTATAATGTTAGGGTTTGAAACCGACCTCAACAGCACGGCACAGACAGGTAGTTCAGAGTTAGCCAAACACTAGGGCGTATTTATTACAGAATCAAAAAGAGCCAAATAACAAATCTGAATCAACAAAAAGGAGAATGCCTTCGGCAGAGTTGTCTGCGGCTCTGCAGATCCTCCCGGTGTTAGAGGTGGGGAATCGGCGTAGGCGCCGCTGCGGCTCTGCAGATACTCCCAGATCCAACTCGGAGTGGAAACGGAGAGAGAGAGAGAGATCAACAACAGTCCAACAGTACACAGAGGCAGTGCAGTTCAGTCCTCCCTTAGCTGAGTCCAGTATGAAATACAAGTGACTTGATCTTCGGTGTAAACTACACACAAGTTAGCTGAGTCCAGTACAAAACAAAACGGTACTTCTTCAGTGTTATCCAAACACACAATTTAGCTGAGTCCAGTACAAAACAAAAACGGTACTTCTTCAGTGTTATCCAAACACACAAAAACAGATCATCCAAAAAGGTTTGTTTCCAAAACTCACCAAAGCGCAAACGCGTAAAGCGGGCAACGAGGCGCTGCTCCAAACGGATGATCAAGATATTCACCAGCGGCGATCCAAAGATGTCCTGGAGGGAAAGTAGACGAGGCACAACAACGGGAGGAAGACAGGCAGTAGCAGTAGTAATCAAAACGACCCGACAACGATTGAAAGAAGGTCCGAGTATATGAAGCCTCTGGAGCGCTAATCACAAACTACGACAGGTGCGTGATGGAATTGGTAATCGCTCCTGAAGCGTGTGGTGGGGAATGCACCAATCAACACAGTACCTTGAAGAAGCGTGTGGCGGGGAACGAGCCAATCCTCACAGTACCCCCCCCTCCACGGGAGCCACCCGGCGACCAGCCCGACCCGGCTCGTCCGGATGGGAACGATGGAAGTTGGTGATCAGGCCGGGGTCCATGATGAGCTGGCGGGAGACCCAGCTCCGTTCCTCCGGGCCGTATCCCTCCCAGTCCACCAGGTACTGGAACCCCCGACCCCGCCGACGGACGCCCATCAGCTGGCGGACTTGCCACTGGGGGTGTCCGTCCACCATCTCGGGAGGAGGCGGGTCCGGAGCAGGAGGCATCAGGGGACTGAGAGAGACAGGCTTAACCCGGGACACATGGAAAACGGGGTGAATGCGCATGGACGCAGGAAGCTTAAGACTCACCGCCGCCGGAATGAGTACCTTCAGAACCTCAAAAGGACAGACAAACCGGGGATTAAGCTTCTTGGCCGAGGACCGAAGCGGAAGGTCCTTTGTGGACAGCCACACCCTCTGCTCAGGGTGGTACGTCGGCGCAGGGATCCGGCGCCGGTCAGCCCCACGACTGGCGCGCTCCGATGACCGGAGCAGCGCAGTCCTGGTGATCTCCCAGACCCGACGGCACCGGTCGAGATGGTCCTGTACGGAGGGAACTGCCACCTCCGACTCCTGTGCAGGGAAAAGAGGGGGTTGGTAGCCCAGGGATATCTCAAAAGGTGAGAGGCCGGTGGCGGAACTGACCATGGAGTTGATGGAGTACTCGACCCAGGGAAGGAACCGGCTCCAAGAAGCGGGTTTCTCGGCAGCCACACACCGAAGAGCAGACTCCACGCTCTGGTTCATCCTCTCCGTTTGTCCGTTAGTCTGGGGATGATAACCAGAGGAAAGACTGACCGTTGCCCCCAATCCCTTGCAAAAAGCCCGCCATACCTGGGAAGTGAACTGGGGCCCCCGGTCCGAGACGACGTCCTGGGGAAACCCATGGAGGCGGAACACGTGGCGTGTCAGGAGGTCCGCCGTCTCGGCCGCCGAGGGAAGCTTGGGAAGGGCCACGAGGTGAACCCCCTTGCTGAACCGATCCACCACGGTCAGTAGGCACGTGTTCCCCTGGGAAGAAGGAAGGCCCGTGACGAAGTCCAACGCCACATGGGACCAAGGGCGGCTCGGAATGGGAAGCGGCTGCAATAGCCCGGAGGGTGCCTGGTGGGAGGCCTTGCTGCGGGCGCAGACCGCGCAGGCCAGTACAAACTCCTTGACGTCGTTCCTCATGGTGGGCCACCAGAATCGACGAGCCAGGAAGAAGAACGTGCGATGAACGCCTGGGTGGCAGGCGAACCGGCTGGTATGGCCCCACTGGAGGACCCGGGACCGGACTGAGTCGGGGACGAAGAGGCGATGAACAGGTACATTGCCGGGAGCGTGATGGAAGCGTAGGGCACGCCTTACCACCCCCTCGATGCCCAAGGTGACCACTCCCACCACCCTGGCCTCTGGGAGGATGGGAGTCGGGTCCTCAGTGGTTGGAGCCCCCTTGGAGTGTAACCGGGACAGGGAGTCGGCCTTCTTGTTGCGGGAACCAGGGCGAAAAGTCAGCGAGAAGTTGAACCGACTGAGGAAGCTGGCCCATCTTGCCTGCCGGCCGTTGAGGCGCTTGGAAGCACGGATGTACGTCAAGTTCTTGTGGTCCGTCCAAATGGTGAATGGTTCCTCTGCCCCCTCTAGCCAATGACGCCACTCCTCCAAGGCAGCCACAACCGCCAGCAGCTCCCGATTGCCGATGTCATAGTTCCTCTCGGCAGGGAGGAAACGACGTGAGTAGAAGGCGCATGGATGTACCTTCTGGTCCGTTGCCGACCGCTGAGACAAGATAGCCCCTAGTCCAGTATCCGAGGCGTCCACCTCTACAATGAACTGTCTCTTGGGGTCTGGGTGGAGCAAGACCGGGGCGGTGGTGAACCTCTTCTTGAGGGAACGGAACGCAGCACACGCCGCTGGGGACCAGTCGAACGGCAGGGCGGGAGAGGTTAGCCTGGTAAGTGGTTCCGCCACCTGGCTGTAGTTCCGGATGAATCTTCGGTAGAAGTTTGCGAACCCGAGGAAGCTCTGTAGCTCCTTCCGAGAGGTGGGTTCCGGCCACTCCTCCACGGCCCGGATCTTGCTCGGGTCAGCTCGGGTCAAGCCGCTCTCCACGATGAAGCCCAGGTAATCTACGGAGTCGGAGTGAAATCGGCACTTCTCTGTGGAGGAGGCGCTCCAGCACCCGGCGGACATGCTGGATGTGTTCCTCGAGGGTCTTGGAGAAAATGAGGATGTCGTCTAGGTATACCACCACAAACTCCTCCAGCATTTCACGAAGGATGTCGTTCATGAGCGCCTGGAATACCACCGGAGCGTTGGTGAGGCCGAACGGCATTACCAGGTACTCGTAGTGGCCCCTGGGAGTCTTGAAGGCGGTCTTCCATTCATCGCCCTCTCGGATACGGACCAGATGGTAGGCACTCCGGAGGTCCAGTTTGGTAAAGACGGTAGCCTGGGTGAGAGGCTCGAAGGTGGAGTTCATGAGAGGAAGAGGGTACTTGTTCTTAATGGTGATCTTGTTGAGCTGGCGATAGTCGATGCAGGGTCGAAGGTCTCCGTCCTTCTTCTCAACAAAAAAGAAACCGGCCGCCACCGGTAAGGAGGAAGGCCGAATGAGGCCTGCTTCCAAGGACTCAGAGATATATCTATCCATCGCTGCCTTCTCAGGGACGGTGAGACTGTAGAGGCGGCTGCCGGGAAGGGGAGCCCCTGAGCGGAGGTCGATGGCACAGTCGTAAGGCCGGTGAGGCGGTAGGGCCTGAGCCCGGGACTTACTGAAAACCTCCTCGAGGTCGTGGTACTCGGGGGGTATAGTCGAGAGGTCCGGGGGCGGCTCACAAAGGGGGCTCCGGGGCGAGGGACAGGATGCCGCCTGAAGACACTGGGCATGACAGGCGGAGCTCCACCCCCTGATGGTACCGGAGGACCAGACGATGTGGGGCTCATGCAGCGCGAGCCAGGGCCTGCCCAGGACTACTGGGACAAGAGGGGATCTGGTGATAAAAAACTGGAGTCTCTCAACGTGGTTACCAGCAATGGTGAGAAGGACTGGACAGGTGCGTTGAGTGATGTCAGCCAGGCGGTGCTGGTCCAACGCGAACACCTCCAAGGGTCTCACGAGGTCCTCTAGCGGAATGTTGGCCTGGGTAGCAAACTCGAAATCCAGGAAAACTCTCGTCAGCACCCGAGTCAATGAGTGCCTCCACCGTCGCCCGTTGGTCCGCCCAGGCCAGGGTGACGCTCATCAGACGGCTAGGTGGTGCACGGTTCTGGGAATGAGAAAAACGGCTCACCAGGATCTCCCGGGGTCCCGGCGAGCCTGGTCTTTTGGCCGGGTGGGGCAGTTGGAGATACGGTGCCCATCCTGGCCGCAGTAGAGGCAAAGGCCGGACCTGAACCTGGCCTCCCGTTCAGCCGGGCTAAGGTGTGAGCGTCCCAGCTGCATGGGTTCCTCCTCAGGCACCGAACGGGAGGGGGTTAGGAACCACCAGTTGTGGTGGGAGCAGGACGGACCGCAGTACCGTCACGAGTGCGGGGGGTCTGGGGAACTTCTGGGGGTCCCAGTGGGGCTCTCTCACGCCTTCTCTCCCGGAGGTGTCCGTCGATGCGAATGGCGAGGTTGAATAGGTCCTCGAGGGATTCAGGCTCCTCACGGGTCGCGAGCTGGTCCCTTACAGCGTCGTTGAGCCCCCTCATGAAGGTGAGACGAAGCGCTTGATCGTTCCAACCGCTCTCCGTTGCAGCCAGTCTGAACTCCAGCACGTAGTCGGTGACCCCGCCACTGCCCTGCCGGAAGGTGCCCAACCGAGCTCCTGGGTCCTGGCCATGGGCTGGGTGGTGAAAAACCCTGTGGAGCTCTGCCACGAAGTCTGGGTAGGAAAAACAAAAATCAGCCCTCATTGCCCAGGCCCACTGTGCTGCCCGGCCTGAGAGCAGGTTAGTCATGTAAGCCACTCGGGCTCCCTCTGAAGTGAATCGGCTCACATTGCATGATGAATGTGGCACAATCCTCGAAGTTACCATTGAACAACCGTGGTTCGGAGAGACGGGGCTCCCGAGGTCCGGGATCGGGAGACGCGGGGCCCGCCACGGCTACGGGTGGTGCTCTGGCCGAGACTCCTGAAGCAGGTGGGGTTACAAGCAGGGCGTTAAATGCTTCACTCAGAGTTTGTAATTGGTGAAGAATATCAGCCTGCTGATTACCCTGGGCTGTCTGCAGGGTAGCCAGAGAGCCAAGGGACTCCTGAATAGGCAGGACCTGGGCTCGGAGCTCCTGTACAGCAGCCGCAGCCGCACCTAACTGTAGGCTGTGGTCGTTGGTCAATTCAATCTGGACGCCAACGCTCTTCTGACTCTGTCTGTGTCGGCTGAGGTCGTCATGGTCGGGTCGTAATGTTAGGGTTTGAAACCGACCTCAACAGCACGGCACAGACAGGTAGTTCAGAGTTAGCCAAACACTAGGGCGTATTTATTACAGAATCAAAAAGAGCCAAATAACAAATCTGAATCAACAAAAAGGAGAATGCCTTCGGCAGAGTTGTCTGCGGCTCTGCAGATCCTCCCGGTGTTAGAGGTGGGGAATCGGCGTAGGCGCCGCTGCGGCTCTGCAGATACTCCCAGATCCAACTCGGAGTGGAAACGGAGAAAAAGAGAGAGATCAACAACAGTCCAACAGTACACAGAGGCAGTGCAGTTCAGTCCTCCCTTAGCTGAGTCCAGTATGAAATACAAGTGACTTGATCTTCGGTGTAAACTACACACAAGTTAGCTGAGTCCAGTACAAAACAAAACGGTACTTCTTCAGTGTTATCCAAACACACAACTTAGCTGAGTCCAGTACAAAACAAAACGGTACTTCTTCAGTGTTATCCAAACACACAATTTAGCTGAGTCCAGTACAAAACAAAAACGGTACTTCTTCAGTGTTATCCAAACACACAAAAACAGATCATCCAAAAAGGTTTGTTTCCAAAACTCACCAAAGCGCAAACGCGTAAAGCGGGCAACGAGGCGCTGCTCCAAACGGATGATCAAGATATTCACCAGCGGCGATCCAAAGATGTCCTGGAGGGAAAGTAGACGAGGCACAACAACGGGGGGAAGACAGGCAGTAGCAGTAGTAATCAAAACGACCCGACAACGATCGAAAGAAGGTCCGAGTATATGAAGCCTCTGGAGCGCTAATCACAAACTACGACAGGTGCGTGATGGAATTGGTAATCGATCCTGAAGCGTGTGGCGGGGAATGCACCAATCAACACAGTACCTTGAAGAAGCGTGTGGCGGGGAACGAGCCAATCCTCACATATGGCTGGTACAGACAGACACACAGACAGAATCACAGACAGGAGTGAAAACAATGCTTCCTCTCACTGTGTGCACTGGTGTAATTAATTCATAATTCACACAACCTCATCTTGTTCTATGGTTGTTAATAAATCCTTCTTAATATTCATGTACTTTCTCATCCTTTCTTTTCCAAGACAATATTTTAAATTTTCTTTTCTTTTTTCATCTTTGTTCTATTTTCTATTTACATTCTATATATTTTCTTTCTGCTGCAGGACAGGAAACTCTGTAAATCAGTTGCTCTACTTAGTGTTAGGGTTAGTTTAATGACTACTGACTACTTTTGACCTGTTTAATTAAATAATGAAATATTTCCTGCATGCTGGGTTCATTCTGGTTTCCTTCCCATCCATCTTCATTCAGGCTGGGGGACTGTGAACTCTCAGAGAGATCCTGTGAAGCTCTGGCCTCAGTTCTCAGCTCTATCTCCTCCAGTCTGAGAGGGCTGTACCTGAGTTACAACAACCTGCAGGATTCAGGAGTGGAGCTGCTCTCTGCTGGACTGAAGAGTCCACACTGTAAACTGGAGAATCTCTGGTCAGTATTATATTGAGACACATTTTACTCAAAGAAATTTAACAAAATGTAGAATTGTAAAAAGAAAAGGGAAATAAATGTATATTTGTATATGAAATGAAGTGATTTTAAAACCCAAAGCTATAGGTGTATCAACTACATTACAAGGTTCACTCTGTCATTTCCATATTGTAAACTGTTGCCAGAGAGCTGATTACCAGAGCTGAGGCTTTGTGTAGCACCCTTGTGCGTTTATGTTTACCCTTGATTTCAATGGACAATGGTGGAAATTAATTAAATTAAAATACTTGTCGTTGACTGATTTTAAACATATTTGAGAATTGTTGGCCTACAGTATATGTGCGACATTTCATCCAAACTGGATCAGAACTGTAGGAGCTATGGCTGGTACAGACAGACACACAGACAGAATCACAGATAGGAGTGAAAACAATGCTTTTTCTCACTGTGTGCACTGGTGTAATTAATTCATAATTCACACAACCTCATCGTGTTCTATGGTTGTTGATAAATCCTTCTTAATATTCATGTACTTTCTCATCCTTTCTTTCCCAAGACAATTTTTCATGTTCATTCTATTTTCTGCAGCTCACGTCACTGAAGGCCACACCAAAGCACACATATACAACTTTTTAGGGTTTCTGTTACGAAGGATCAGATTAAACCGAATATATATATTTATTTATGGATATATTGAATAGTATTTGTATGTCGTTTGATATCCCTTGTATATTCCTTGTACATATGCACGGAATATCCCTTTAGCCTACTATAGCCCATAATAGTTCATTCTCTTATTGGACAAAGGACCAGGCGCCAGGGGACCAGCCCCTGGCGTCAAGTTCAAAGGTACCGACGAGACATGTCCGTACTAGCCCCGGCTCCGCTCAGGGATACGGCTACCGAAATGAGAGTGGCACTATTTGTTCACCGTGCATATAAATATGGCGCAAGTAAATGTAGAAGTCCCTTACCCTTCTTCCCAACTTAGTAACAGAATGTGAAGCCTCACCCACGATACGACGTGCGGTGAAGTATGGCCTGTTTGGCCTTAGAATAGCATTGAGACCTCGTGCGAATTAATAACTGAATTGTCAGAGTTTGGCACTGTACCGTCGAGTGCGACGTATTTCTATCAAGTAATAATAGTCTATCGTGTATGGTGCATCGTGCGGTTAGAGTTCTAAAGTGACCAGCATCTCCAACGCTTCCTCGTGTTATCTAGAGTCTTATCCAGGTTGGGCCGACCACATGGCGCTTTCATCCGAGGAGATCTAGGCGAGGACCGAGGGACATGTACACTGGATTACCTACCCGACGACTGCTGAGCCCTATGCGGCTGGAATATATATTTGCTTTGGTACTGTGATTTGTGGAGCGGATAATCGCCGACGCCTGTGAGTGTTGGATTTACCCCCGAGAGGAGTCAAGTTGAGTCAGCGCTCAGAGAGACTGAGGTCGCCTAGCTTCTTCTTCATTGTGGAGCTACAGCCTACAAGAGAACCAAGGTGTATTCATCTGCGGATCAAGAGTCTATTGCACTGTCTTCTGTACTTGAAGTCTCCATAGATATCGTTGACCAGACGGTCTACTACCGATGGCTCTCCTACCCCCCCTACCGGCTTACAACCGGGAGGACCCCCTCCAGAATATCCCGCTATATCATTAAGTGTACCATAGATATAATTCCCTAAGAGCCAGGTTGTATACTTGCTTCCTGCGTAACCTGAGATTGGACATTCAGTGTTGATTTGCCTACGAGTACTCATTTGCCTTACAAGTGCATTCAAATGATAAATGTAAGATAAATATTCTATGTACCTTTTGCTCCATTAAATATTTGATTATTACCTTTGACTGGAACCGATTTCATTGTGGAAAGTGTTCATCATATTTAGATATCGTCTACTGTATGGCCAGTAGTTAAAGTACATAAAGCGGTAGTGGTTTAATGATACCATACTTATCAATACAGTCAGGGAATTGTACCCCTCAGTTACAATTGGTCCTTCGAGCCGGATGGTAATTAGTGTAATATTAATATAGTGGTATTAATATTGAAATGGCCTATGATGAACACTCCACGAAACGGTCCTCCTAAAGTAGAACGCCTGCAGCGTAGACGGCAGCCACCTCAGTACTTAGAGGATTACGCTGCCAGTATACTACCTAGCCTTCTACAAACGGTAAACGCGGTAAAAGTAGAAAGTAAAATTATGTCCGACCCTATCAACCAGGATACCCCGACCACAGAGGCCCTAGTGGGTTCTAATGTAACTGACCAAGCTCACGGTGGGGACCAGGAGGGAACTGACACGACTTTACCCCCCGCCAAGACCGAAGAAGTAGTCCCCGGAGAGCTCCGGGAGGAAGACAACCCTCCAGAGATGGAACTCTGCACGGAACAAGACGAGGAGAGCGCCGAGGAGATAGAGCTCCAGGACTCCCCGCAGGAGAACGCATCCCCAACGAGTACTGCCAGGAGCGGATCACCTCAACCAGCGTCTTCCCCCAGCGAGGCGGACAAGACGCTGGCACAGGCGTTCCTCGCCAGCCTAGCAGCCTCCACAGAGCGCGATCGGCTCCAAGCACAGACGCTTAGTGAGCGCGAACATTCTTCCATGGAAAGAGAACGCATTCAAGCGCAGCAACGAAGCGACGAAGAGCGTATACGTCTGGAGATGAGACGCCTTCAGACGGAAGAGAATATGGCAAGAGACCGGGCCGACACCCAGCGTGCCGCTGCCGGTGCCCAAAGAGAAGCAGATCTCACCAAGCGCGAAGCCGAGCGCGACAGACTACAAGCGCAGCTAATGGAGCAGCTGATCGCCAGGGCAACACCCCCTCCCTCCACAAGGGGTTCCAGGGCCTCGTCAAGACACGGGTCAAGGGCACCCTCCCCTAACCGATTAAGCGACCCTGAACTCGACCACCAGAGAGAGCCTATACCCCCCTCCGAACCCCTTCCCCGACCGGTCCCAGTGAGACCCAGCTACAAGGAAGGAACGGCGTACACCGCGGAGAGGCTAAATAGACGACTACAGGATCTAGATGACCTGACAGAGGAAGAAGAGGGAGAGGAGGAGAGTCAAGCCCGACAGCAGCACAGTACTCCACAGGACCAGGAGGTCCAGTACAGCCCAGGCTATACCCCCGCGGCTCTGCGCTACAGACCCCCGACTCTATTCACGGGTGAGCATGACGCACGACCAGTCCCGAGGAATAGCACCTGGACCAGCGGGCCATGGTACCCTGCCGGTACCAGCCCACCGAGAGGCGTAAGAGGAGACTCGCCTAAGAGGCCTCCCTTCCAACGCTCACCGATGTGCCAGCCATCCACGGCGTCATACATTGGCACACCGACGTTTCCAGACTTCACCCATGAGAACCGAGCACAGTACACGGAGCTACGGATGTGCTTAGAGACAATGATGGTGGATGTAGCTGATGAACGCCACAAGTATGCTATCCTATTGAAGCACCTGAAAGTGCCCAGAGCGCACAACATAGCGCTAGCTTATGCCACCTCTACGACCCCATACACCGCGGCTCTAGCAGCACTAGACCAAAGATATGGACGTATATGGGATTACGTAATACAAGAGATAAGGCATATTGACCGCCTACCCCCAGCAACAGACAATCGCTCACTAGACGACCTGTCTATCAAAGTACAATCCCTGGTAGGGATGCTGGGGGCGCAACGAGAAAAGGGTATGCACGAACTATACGCAAACTCGAATGTCGAGAGGATTTTAGAGAAGCTGCCGCCCGCCCGACAGGAGCGCTTCAGGCGGCAAAGAGACCACCGTGATCCTAACGGTCCCGAGCCATCCCTCCTAGACCTAGCCGACTTCCTGGCGAGAGAAGTCAGCAGCCTACGGTTGGATACGTTCGTGCGGAGCACACCAAGCTCCAGAGAGGGACCTAGGAGAGCAAACGATGGCCGAAGATTGGTGACTGTCATGCACCAATCAGAATCAGTACCGAGCAGCAAGAACCACAGTACCCCCTCGATGAAAGAGAAGTGGAAGATGGTGTGCCCGTACTGCGAAAAGGAACACTGGTTGTCACAATGTGACCTGTTCAAGAAGATGACCGCTGAAGAAGTGAGTCACTGGATAAAGTCCAACAGGCGCTGTTACCGATGTGCGCGCAGTCACATGGCAGCCGAGTGCCGCCTAAAGAAGAGGTGTAGTCTGTGTGACGGAGCCCACCTAGATGTCCTACACGACAGTAACAGAAGAAAGCCTGCACCATCCAGCAGCACAAAGGCAAGTGTTATGTACATTGACCCCGCTAGCAGCGGGGGCGCCCAGGTGCTCTTAAAGGTGGTCCGCGTAACACTGAGTTACCAAGATAAGGTCATGGACACTTACGCCGTCCTTGATGACGGGTCAGAGAAGACCCTTCTCCTCGCGTCCGCTGCGGCCCAGCTGGGGCTGCGGGGGAGCGAAAACCAGATGACGATTCGGACAATAAGAAGAGATCTAAAGACGATAAAGGGCGAGAATGTCTCCTTCACTATCGCAGCAAGCGGGCAGCCAGAGAGACGGTATAGGATTACTAATGCTTTCACCAGCCAAGAAATAGGACTATCGCAGTACACCTACCCCATCGCCAAGCTGATGGATAAATATGTGCACCTGCGTCAACTACCTATCCCGCTCATAGACGGTGCCACCCCGACCCTGCTGATAGGCTCCGACCATGCAGACCTCATAGTCCCGATAGACCGGGTCCATACAGGACCCAGAGGTTGTCCTGCAGCAGTCGAGACCCGCCTAGGATGGACATTACAAGGCCCCCTCGCCAAGTCTCTTAACCGAACAGCAGCCACTAGCTGCCTCCACTCCAGAGTGACAGAAGAAGACACCACTCTCCTGCAGCATGTCGAGAGGCTATGGACACTAGAGACAATGCCCTTTAAGAACGAAAAGAAAGACATTCGTTCTAAGGAAGATATTTACGCTATAGCCCTCCTCGAGCAAGGGACAAAGAGAGTCACAGTCAACGGAGTGATGAGATACGCAACTCCACTCCTGAGGCGAGAGGGAATGCCCACCTTTCACGCCACAAAAGAAGCGACGGAGCGGTATCTATTGAACACAGAGCGGCGCCTAGCCAAAGACCCTGCTCAAGAGACTGTGTACCGCGCTGAGATTAACAAGCTAATCACAGCGGGACACATAAAGAAAATTGACATTAAAGAGGCCGATCAGACGACCGAATCATGGTACGTGCCGCACCACAAGGTCCACCACAATGGCAAGGATCGTATTGTGTTTAACTGCAGCTACCAGATCGGATCACAAAATCTGAATAAAGAGCTCTTGCCCGGCCCAACACTCGGCCCCTCTCTACTAGGCGTGCTACTACGCTTCCGCCAGGACAAGGTGGCTATCAGCGGCGACATCAAAGGGATGTTCCTGCAGGTGAGACTAGTGGAGGAGGACAAGCCCCTGCTGCGGTTCCTATGGAGAGAGAGGATCGGAGATGAGCACCCAGCCATCTATCAATGGGAAGTCCTCCCTTTCGGAACCACATGCAGCCCATGCTGTGCTACGTTTGCACTACAAAAACACGTCGCAGAGGACCCAGCAGCAGATGAAGAGGTCCGACAAAGTGTGACAAATAGTTTCTACGTGGACAACTGTTTACAAAGCGTCTCGACGCCAGAAGAAGCCGAGGCTCTTCTACTCAAGCTCCGCGCCTCCCTGATCAAAGGCGGCTTTGATCTCAGGCAGTGGGCCAGCAGCGACCCGCAAGTATTGCGCAGCCTCTCCCCCGAGGACAAGGCAGCGAGCAGCGAGACCTGGATGGCGACCATCCCAGGAGAAGCCCAAGAAATGACACTAGGACTAGTCTGGCGCTTCAAAACAGACTCGCTCCATTATAGACACAAACCCCTGACCAAGGAGCAGGGAAGGTCGACGGCAATACCGACCACCAGACGGAGTGTATACAGAACACTCGCCAGACAATATGACCCGTTGGGATGTATTCTACCTTACACCACCAGGGCAAAGATGATTGTAAGAGCGCTATGGGACAAGGACCAGGGCTGGGACGATCCCATACCCGAACACCTTGCATCCACATGGAGAGAGTGGGAGACGGAACTCCGCTCACTCCCAGGTGTTAACATACGCCGCAGCTACTTCCCACCCACAGTGAGGCCAGAGACATGCAAGATGGACCTGCACGTATTCAGCGACGCCTCCGAAGTAGCCTACGGTTCGGTGGCCTACTTGCGTGCCCGAGAGGAGGGAGGAGAAATACATACTGCTTTCATCCTGGCTCGCTCAAGAATAGCCCCACGAAAGCAACAATCTATCCCGCGTCTAGAGCTCTGCGCAGCCCTAGCAGGAGCGCAGCTCGCCACGTTAATCCAACGTGAACTCACCATCCCGGTGCAAAGAACAATCTTGTGGTCAGACTCCACGACAGTACTCACATGGATCCGGTCTGATTCGTGCAGATACAAGGTCTTCGTGGGAGTCAGAGTCACCGAGATTCAAGAGTTAACAGAACTAGCGAGCTGGAGGTATGTGGACACCAAACACAACCCAGCTGACGTCATCACCCGGGGAATGTCCCTGGATGACCTCACCCGTCACAACCTCTACAGTGACGGACCAGAGTTTCTCAAGCTCTCCGAAGAAGAGTGGCCCACACCCACCCCACGGGAGGCGAGTAAAGAGGAGGCCGAAAACAAGAAACCTATGTTCTGTGGATTGAACACACTCGTCTCCACAGACCCCGACATAGACGATTGTCTCACCCTACAGAGTGCGCAGCTAAAGACATTTCTGTGGCACCACCCAGAGGTTCAGCCCACGACTGACATTTCAGCAGCTGACTACGAAGAAGCAGAACTTCTTCTACTACAACGAGCCCAGAGAGACTCGTTCCCCGATGAGCTAGACTGTCTACAGGGAGCAAAGCCCGTCCCATCAGACAGCAGACTGCTCCACCTAGCCCCCGAGAGCGACGCCCATAGTCTCATCAGAGTGGGTGGTCGTCTGCGGAGAGCCCCAGACTTACCGGATGACGTCAAGTACCCGATAGTCTTGAACAGCCGACACAAGGTCACAGAGCTGATCATAAAGAAATACGACGAGGATGTGCACCACGCAGGGGCAGAGAGAGTCTTCGCGGAGATCAGACGTCGTTATTGGATACTGCAAGGGAGAGAAGCAGTGCGGCGCTTCCAGCGAACCTGTCTAGACTGTCGTAAGTGGCGAGCACAGCCCAGTATACCCCGGATGGCTGACCTACCTCCCTGTCGCCTCCGACTCGGCGACAAGCCTTTTCACTCCACCGGTATGGACTGTTTCGGCCCGCTATATATAAAGAAAGGAAGAGGAACCGAGAAGCGGTGGGGTATTGTATTCAAATGCATGACCACCAGAGCGATACATATCGAACTCCTTCCAACCATGAGCACAGACTCATTCCTTATGGCCTTCCGAAGATTCACATCACGGAAAGGAAAACGTCTACATTATTGTCTGATCACGGGACAAACTTCAAAGGCGGAGAAAGAGAGCTGAGAGAGAGCTTCCAAGCTATGGGCCCAGAACTTAAGACCCACCTCGCTCCATCCCAGATTGACTTCCAGTTTAATCCCCCGAACGCGCCTCACTTCGGTGGAACTTGGGAACGAGAAGTACGTTCTATAAAGACAGCCCTGTACGCCGTGCTTGGGGCCCAGACCGTGGCGGAAGAAGTCTTAATGACAGTCCTCACGGAGATCGAGGGAGTATTGAACTCAAAGCCCCTCGGTTACGTCTCAAGTGATGTAGCAGATGTCGACCCAGTCACCCCCAACACACTCTTGATGGGGCGGCTGGACCCCGCGCTACCCCAGACAATGTACAGGCCTGAAGAAGCGAACGGCCGAAGAATGTGGAGGTACAGTCAAGTATTGGCTGACAAGTTTTGGAACAGCTTCCTACTCCACTACCTACCGTCTCTACAGACCCGCCAGAAATGGGTGAAAGAGAGAGACAATTTGACAGAAGGAACAGTCGTCATGATTATCGACCAGTCACTACCCCGAGCTATGTGGCCGGCTGGCCGCGTAAGCAAAGTGATCACCGGTGCCGATGGAAAGGTCCGAGCAGCTGAAGTGCTCGTCCAAGGGCGGACCTACACCCGACCCGTGGCGAGGCTAATAGAACTGCCAAGGCTCCCCGATACTATCGATGACGACCATGACCCCATGACTTTGTGAACTGACTGACCCTCACAGCGGACATTGAGTAGTGGACAGTGCGGTTAATCTGTCTCTGCTTAGCTAATTAGGTGGGACTAATTAGGGGGCGGCTGTTACGAAGGATCAGATTAAACCGAATATATATATTTATTTATGGATATATTGAATAGTATTTGTATGTCGTTTGATATCCCTTGTATATTCCTTGTACATATGCACAGAATATCCCTTTAGCCTACTATAGCCCATAATAGTTCATTCTCTTATTGGACAAAGGACCAGGCGCCAGGAGCTGGTCACTGGCGTCAAGTTCACAGGTACCGACGAGACATGTCCGTACTAGCCCCGGCTCCGCTCAGGGATACGGCTACCGAAATGAGAGTGGCACTATTTGTTCACCGTGCATATAAATATGGCGCAAGTAAATGTAGAAGTCCCTTACCCTTCTTCCCAACTTAGTAACAGAACGTGAAGCCTCACCCACGATACGACGTGCGGTGAGGTATGGCCTGTTTGGCCTTAGAATAGCATTGAGACCTCGTGCGAATTAATAACTGAATTGTCAGAGTTTGGCACTGTACCGTCGAGTGCGACGTATTTCTATCAAGTAATAATAGTCTATCGTGTATGGTGCATCGTGCGGTTAGAGTTCTAAAGTGACCAGCATCTCCAACGCTTCCTCGTGTTATCTAGAGTCTTATCCAGGTTGGGCCGACCACATGGCGCTTTCATCCGAGGAGATCTAGGCGAGGACCGAGGGACATGTACACTGGATTACCTACCCGACGACTGCTGAGCCCTATGCGGCTGGAATATATATTTGCTTTGGTACTGTGATTTGTGGAGCGGATAATCGCCGACGCCTGTGAGTGTTGGATTTACCCCCGAGAGGAGTCAAGTTGAGTCGGCGCTCAGAGAGACTGAGGTCGCCTAGCTTCTTCTTCATTGTGGAGCTACAGCCTACAAGAGAACCAAGGTGTATTCATCTGCGGATCAAGAGTCTATTGCACTGTCTTCTGTACTTGAAGTCTCCATAGATATCGTTGACCAGACGGTCTACTACCGACGGCTCTCCTACCCCCCCTACCGGCTTACAACCGGGAGGACCCCCTCCAGAATATCCCGCTATATCATTAAGTGTACCATAGATATAATTCCCTAAGAGCCAGGTTGTATACTTGCTTCCTGCGTAACCAGAGATTGGACATTCAGTGTTGATTTGCCTACGAGTACTCATTTGCCTTACAAGTGCATTCAAATGATAAATGTAAGATAAATATTCTATGTACCTTTTGCTCCATTAAATATTTGATTATTACCTTTGACTGGAACCGATTTCATTGTGGAAAGTGTTCATCATATTTAGATATCGTGTACTGTATGGCCAGTAGTTAAAGTACATAAAGCGGTAGTGGTTTAATGATACCATACTTATCAATACAGTCAGGGAATTGTACCCCTCAGTTACAGTTTCTATGACAACGCTTTCTAGTAATTACTATCAAATGTCTATATAAAGTAAAGTTTGTTAACTTTCTGTAAGCTATTATCACATGATCTTACTTTTTTGTACAGTATAAAACCAATATTTAATAGGAATTTACTGTAAATAGATGGGAAAGTAAAAGCGTAATGCTGACAAGATACTTTTAAAGGGATTACAAATAGGGTAATTTGAATGTAATTTTGAGGTTTTATACAGCAGTTGGGCTGTAGAAATACAGAGAATATATAGCAAATATCTGTATTAAAAATATATATTTCTAAATACTGAAAGTTGCCTTATTTTCACATACAGTAAAATTATGAGTATTTTATGTGTTTTACATATAATTCAATGTAATTTAACATTCAACACAATTAAGCAAATATATGTATTTAAAAAGAAGTACCTGTAGAATAACTGAAGGTTTTTACCGTTTTTTTAATTATATTATTTTCTTTTTTTTAACATTATTTAACATTACATTTAAAGTTTAACAGCAAAAAACTGAAAGTTGCCTTATTTTCACATACAGTAAAATTATGTATATTCTAGGTGTTTTACATGTAATTTAACATTCAAGACAATTAAGCAATTGAATAATCCTGTAAAAAAATATATAATTTCTTATTAAATCAATTTACAGATTACAACATTTATTTAATGGTTAATATTTGTATCAAATGTTATTTACTGTCTTTTTATGGTATTTACACTTAAAGTAGAAAAAAAGTCATCTGTAAAATAATACAGTGAATTTCCTGTAAAGAAAACTTTTTTTTACAGTGTAGCTGAGGCTTTGTCTAGCATCACCCTTGTGCGTTTATGTTTACCCTTAACACTTTGAATGCCAGCCACGACATAACACGTGTTAGCAGTCCGCCCCCTGAATGCCCAGCACGACAATTAGCGTGATTTTTTTTTATTAGCGATCTGAATTCATATTTCATCAACCGAGTCTACCGTTGGGAAACCAGCCCCATCAGGAGCTCAGATGTGAAAAAGCGCCCCCTATCGTCTCCCAGATGGTAATGTACCCTTTTGGAATGGACTCAATGAAAATGGATGAGAAAAAAAAACTCCGGAATCCACATTTTAGT
The DNA here is from genome assembly GCF_963971535.1 of Notolepis coatsorum. Taxonomy (NCBI): domain Eukaryota; kingdom Metazoa; phylum Chordata; class Actinopteri; order Aulopiformes; family Paralepididae; genus Notolepis; species Notolepis coatsorum. The sequence goes on from NC_140169.1 coordinate 174,610,655, forward strand.
TCTCACGCATGTAACTGGAGATGATCCCAGTCATTGTGGAACCTCAGAACAGCGTGTAATATGTCTTTACAGTACGTAGCATTGGATCAATAAAAGGATCGATTTTTGGAATGGCGATCAGGAATTGGAATAATCTTTTTGGATACCATCTGATCTCAGGTAAGGAATCTATTTTACCAGTCTTAGGATAATCAGACCTGTTTTCACGGCGATATAAGCTTTTCCCCTATGTGTTATATGGCTGTTTGGCTGTGCGAGCGATCAGGAACTAAGATAATCGATTTTCAGCTTGCGGCACCAGCATGCATACGTACACATATACTATCGATAATCTAGCGTTTATTTGAAAACGATTCATAAATAGGCCGAAAAATGACAACATTCTAGAATATTCCAGTACAGGGCGTTTATCACGGAATCTTTTTATTTTCCTTAAAAATGAGGGCTTTTCAAAATGCTATAAAACGGAAATGAACCGATAAAAAAACAATCCGCTTCGATTGATAAGCGATGGGCAGATTAGACACATAGCCATAATTTAAAACATAGATTAGGCGATATTAACGCTAACATTGAAGTGGATGGTGGGCATTCAAGCACTAAATCGTGCACCCCCTGCTGGGCACTGAAAGTGTTAATATTGATTTCAATGGACAATGGTGGAAATTAATTAAAATAAAATACTTGTCGTTGATTGATTTTAGACATATTTGAGAATTGTTGGCCTACAGGATATGTGCGACATTTCATCCAAACTGGATCAGAACTGTAGGAGCTATGGCTGGTACAGACAGACACACAGACAGAATCACAGACAGGAGTGAAAACAATGCTTCCTCTCACTGTGTGCACTGGTGTAATTAATTCATAATTCACACAACATCATCTTGTTCTATGGTTGTTAATAAATCCTTCTTAATATTCATGTACTTTCTCATCCTTTCTTTCCAAGAATCATTTTTTAATTTACATTTTTTTTCATCTTCGTTCTATTTTCTATTTACATTCTATATATTTTCTTTCTGCTGCAGGACAGGAAACTCTGTAAATCAGTTGCTCTACTGAGTGTTACGTATGGTTACAATGACTACTGACTACTTTTTACCTGTTTAAATAATGAAATATTTCCTGCATGCTGGGTTCATTCTGGTTTCCTTCCCATCCATCTTCATTCAGGCTGGAGCGCTGTAACCTCTCAGAGAGATCATGTGAAGCTCTGGCCTCAGTTCTCAGCTCTACCTCCTCCAGTCTGAGAAGGCTGCACCTGAGTTACAACGACCTGCAGGATTCAGGAGTGAAGCTGCTCTCTGCTGGACTGAAGAGTCCACACTGTACACTGGAGTTTCTCAGATCAGTATTATATTGAGACACATTTTACTCAAAGAAATTTAACAAAATGTAGAATTGTAAAAAGAAAAAGAAAATAAATGTATATTTGTATATGTAACTGAGGGGTACAATTCCCTGACTGTATTAATAAGTATGGTATCATTAAACCACTACCGTCTTATGTACATTACTACTGGCCATACAGTACACGAGTATATGATGAGAACACCTCCACAATGATACGGTTCCACACAAATCTGGGTTAAGAATATTTATTAGCAGCAATTATACATAATATACTTTACTTTCAATGCGCTTATAAGGCAAAGGAATGGGCGTAGGCAAATCAATAACGAATGTCCATTCTCATATTACGCATGAGATGATAATACAACCTGAATATTAGGAATTATATCTATGGTACTCTGGGGAGGCAGCGGGAGATTCTGGTAGGGGGTTCCCACCGGTTGTAAGCCAGCAGGGGGAGGAAATGTTCGAATGCAAAGTCTGGATCAGCGGGGACTCAATAAGCTCCTGCTATGGGAGGCGGTATATTACTCCCTGATCGGCAGACGAAAGCAACAGCTGTAATCCCAGTATGCGTGCAGCACAGGTGAAAGCCGGCCAGCCTCTCCTTGAGACGGGCTTGAGTGATGCTCCTCACGTCACGGGTAAATCCCACAGTAGTGGGTGTAGACGATTCTTCTCCGCTCCAACAGCCTGGTCCAAAGCAATAATAATAATAATCCAGCCGGAAAGGGGCTCTGCATTCACCGTTGTAGATACTCCGGTGCGCGGTACTTCACATTAACTAGGTTGAACTTGACGTTATTCCACTAAGCTCTGACACTTTACTATCCTATTCGCACGCGGCTATAAGTGCTCTATTTAGACGCACGGTTGCTCACTTCACTTGGTCGTTGACTTGTGATGAAGGCTTTACTAGTAAGGAGCGAACGATACGTTGAACAAACGTATTAGGATAAGACAAGACTCTATTTTGGGGCAAAACGGGCCCACTTCACCGCACGTCGTATCGTGGGTGAGGCTTCACTTGGGTAACTCGAACTACTTCTGTATTCACCTGCGCCATATTTATATGTTAGGCGAATAAACTAGTACCAGCCTTATTCCTGTCTCGTAGTCTTGGGCAGAACCGGGCATGTTGAGACAAGCCTTGACGGTGGCTTTGAACTCGACTCTGGGGGTATGGCAATGGCGCTGGTGGAACGCTATCCAATAAGAGGACGAAATATTATGGTCTGTACTAGGTTAAAGGGATATTCCGTGTATATGTACAAAGAATACACAAGGGATATCAAACGATATACAAATATTATGCAATATATATCAATCAGTAAATATATATATTCGGTTTAATCTGACCCTTTGTAACAGTATATATGAAATTAAGTGATTTTAAAACCCAAAGCTTATAGGTGTATCAACTACATTACAAGGTTCACTCTGTCATTTCCATATTGTAAACTGTTGCCAGAGAGCTGATTACCAGAGCTGATGCTTTGTGTAGCATCACCCTTGTGCGTTTATGTTTACCCTTAACACATTGGCGGCCCGTCTAATATCACTCTAGACGGCCAGCATATGTAAACAGACTTTCACAGTCCGTGGGGCTATTTGTAGAGTTAAATCTATACTTTATAGTATTGCTATCTGTCCATTCTCATTGTCAATTGAGACCATAAACCGTCCCTTCAAAATGGCTTAAAGAAAAAAAAATCATCAATACGTTCTCATTTTATAGCACCGTGAATATAAGCGTTATACAGGATTTGGTCTAGTATATTTCCTGGAAGGCGAGATAAAGGGCTAATAGCTACTAACGTTATATCCAATGGCATTTCCGTTATACAGATGCTACAGTTAAAACTCAAACTGCATATGATCGATACGATCCTCAAGCATGTATGCATGAAAGGGGGGGCGGGGGACATCGTTTCGGGTTATTGATTACCAATAACCCTGTTCGTCTAAGTAGCCACATACGCTGATCGCCTGGTTGAGTATCATAGCAAGCTCTGATCAGCATGTAATTTACGTGGAAAAGATCTTACCATGAGCCGGTTGGATCCGCCAGACCATTTCCCAGTTATCGATCGCCATCTGGTAGATCGATATGTCCATTGGCTGATGATAAATCCCTTTACTGCACACTGAAATCCACAATCCAAAACGTATTCCGTGCAACAGACAATAGCTATCGCTTCAGGTGAGTAGAAAACAACATTAGAGATAAAAAATAAAAAAGACAACTTCTGCCACAGGGAACACTCTATTATCGCGATAGCGCCCCTAAGAGGATCTGGCCGGTAATGCACTTTCTCGAATTCAAAGAGTAGGGTACATCTTCAGTGCAGCTCGGCGACCTTGAATAGGTTATTAAAATGGAATAAAAGCCAAAACAACTTGCAACGGATATATCCGTCCTTCAGTTCTTTAAGCATGGATTCGAAACACGGATATATACGTCCTTGTCCACCATTGTGTTAATATTGATTTCAATGGACAATGGTGGAAATTTATTAAAATAAAATACTTGTCGTTGATTGATTTTAAACATATTTAAGAATTGTTGGCCTACAGGATATGTGCGACATTTCATCCAAACTGGATCAGAACGATGAGTACTGGCTAAGCGTCCCGCTCGTATGCCATATCGAGATATACCTCATCTCCTAGTACCTACTGTACTACATAACGAAAAACTAAACACTGTTGCACTTGACCAGGCCCCGCCCCAGTGACTTACGTATAAGACACCAGGCGTGGTCACCACTCCCCCTTCCTCTGGAAAAGTTTTCCATCAGGGAAAACCCCCCCCAAGGGACCTCAGGGCACGCTAAGAGCGGGACGCTTAGTCAGTACTCATATAACTCAGGGGCGCCTGCTCTGTCGAAGCTTTTAAATCCTTGCTTAAGACTCATCTTTTCTCTCTCTCCTTCAACCTACCTTGATCTCACCTGGTCGGGGACTGACCTTTAGATTAATCTGTGTAGTTTAGTTATGGTACAGGGTACTACATGGTACCACTGGGTAGTTTACTATAGGGTAGTTTAGTTAGGGTACAGGGTACTACATGGTACCACAGAGTACTACATGGTACTGCATGGCATTACAGGGTACTACATGGCTTACATAGCTCTACATGGCACTACATGGAACTACATGGCACTACGGGGTACTACATGGTACCACAAGGCACCACAGGGTACTACATGGCTCTACAGGGTACTACAGGATACTACGGGGTACTACATGGCACTATGGGGTACTATAGGGTACTACATGGCACTACGGGGTACTACATGGCACTACAGGGTACTACATGTCTGCTCCTTTGCAGCACCACAAACATGGGAACTCTCTAACTCTTCCCCCCCCCCCTCCCCCCCCCCCCCTCCCTCCCCCTTCTCTCTGAGTACCCGTCTCCTGGCGCTGACCAAGGTGATGGATGCCTCGGGGTCTTGGCCAAGCTTGTAGTGACTGCTCTACATGCACCTCCGAGGCCTTGGATCAGCTATTCACCGCCGTCTGTCCGTGGTCCTGTCAACTGATTAACAGACTGTTAACAGATTAACAGTCAACGCGGTTTCATTGCTGGGTTAAGTACTTCTATTCTATTCACATAATACGCTTACTTCATATATCTACTCCATTCACATATATGCCTACCACTTGTATCTATTGCTATGTCCGCCTACTACAATCTCATGAGCTGTCTAACGCCTGTCCCGTCTCCCTGTCTTCCTATGACTTGCTGTCCTGGAGTATTGACCGGAGTGTTGGACGTCCCGTGACGAAGGCCGGGAGATTGCGACCCCCTCTGCGTGCCCCCCTGTCTCCGGAGGTCTCGTAGTGGTGACCGGAGTGCCGGATGTCCCGCGATGATGTCGAGGAGTCCGCGACCCTCTCTGCGCCACCCCCTATCTCCCTGTCTCCGGCTGTCCCTGAGCAACGACCGGAGTGTTGAATGTCCCGTGACTAAGACGGGGAGGACGTGACCCTCTTGCGCCGCCCCTGTGCCTCAAATAGATCCGCTATCAACTCTATCTTTAATCTTTCAAAATGTTCAGTTGCTATCGCTATTTGCTCTATCTTTAATTTTTCAAAATGTACAGTTGCTATTGCATGCACTCATCTGTGTTTCACCACACACATGAGTGCATGCTTACCAACTGTCCGTCTGCAACACTACTATCACCAACATCTAAGAAGGGAGATCCCCCCTTGAATGGCCCTTCTAAGGTTTCTCTCCTCCACACCGCCTGTGGAGCTTTTTTCCCTATTGTTAGGTTTTAGTGAGTTTTTCCTTACCTTCGCGTGGGGTATGTCTGGGAGTGCTTGCATTCTTTCATTTATTTGCATTCATCTAAAAAATGTTTGGACCCTATTGTGTTCTTGTTCTGTTCTTGACTTATTGTTATGTTGTCTTCTTGACTTGTTTAAAGAAGACCTGTACGGCCCATGGGGACATTAACGTGTGTTGTCGGGCCCTATAAATAAATTTGATTTGATTTGATTTGATTTATACATAACCTATCGTTATATACTCGTACTGGCATCGCGTCCCGCTCTTATGCCATATCGAGATATGGGTAGAGCGGACGCGAGGCCCGACAAATGTACCCCCTGAGGACCCGTAAGCCCACATCAGGGGGGAGGGGAGTCCCGTCACCCCTCCTTCCTAGTGAAGAGGGGGCGGCAGTCAACTCCACCCAAGTGCGAAAAAGAGGGAACTAGAAACCTCCAAACGCACAGCACAGGCGGGACCACGTGTGACACAACACCTTGCGGTCCACACCCACACATCCCTGCTAACCCACCGAAAGGCGGGAAGCAGGGGAGGTTCCAGACCTCAGAACCACCTGGGAGACAGAATCCCCAGTCATGTCCATGAGGTAAAACCTTACGAAGGGACCCGGGGAGGACCATGAGGCCGCAGCACAGATGTCCTCCACCGAGGCCCCTCCTAACAGTGCGGCAGAGGCCGCCACCCCACGAGTGGAATGCGCCCTGACACCCCCAGGGGGGGCCAGCCCAGCCAACGTGTAGCAAAGGGCAATGCCCTCGCACAACCAATGGGACAGGCGCTGTTTCGACAGTGCCTTACCAGCGCGAGAGCCACCGTAACAGACAAAGAGCTGATCAGTAGCCCTGAGGTCCTGAGTCCGGCTGAGGTAAACCCCCAAAGCCCGGACCGGACACGACAGGTGAAGGCTCGCCTCTAACTCACCAGCGTGAGGAGGCGGATGAACGCCTGAACCACAATATCCCTGGAGCGAAAAGAGCTCTGGATATTTTTTGGCGCGAAGACTGGATTAGGCCTCAGAGTTGCACCGCTATTGACACGAATAGACAGGCACTCAGGCCGCACCGAGAGAGCACAGAGCTCACCCATGCGCTTAGCGGAGGTGATGGCCAGCAGGAACGCAGTCTTGAAGACAGCTGTTCCAAGGTGCCTGCTCAACAGGTTCAAACGGGGCCTCGGACAACCGGCCGAGGACCAATTGAAGGTCCCAACTCGGAGACAGAGAACTTTTCACCGGCTTAAGGCGCCGAGCGCCAAGCAGGAAACGCTTCACAAGAGGGTGGCCTTACACCACTCTTGGAAAATACGCCACCTACCCGCGTAAACCGCGATAGTGGAGGGAGCATGCGCGTTCCGGATGGTGTCACTACAGAAGGATCCATCCTCTCCAGACTCACCCTCTCACCAGCCAAACCATCAGCGGCTGGCCCAGCACAGGGAACTAACACAGAGACCCGTGCGCTTGAGAGAGGGCCCGCGATGACCAAGGAACAGGCCACGACGGGGCTACCAAGAGCTGGATCAGGACCGGGAACCACACAGCTGCGCCCCGGTCCGGCGCAATCAGGATCAAGGTCCTGCGCTCCTTACGTACCCGCACCAACAACTGACCTAACAGATGTATGGGGGGAAAGAATCCCAGGTGATCGGTCCCAGACCTGCCTGACTATGTCCGGATGTAATCCCCACTCGACAGGGTGAGGACCGCCCCGCGACATCACACCTGTACCCACATTCACCCTGCCAGGGATGTGGAGAGCCCTCAGGCTGCGCAGATGGAGAACGCCCATAGCCAGCCGCCCGCCGCCTGGTGCAGACGGGGGGAGCGTACCCCTCCCTGTCTGTCGATATACGACGCTGACGTCGTATTGTCCGTCCTGATCAAACACAGTTTGAGGACCAGAAGGACCGCCTTCAATAACAACACATTGAACGTAGCGCAGACCGGGCAGCATGGCTTGCCAGCTGCCCCCTACTGCGTTGGCCCGACGCGTCTCCAGCGAGGGAGGTGTCGGTGAAAAACGTGACGTGTGACAGCCTACTGCCCATGGGGACCCCCCTGGTGAGGACCCCAGGCCCTCCCCAGGGGGCGAGGTCCCCCAGTACTGACACGGGAACCTTAGCTGCTTCTACTTGCCTCTCACCAAGTCTATTTCCATACTGGAAAAAAACCACTGGGGTGAAGAGGAGGCCAAGAGGGACCACGGAATGAGCAGATGCCATCATACCGAGCAGGCGTATCACGGACAGCGCCGTAACCGTCCTAGGACGGAACCTCCCGAGCGTGTCGATAACACGCTCTGAGAGGGATGCCCATAGCACTCCACCCGTTGACTGGGAAGAGGAGTACTCTACTTCCAGTCTACAGCAAACCCCAGGCTGGTAGGAATTCCACCACCTGCCTGGTATGAGACCTGACGATCCACCTTGACCGCCAAGGACCAGAACATCGTCAGGGCAGAATACACATCGTAACCCCTGACAACGCAGAGGCCCCAGTGCGGCCTCCACGCACTTGGTGAAGATGCGGGGAGCCAGAGAAAAGCCGAACGGCAGCCTCTGGTACTCATACGCTAAACCCTGCAAAGGAAGCGTAGGTAAGCCCTAGGATGGAAGATCGGGGATGCGAATACGCATCCTACAGGTCTATGGAGGAGAACCAGGCCCCCACCTGACAGTGTTCAACAGGTAGGAGACGATCCAAAAAATGCTGAACCTTCCCATGGGACAGGTCCAGCATGGGTCTGACACCCCCCCCCCTCCCGATTTCTCGGGCACCAGAGAATAGCGGGAGGAAAACGCCACGACGATGGCTTGCTTCGTCCACAGAGATTGGATCTCGTTGACCAGAGCTGTCACTGCTGGGCCCTATTCCCTGTACCTGGTTCAACTAAGTCGATCAAGAGGGCCATTATCCAGCTTCAGTTAACCCGATGTTTGAAGCCGGGATTTTCATGTTCCTCGAAGGTGGATTCAGTCTCGTTAACTAGAACCAGACTTGAGACCCAGGATAAGTGCGCGCGGCCGCTTCAGTTGAAAAGCCAGCACGTATCGATAGCATTGATTGATTAATTGATTTAAAACTTTATTAACATATTGCAGTACGGCTCAATCGCCTCGCCGACAAGTTAAATGCGTTATCTATAGGCTAATTTTAAGTCCCTCATTACCTCAATCAATCAGATTATATTTCTTTAAACTTGCCTGCTGGATTGAATAATCAAATGAGATCTTGCTAGCGAAAATAATTAGTTAAACTGTTATACAGAATAACGATACGGCTCTCTTACCCATTGATTGATGTATGGTCGATCTTTTACTTATCTCCACTGTGGTGTAACGGGTTCTTCTTTTGACTTTCACGCAGACGACCGGGGTTCGAAACCTAGTCTTTCCCTTCTTCTTGCAATGTAGGAATAATTCAATTTGGTGCACGTTGAGAGCTATATAAGGAATGACATCCTCAATGCATGTAGATTTATAATATTTTAACTTAAAACTAGGCTACCTTTGCGTATAATCATTAATATTATATTCCAAAAAGTTATATTGGAAACACGGGGTTTCGAACACCGGTCGCCAGGTTGCCAGGATTGAGCACTACCGCTGCGCCACTGTGCCAGATGGGATAAATTCATTGTTTATACATTAATGAACGAGAGACCCGTGTTTAGAATATTCTTTATTTTGAATGACGTTTTATCTCTTTATTCTCATTCATTAATGTGACGTCAACGGCTCATTCAATTTCTCAAATCCGTCAAACAGCGCATCTCATCAGACATTTTAATCCCAGTTACAATATCACACAAGATCCACAATCCACGCATAGACACTTCAATTTTATGCTTGAATGAAACAAAATCCAGGCGCTCCTCTCCTTCCTCGCTCCTCATCCACAGCGGAGAATATGAAAGGAATCAGAGCCAAACGAGCGATAGGTTTCAATCATTAAGGATATCCCCGCGGGATTCACATTTGCAATGCTGCGCGTTGTTAAAATAACCACATAATGTGTACATCGCACCGAGCGAGCGCCACGGTATATAACGTGCATTATTTAGGACAAAGTGAATTTAGTATCAGCATTTTGGGTCTATTTTACATTTCAAAAGCCCCCTCTGGAAGAATGGAGCACAAAAACGTAATTCAGAATGGTATAATGCAGATCCTAGACTGTGGGAATAATTTCAGGAAACGCGCTGTCACTTCTTTGCGGGGGCGTGGCGATGGTTCATCCGGCTAACTTGAACTTAAACCCTGCTCTCGACCAGGCTCAAACTTTTTGATCTGTTGTCATGGTGATTTAGACAATCCAGCTTCGGGGAACGGGAAAGTCCGGCTTAAGTCAGACTTGACCGAAAGTTATCCGGCTAACTCAGTTATCCAGGTACGGGGAACGGGGCCCTGGTGACCCTGACAATAGGGTCTGTACCAAACCTGAAAACAGGTGGGGTTGTGTAAATACAAGTCCCCGCCTCAGCGTTCTCTCCATCCACTTCGACATATGGCACTGCTGAAGCCATATGTGATGATACTCCGCCATTTGGCGCTGGTCCGCAAGGAACTGTAGATAGGCGGCCCGGTCCCTCCTGCTGTGCGTAGCCAACTCTGACGCCAACCGTGCGGGCAGGGCATTCCGTGGAATCGGGACAACGGTCCCTGATACAACCCACGAGGCAATCGCACCCAAGGGGGGACCCCGACAGAAAGGGCCGGTTTGATACGGGGGAAGCTGACATCAAACTAGGTGACAAAAGCTCCCCCACTGAACACCCCTCCAGAACATGCTGAGGAGTAGCTGGACATGCAAGGTGTGAGGCCCCCATGGGTTCCTACACACCGTAGCCCTGCAGTGATATTACTACCACCCAAATCACGCGCGCCTGCGAGACCACTGCCAATCTTTCAGGAGTGGGAGGCACCAACATGATACCCGGTCTGGCGAAGGCGAGGTCGGGGAAGCCTGTTTGCCTCAAAAAAGGTCTCGAGCCCCCCTGCTGACAACACTTGTAGTTGACAGACGTAACACCAGGCTCAACCAAACACAGCTTATGGTGTGGGAGCCACTTGACAGCACAACATTCTCATGGACAGACCCAGGCTCAGCCATCAACTGGGTGTCAGCCCCTGTCGCCATGAGAAGCGAAACGTGGGGCCGCATGTGCTTCAATGAAGGCTCGCGGCCCGCAGCCAAAGGAAACAAATCAGAGCCCCTTTTCCGCTGGTGTTGGGGGAGGGAGTGATCGGAGAGCGGGCTGCTCGCGGCAGGACAGCGACGGTTTCTCAGGCCGTGCTCATCCAATATGGCCGATCCCTCGGCCGCCAAGGCTGTCGGCCTTGTGGACACCTGTTGACTCAACGCTCTGGCGGGGGAAACATGGCCGCCTGTCGAGGGCCTCGCCACAGCCGCTGGCGAGGCCGTGCTCTCACCTCTGGCTGCGCGGCGTGAGGCGGTGTGGGGCCTAGGTCCAATACCGCCCGCGCTCCAGCGGAAGACCAAGATCCTCTGCGGAGAGGGGAGCCCTGAGGAGGGAAAAATTATTTTTAACTTCTCACCCCCTCAAAGGGAGACTAATCCAACCAAGATGTCTGTAAACAAGCGTTGACAGCATCCTAGCCCTCCCTGCGGTTATAGCTTGCGGCTAGGTCAAAGCTAATAACGTCAACAACCTTGCGCGATGTTTCAACGTTGGCTGGCCCTCATGGCCCCGCCACCAGACACCATTTTTGACAGAAAAAAAACAGCAATGCGAACAAAGTCACTAATCGCTGCTAATTCTATACCGTGGCGGTATAGGCTTTAACAGCCCACCAGCCACCCGCCGGGCCGACTCACCTCATGGTGTCGGCCGGGCGGGGCACTGTTTCAACATGCCAGAGCCAAAGGACTGATGCCACCTGCTTCATAAACACGGCGCACCAGTGGTGGTTGCAACCAGCAACCTCCACTGTGGTGTGCACCCATGAAGGGATTAATGAATAAATGAACTAAAAACACCACCAATACACTGTAGAATGGGCTAGCCCATACACACAACGTTAAGGGGATGTGGACCAGAGAAAACCAGTCCCGCATACCATTCATAATATTCACAAAAAAGCACACCAGCCCTAGACCTCAGCCCATTCACCCATGAAAAAGGTAAACAAACCCCCCGCAATACTCCCAACAGTAGACACCGATTGACCGTCAGCATGAATGGTTAAGAGGAGGGAAGACTTTTAGAAAGACATCCCTCAGCGGGGAATCAAAAACAGAAACAGTACCCAGCATATAGCATAGCGTTAGCCGCGCGCTCCAGGATAGCCTGGAAAACGTCCAACTCAGAGGGACGTTTACCCAGACATCCTGCCCCTTGCGGCGATACACAACTCGGTTGTCTAACAGAACAACAAGCAGCATTACTAACACCAGCGTTAATGCCTAGTGGCACAGATCCTACCTGAGTGCGAGTTAGCTCGATAGCTACACATCGCACGTCGTCCCTCTGTCTGCTGTCAACAAGACGAGGAAACCCCAGTACAGGCCCGAAGCGGAGATGCATCAAGTGCAAGGGTGTTTAGTTTTTCGTTATGTAGTACAGTAGGTACAAGGAGATGAGGTATATCTCGATATGGCATAAGAACGGGACGCGATGCCAGTATGAGTATATAACTGTAGGAGCTATGGCTGGTACAGACAGACACAGACAGAATCACAGACAGGAGTGAAAACAATGCTTCCTCTCACTGTGTGCACTGGTGTAATTAATTCATAATTCACACAACCTCATCTTGTTCTATGGTTGTTGATAAATCCTTCTTAATATTTATGTACTTTCTCATCCTTTCTTTTCCAATAATCATTTTTTAATTTAAATTTTTTTTCATCTTCGTTCTATTTTCTATTTACATTCTATATATTTTATTTCTGCTGCAGGACAGGAAACGCTGTAAACCAGTTGCTCTACTGAGTGTTATGGTTACAATGACTACTGACTACTTTTTACCTGTTTAAATAATGAAATATTTCCTGCATGCTGGGTTCATTCTGGTTTCCTTCCCATCCATCTTCATTCAGGCTGGGGGACTGTAACCTCTCAGAGAGATCCTGTGAAGCTCTGGCCTCAGTTCTCTGCTCTACCTCCTCCAGTCTGAGAGAGCTGAAACTGAGTTACAACAACCTGCAGGATTCAGGAGTGGAGCTGCTCTCTGCTGGACTGAAGAGTCCACACTGGAGAAACTCTAGTCAGTATTATATTGAGACACATTTTACTCAAAGAAATTTAACAAAATGTAGAATTGTAAAAAGAAAAAGAAAATAAATTTATATTTATATATATGAAATTAAGTGATTTTAAAACCCAAAGCTTATAGGTGTATCAACTACATTACAAGGTCCCTCTGTCATTTCCATATTGTAAACTGTTGCCAGAAAGCTGATACCAGAGCTGAGGCTTTGTGTAGCATCACCCTTGTGTGTTTATGTTTACCCTTGATTTCAATGGACAATGGTGGAAATTAATTAAATTCAAATACTAGTTGTTGATTGATTTTAAACATATTTGAGAATTGTTGGCCTATACAATATGTGCGACATTTCATCCAAACTGGATCAGAACTGTAGGAACTATGGCTGGTACAGACAGACACACAGACAGAATCACAGACAGGAGTGAAAACAATGCTTCCTCTCACTGTGTGCACTGGTGTAATTCATTCCTATAATTCACACAACCTCATCTTGTTCTACGGTTGTTAATAAATCTTTTCTTTTCCAAGACCATTTTATCTTCATTATATTTTCTATTTACATTCTATATATTTTATTTCTGCTGCAGGACAGGAACCCTCTGTAAATAAGTTGTACTACTCATGGCCATAGCCAACTATGAGGTCACCGAGGTCCGGACCTCGGTAACTATTTGTAACTATTAAAAAAAAATATATATATATATATATATATATATTTGTTTTTTTATAAAAAAAAATATTATTTTTTATTTTTAATTTTTTTGTCAACGACCGGCCCACTACTAGGCTGAGACATCGGCCCATTGGTACTGACTGACACTGGGCTGGCCCAATCACATCTCTTACTAAGCACCCCCCCCCGCCAGTCGTGCAGGTATATGGCTGAGAGGGGGGCTGGTACATGACTGAGATGGGGCTGGTACATGACTGAGAGGGGGCTGTGGTACATGACTGAGAGGGGGCTGTGGTACATGACTGAGAGGGGGCTGGTACATGACTGAGAGGGGGCTGTGGTACATGACTGAGAGGGGGCTGTGGTATATGACTGAGAGGGGGCTGTGGCACATGACTGAGAGGGGGCTGGCTGGTACATGACTGAGAGGGGGCTGGTACATGACTGAGAGAGGGCTGGTACATGACTGAGAGGGGGCTGGTATACATGACTGAGAGGGGGGCTGGTATACATGACTGAGAGGGGGCTGGCTGGTACATGACTGAGAGGGGGCTGTGGTACATGACTGAGAGGGGGCTGGTACATGACTGAGAGGGGGCTGTGGTACATGACTGAAAGGGGGCTGTTGTATATGACTGAGAGGGGGCTGTGGGGTAACTATAAAAAAAAAAAAATTATATATATATATATTTTTTTATAAAAAAAAATATAATTTTTATTTTTATTTTTTTTTGGTCAACGACCGGCCCACTACTAGGCTGAGACATCGGCCCATTGGTACTGACTGACACTGGGCTGGCCCAATCACATCTCTTACTAAGCACCCCCCCCCGCCAGTCGTGCAGGTATATGGCTGAGAGGGGGGCTGGTACATGACTGAGATGGGGCTGGTACATGACTGAGAGGGGGCTGTGGTACATGACTGAGAGGGGGCTGTGGTACATGACTGAGAGGGGGCTGGTACATGACTGAGAGGGGGCTGTGGTACATGACTGAGAGGGGGCTGTGGTATATGACTGAGAGGGGGCTGTGGCACATGACTGAGAGGGGGCTGGCTGGTACATGACTGAGAGGGGGCTGGTACATGACTGAGAGAGGGCTGGTACATGACTGAGAGGGGGCTGGTATACATGACTGAGAGGGGGGCTGGTATACATGACTGAGAGGGGGCTGGCTGGTACATGACTGAGAGGGGGCTGTGGTACATGACTGAGAGGGGGCTGGTACATGACTGAGAGGGGGCTGTGGTACATGACTGAGAGGGGGCTGTGGTATATGACTAGGATGGGGCTATGGTACATGACTGAGATGGGGCTGTGGTACATGACTGAGAGGAGGCTGGTATACATGACTGAGAGGGGGGCTGGTATACATGACTGAGAGGGGGCTGGCTGGTACATGACTGAGAGGGGGCTGTGGTACATGACTGAGAGGGGGCTGGTACATGACTGAGAGAGGGCTGGTACATGACTGAGAGGGGGCTGGTATACATGACTGAGAGGGGGGCTGGTATACATGACTGAGAGGGGGCTGTGGTACATGACTGAGATGGGGCTATGGTACATGACTGAGATGGGGCTGTGGTACATGACTGAGAGGAGGCTGGTACATGACTGAGAGGGGGCTGGTGCATGACTGAGAGGGGCTGGCTGGTACATGACTGAGAGGGGCTGGTACATATCTGAGAGGGGGCTGGTACCATGTATTGTGCATCATTGTAGGTCAAACCATTAAAAAGTTAATTTCCACGGCAGCCATTTTGGATTTTGGTCTCTCACAAATGTCCCCCGCCTTTTTTAAAAAATCCATTGAGAAACGAAGTGCCACAGATGACCCAATTACTAGGTCCATATCGTATCATCATAATATTATTTTTTAAATCATTAGGATAAGGGTTCCCTTGATAAAGATGCATGAAAAGGCTGTATAATATACAACACCAGTAGCTCAACTGCAAAAACTGCTTTTTTATTTGATTAGATTTATTTGGAAATTAAAAACACATCATAAAAACAAATGATCTTGACCAATTTGTATTCCTGAGGATATCACCTAAAAGCATTCATTAACAAGCATTAACACTTATTTCCAAGGTGGTCCTCGATGGAAGACATAAAAACACAGCACATTATAGCCTACTCAACTGCAAATTTTTCCTCAACTGCAAAAATGTATGCCTACTTATGTATTAGCCTACAGGGAAAAACACATTCACAACAGGCAGCAAAGTTTGTTTTCAGCCAAGTATGGTAATAAGGTAACTATTAGGATATATATGGTATGGATTACTTACTCTTAATAACTTATTACTATCTGTGGTAGCTCTAGTCTCCACCTACACAAATTGTTTTTGTGCTGTCCATTGATCATGCACCTTCACGTGGTAGGCACATAGGTCAAACTCCCCAAACAAACACACCATTGATTTAATTGCCATATAAGATGAATATAAAACAAGAAGGTGATCTATTAACTGTGTAAACCTTATGCAATATTCATCATTGATATTTGAATACTTGAAATCTGTATGAACTGAGTAGTTAGTATCAAATGAAATAAGATGGAACTGCTCCATGAATTCATTGAATAAACAACTATTTTCTCATTACCAGTATGGTATTGTTTAAATTGTACAGCTTTTTGCACATCTTTGTCAGGGGATTCCAACAATTCTGGACCTGAATGTACCAGTTAATTGTAATCATCTCTCTCCTTATGTCTAGTCAAGCCAGGTTGTGGAGGAGAGAGACAGGGATGAACAGGCTATAGACTACGTTGCCCATCCTGAGCCTGCTATGATGCAGGTGTTTTTACATCACCACCCAAAACAAGATTCAGCCAAGAGCGAGTGAGTACACTGGTCCACTTGTCCATGGCACTTACTACCCAGCTTTGTAATGGGTTGGGGGGGGGGGAATAGTACAGTAGGTACGCATATTTAAGGGGACCGTAAGGATGGTGTACTGGTTGGTGGTGTCCGACCGATTATAGTGGGCCGGTCTGGGCCAAAAAAATAAAAGGACCTCCCTAATTTCTAAACCCTGGCTACGGCCCTGGTACTACTGAGTATAGGGTTAGTTTAATGACTACTGACTACTTTTTACCTGTATAAATGAATAAATAATTAAATATTTCCTGCATGCTGGGTTCATTCTGGTTTCCTTCCCATCCATCTTCATTCAGGCTGATCAGGTGTAACCTCTCAGAGAGATCCTGTGAAGCTCTGGCCTCAGTTCTCAGCTCTACCTCCTCCAGTCTGAGATACCTGGACCTGGGTGACAACAACCTGCAGGATTCAGGAGTGGAGCTGCTCTCTGCTGGACTGAAGAGTCCACACTGTACACTGGAGACTCTCTGGTCAGTATTATATTAAGACACATTTTACTCAAAGAAATGTAACAAAATGTAGAATTTAATTAATTAAATTAAAATACTTGTTGACTGATTTGAAACATATTTGAGAATTGTTGGCCTGCCCTACAGTATATGTGCGACATTTCATCGAAACTGGATCAGAACTGTAGGAGCTATGGCTGGTACAGACAGACACACAGACAGAATCACAGACAGGAGTGGAAACAATGCTTCCTCTCATTGTGTGCACTGGTGTAATTAATTCATAATTCACACAACCTCATCTTGTTCTATGGTTGTTGATAAATCCTTCTTAATATTCATGTACTTAATATTCATGCCACATTTTACAAAATAAAAAAGTAACAAAATGGCTCAATTGTAATATATTTATTAGTGTGGGTGACCTGGCGAAGCCAGGTTGCAACCACACTATAGTAATCTATACTATTCTTTATTTCTTTATTCTTTATTTTGCCAACAAAACTCCTCCCAGAGCGTTCGCGCCCCATACACGTGAAAGGTATCAAAACGACCGGCTTGCAAAAACTCGAGCGTCTATTACTTTTCGGAAAGTTTCACCGCACCGTTAGGCTACGAATCGACTTTATATGGGAAAATCGAGGTCCCATTGGAAATGAATGGCAAGTTAGAGTGGAGGAGGTGAAATAAAAAAATGTCCACCACCTTGGGTAAATTGCGACAGTGATCTCAATTTTGGACGTAGAAAAAAAAACACATCAAAACGATGACACGGCTGTCGCCTCGCTCACAAAAGAAAAATAAATGGAATTGGACATTTCTATCTCAACTGATGACCATTTCTTTGAAAGTTATCCTCCCCATAGACACCAATGTGTTCCCACTCTAAGAAAAAGCAGGTTTTATCGCTTTTCCCCCCTTGTGTTCTGATCGTCACCGGGGCCACAATTGTCGACGGAATGCCACAACCCTTCACATACCCCTTGAAGTGCTCATCTGAAAGTAAAAACGCTTCATCTCTTATCGTTTGCTTTTAATCATCGTGAGAATGCAGTCATGCATCTGCCCTCATTGAAATACATTGGATCGAAAGTGCAAGTCATTCGTGCCTAATTAGGTAACAGGTGTGGGGCTCATGGCTCATGGCTCATGGCTACAGCTGACCTGCCAATGACCTCTCATGGATTAACCCTTAATCGCCCCTCTGTGTAGCAGTACTGAATTGCTTGACAGCGCCCTCTGTCTTGTGGGTTGTGTCATTGTACTCAGTAGGGATGTCCTCTTTCATTGGGGGATATCCTCTTTCATTGGTCGATGTTGACCACTCCCCGATCCTTAGACCATGCCCCCTTAGGCCACACCCCCTTAGTGTATCTCTTGAACCGTTTGTCGTAGAGACTTGCGGGTTGTGCCATTGGACTTGGTAGGGATATCCTCTTTCATTGGTCGATGTTGACCACTCCCCCGATCCGTAGACCACGCCCCATTAGGCCACACCCCCTTAGTGTATCTCTTGAACCGTTTGTCGTCGAGACTTGCGGGTTGTTCCATTGTACTCGGTAGGGATATCCTCATTCATTGGTCGATGTTGACCACTTCCCCAATCCGTAGACCACACCCCCTTAGGCCACACCCCCTTAGTCCAGAAACATTTAAAAAAACTCAGAAAAGTTTTTTAATAATTTTTTTTTTATAATTTTTTTTTTGACAAAAAAGTTTAAAAAGTTTAAAAAACTGAAACGTTTTTTAATACGTTTTTTGTATATATTTTTTTTTCATAAAGAAAAAAAGTTTATCACAATTTAAGCAAGCCTAGTAATAGACACAATATTTCTGACACTGTGAATACATTCACTGAGGTCCATAGATGTACCTAGATACCAAGAATATGCAAATAGCCCTTGTAAAAGTGGAGCAATATTCCATTTACCTAGGTATACATTTTATGCAGATTTTCACCTGGGGTGGAACAGGCTTTAGTATGTATATTGATATTAATATTAATATTAACTAATTGATTGATTGGTGTTGGTATTAATATATAGTGTATATTAATATTATGTTTTCATCTGTGTCCACTGACCACTGACACACAGTGGGGGATGTTTTAAAAATATAATTTAATATATAATATAATATAATAATTTGTGCTTCACCTAAAAATTTGGTCACCAGCCTCCACTGTTACATTATTATTAGCAGCAGAGTGCAAGGTACTTTATTCAATAAAACATGGGAAAAGTAACTGAATACAGAACCCAACAAAACTACACCAACTACAGTACAAACACAGAACCCAACAAAACTACACCAACTACAAACACAGAACCCAACAAAACTACACCAACTAAAAACACAACCCAACAAAACTACACCAACTACAAACACAGAACCCAACAAAACGGAAGGTTATGTATATAACCTAGTTCTATGAGTTAAATGGTGCGCTCAGCACCTGTTCTGCACTGTACTTCACTTCGTGCACGTGCACTGAACAAAAAATTCCACCATGTACCTCCACATCCCAACATCCGTCTGACCACACCCCCTTCCGCTTACCTTCATAAGCAGGTGTGTGGTCACCTACTCGCCTCCTTCCCAAACTTTCACCACAAGGCGAGATCAAGGGCCGCAGCGGCGTCCAGGTGCTGAGCGCACCATTTAACTCATAGAACTAGGTTATATACATGACGTTAATGGATTGCTCAGCACCTGTTCTGCAACAGGGGCTGAGCGGGAGCCATAGCCCGACCAATGTACCCCGCTGAGGCCCCCCACAACCATCAGACCGGGGAGGACCGAGCCCCCCCGACCCTCCCTAATGGAGGATACCCCCCCTATTGGAGGTTCACGGGAGGGCGACGGATCCGACCGTGCGAAGAGGCACTCAAGCAACTCAAAGCACAGGGTGAGCAGACCGTGGCTTGACCCCATGACTACACACACGCACAACCCGCATGCCACCCGGGAACGAACGGAAGGAACAACCTTGTTACTGCCCCCAGAAATCACGGGGTTAAGAGCAAACCCAACCCCGTGGCAAGGCCGTAGCAGCGGAGCGCGAAGGAAGACCCAGACCCACTGAAGGGACTGGATCCCCTGGAAAACGGGGGCCCGGAGAGGTCAATGACGCCAGGCATCAAGACCCCACCAGGTGGTCACTTAGTGACACCGCCCCCCACATCGCCAGCGTATTCGGATAAGGCCCCTCCAAGAGCGGGCCCTTTCCCCCCAATAGCACACCGCCTGGCACACTGACCCTGCAGAACAGGCAGTCAGCATGGCCGTAAGCACACAAAAAGTTTAACCAACGGAAGCAGGCAGCGCACCGGGGAAACCGGGCAACAGGCTGTAACCTGAGCCTGGAGCACTGCGGACGAGACAGGCGCCAAAGGAGTCAGCTGAAAACAGCCGCCCCGGCGGAAGGGACGTATGCTGGCGTTGTTGATCACCATGACAAAGCCTCCATTAAAAAAAAACCACCCAGAGGGGTTGAGGCAGAGAAGGCTGACATGTTGGCAGACGTCATGAACGTGCAGGGGCACACTCAACCGGTAACCCGGGAGTTGACTCTGCTCCAACACACCAGGGAATCAACCACCCGCTCGGTACAGACGGTGGTTGTTCCTATAACCCCTCAAGAAAAAACTCCAAAACACACCTGCGGGTATACACTGGCTATACCGCAGTACAAGTGTTTCAGTTTTCAAAAAAGGGTTATCCCAGGCCTCCGGTATCAACGAAACTTTACTTCGGACCGGGCCCGGCGGCACGGGAAGCACAGGATTACCAGAGGAGGTCCAAGACCACCCCAACAGCCCTCTCTTCGCCATGCGTGAGAGAGGAGCGAAAAGAATGGAGAACCAGCCCTAAGCACACCGCACCTGGTATTCCCAGGCGGTCTCCCAACCAAGTACTAACCAGGACCGAACCTGCTCTAGCTACCGAGATCGGACGAGATCGGGCGTGGACAGGTTGGTATGGCCGAAAGCCATTACGATAGTGCAGAGTACAACATGTACCCAACATAGGGTCTCCATAACGCCTAACCCTGTGACACCCGGACCGACCCGGCATTTTTCCCCCCGAAAAAAGCACAAGTCCCTCAGGGTACCAGAACAGCAGATCTGCATCCCCGGCAGACAACGGGTTAACTGACCTGGACCAGCGTGACCAGACCAGTCCCGTGTCCTAACCACGCCGACATGCCCACTCCAGGAGAGGGGGTAGGTATGCGTGTCGATCTAAAACATGAAAAGAGGGCGCCACCCAGACGGTCCCATTAGGACTGTGCTCAGTGGCCCACCCCAAGGGCGTGAGACCCCTCTACCTATGTTCTGATCTATTCCGTTAACATCCCCCAGATATGAACGAGAATTCATCGAGACAACCTAGTAACTGGAAGAGACAAAACTCCATCCCAGTTGCCCTATAAAAACGCTGTTTTAACAAGCAACCAAGGCGCGCTTAGCCCCTGTGTGATTCTGTAACAGCGTCGAGACCCAAACACATCAATGGATAGTCTAGCAAGACACCAAACATTGTTCCTCCAAGTCGCCTGGGAGAACGACACGGAGCCGTCGTGCTTCATGTACCTTCCTCTTTTTATTCAAAAAAGAAAGAACACAGACTGACATGAATCCCTCATGACGCAGCTGAGGGTCAATTTTTTTTACATTTTTACATCCCACCACCCTCCCATAGGGAGGAGATGGAAATCCCCAGAGAGACTTCCCACGCGAGCTGTATAGATTGAAAAGAATATATTGCAACATTGAGCTATGTAAAATTTGGGTTAGGGCTCTCCGAGGAGGAGGCACTGAACCAATACACACTCAATAATCGAATTGAATCGAATACACACACAATAGAGCAGGACTCCTTTTTGAAGTTCTACTCATCTTGACAATCCGAGGAGGAGGCTTTGAACTCTGAGGAGGCTCCCTCACAGGGAAGGAGAGTCCACAACTAGTCAGCTGACTGGCTAAAACAGTAGTCCACAACTAGCACGCAAGCTTAAGCAGCTATCACCTGAACTGTATACAATGACATAACAAGCCACACTTCAGACAGGCCGCTGTCCCAATCCCTCCCCTAACAGGGAAAAGAAAAAGAAATGTCAGAACACAGTTGTCAACGGTGATCCAGACATACACAGGGCCCTTTGAGCATGGAACTTCCGATAAAGAAGATCTTATGCCCACATTTCCTCGTTAGGGTATACTTTCATTTGTATATGAAAAATGGGGCCTACACGGGACAGAGAAGCATCGCTCGTCCAGAGAATCCTGGGATCACCAGTTCCTGGTCGCGGCCCACTAGTTGACTATAATGGGCTTCAGACCAAGATCCTCCGACCGCCGTTTTAAGCCGAGCAGAGGACCCTAGCCTGGGGTCGGCGTTTAGTAAATTGTTAGCTAACCCCCATAGCATCAACAACAACCAGAGCTCGCAAGCAAAACAGTACGTACCCAACCTGGAAAAAACCGCTTCTCACAACAGACGGTGCGTCCTACAGTCCAGCTGTGTTGCTGGAGGGTCTTTACCCCATCCAGCCGCAGCAAGGAGGATTGTAGTTGGGAAGCATGTCAGCGGCGTGAGCTCCTAATACGAAAAAACCGTTGAAGGTCGGAATGACCCAGACACTCCAGTAACGAAGACAATATCGCCGTATTTTCTCGAAAATAGTGAGAGAGAAAATAAAGATATGATGTCAACGTATCTCTTGTTTTCCAACTTTCTTCTACTAACAACCTCGTCAAGTGGGGATCTACCGAAGGCACTTCCTTGTGGTGAAAGTGAAGAAGGAGGCGAGTAGGTGACCACACACCTGCTTATGAAGGTAAGCGGAAGGGGGTGTGGTCAGACGGATGTTGGGATGTGGAGGTACATGGTGGAATTTTTTGTTCAGTGCATGTGCACGAAGTGAAGTACAGTGCAGAACAGGTTCTGAGCAATCCATTAACGTCATAGAACTACAAACACTACACCTACACCAATTATTCAATAAAAGAAGAAGGTAAGACTGTTATTATGTTACATGAATTAGATGTACATGGGGGAAAATGGTTAGGTTAAGGTTAGGGTTTAAGTTAAGGTAGGGTACTGTTTGATTATCACTGATACACATATAGACATTTAGATGTTTAGAGCTATCAGAGCCATAGGTCTTTCTCATATAGCCTACTCCACCTTTCCCCCCGTTCTAAGATACATTATAGAACAATTACAGTTTTTAATTATTTTACAGAACAGTTCTGAATTACTTTACAGAACAACAGCAATAAGTACGTCTACTTAAAGTTGTATTTGTTTTAGGCACAGTGAATAATAAGAAAGCCCAGAGCAGTACTTTGCTCTTAATACTTTTGTTATGGTTTGACTGTGAGACTTTAGCGCAGAGAGAAAGCTCAACTGGACAGGTTTCGAGGGTGTTTAATATCAAAAAGGGAGAGTAGTTAGACAAGGGTTCTCAGACGGTGCGTGGGATGACAGAGTAATAGACTGAGGTTTGAGAATAGCCTGCTGTAATGCATTACTCATAGACTGAGGATTGAAAATGTACGGTTATATCTATAACCATAGTTATATGAGTATAGTGACGCTCTGCGCCTACTGGAATATATCCCTATATCAGTCTATGCACTGAATAAATCTCCACATGCACCTTTACACACCTATTTGCCTGGCCACACCCCCATCCACTCCTCTACATAAGCAGGGGTGTGGCCATACTAACAGCTCCTTCCCAAGTCTTTCACCACCAAGGCAAAGACCACGGGGTCCTCAGTGAGTCCAGCGCAGAGCGTCACTATACTCATATAACTATGGTTATAGATATAACCGTACGTTATAGTATCGTATAGCTCCGTTCTGCGCCTACTGGAATACAGGAGCTGAGCAGAGCGAAGGCTCGACAAATGTACCCGCTGAGGCCCCCCACAACCATCAGAACCGGGGAGGACCCGAGCCCCCGGACCCCCCTAGTGGAGGACGGGAGGGAAGGGATCTGACTGTGCGAAGAGGGGTTTAGCAACTTAAACGCACAGGGTGAGCAGACCGTGGGACTTACCTTCCCACAGAAGAACCCACGACTACACAAATGCGCAACCCACATGCCACTAGGGAACGAACAGGAAGAAATGAAAACCCCCGTTACAACCCCTAATATCACAGGGGTCAAGGGCAAAAACCCAACCCCTTGGCAAGGCTGTAGCAGTGGAGTGCGAAGGAGGACCCAGCCCCAGGAAGGGACCCCCGGAAAAGGGGGCCTGGTGAGGCCAACGCCGCCGCAGCATAGAGACCCCACCAGGCGGTCACTAGTGACACCACCCCCCACATCGCCAGCGTATTCGGACAGGGCCCATCCAAGAGCAGGCCCTTCCCCCCTACAACATGCCGCCCTGAAGCACTCAAGAGGCTACACCCACAGCGGGACCAGGCAGCGCACCTCAATCCAGGCAACAGGCCACTCGACCTGAGCCTGGAGCACTGCGGACTAGACAGGCGCCAAAGGGGTCTGCTGAAAACAGCACCCCGGCGGAAGGGGCATACGGTATGCTGTGCACCATGTCGCAGCCTCCACAAAAAACCCCGTCCCTCTAGAGGGGCCGAGGCAGAGAAGGCTGACATGATTGGCAGATGTCATGAAAGGTGCGGGGCACACTCACAGGCAGACAGGGCCAAGCCCGGCCTACCCCGAGAGTCGACTCCGCTACCAACACACCTGGAAACCAACCACCACCTTGGTTCTAACATAAGGCGGTTGTTCCTATAACCCCCCAAGAAAAAACTCCAAAACTCCAAAACACAACTGCGGGTATACACTGGCTATACAGCAGTACAAGTGTTTCAGTTTTCAAGAAGGGGTTAACCCAGGCCAACAGGTCGACGAGAACAAGTTCGGACCTGGGCCCGGCGGACCGGGACGTACACAGGGATGCCAGAGGGGTACAAGAACCACCTGGACAGCCCCCTCCCAGCCCCGCCAAGCAGGAGAAGAGAAGGGTCAAAAAAAGAATGGAGAAGGACCAGGCTCCTTTAGCACAGCGCAAGGTACAACACAATATGGACCAAGCAACAGTGAGGGATAACACGCAGTAACATAACCACGAACACTTCCATAACATCAAACCCTGCAACGCCCGGGCCGACCCGGCATTTTCCCCCCGAAAAAGCACAAATCCCTCAGGGTACCAGAACAGCAGATCTGCGCCCCGGCGGACAACAGGTTAACTGACCTGATCCGGCGCGACCAGAACCAGTCCCGTGTCCTAATCACGCCGCCATCCCCAGTCCCAGGAGGGGGGTAGGTACGCGTGTCAATCTAAAACATCACAGAGGGCGCCACCAAGATGGTCAGAACACAAAGCACTGCGCCCGGTGGCCCACCCCAAGGGCGTGAGACCCCTCTACCAATGCTTCGATCTATTCCGTTATCATCCCCCAGAGATGAACGAGAATTCGTCGAGACAAGCCTAGTACACTGGCGCTCGGAAGAGACAAACTCCATCCCAGTTGCCCCATAAAAACGCTGTTTCAATGATGAGCAACCAAGGCGTGCAAGCCCATGCGTGGTTCCTATCAGAAGCACCCAGGGCCAGCACTATGTACACGTCGAGACCCAAAACATATCAATGGTAATTCTAACAAGAACCCAGATATCGTTCCTCCAAGCCGCCTGGGAGAACGGCAAGAAGCCGCCAAAAAATACGGACATGGGTCCCATATGACGCGGCA
Source organism: Notolepis coatsorum (assembly GCF_963971535.1). NCBI lineage: Eukaryota > Metazoa > Chordata > Actinopteri > Aulopiformes > Paralepididae > Notolepis > Notolepis coatsorum. The sequence goes on from NC_140169.1 coordinate 174,636,298, forward strand.
GAGGGAAAACAACACCCCGTCAACTCGCTCCATAATAGAGGGGACGGGGAACCCCCAGAGAGACTTCCCACGTGAGCAACAAATTGAAAAGTTTATGTAACATTGAGCCACGTGACCAAAAGCGCAAGACATATATAACAGAGCGCAGCAGAACTCTTGAGTTCCCATGCACCGCAACACCCAACTTGACAACAACAGAGCCTGAAAAGAACTCACGGAAGTCTCCAACCAATAGAAACGCGCCCAGTGACGTACTCTATGGTGGGGGGAATCCCATGACTCAACTGACCAAAAAGGCGAGGAATCAGGGAACTCCCTGCCCCCCCCCCCTCTCCCTACCCCGTGCCGCACTGACCAATCAGTGCGGCAGGGAACCTGAAGGACAGAAGGCCCAACCCCCTGACCAATCAGAAAAGAGGGAAGGAGGGGTTTATCAGTTCACCCCCTCATGATCCCACACCCCGGATACGATGAAAAACAACCATTCAGCGGTGATACCAGCGGTAGCCAGAATGTAGCCAGCATGCTAAATGGAGAAGCGTATATCCTACCAGGATAAGCTAAACCAACGCACGCCAGTCACAGACAACAACTCGTCTGCGAACAGGGTTTATAAACAAGGCCGTAGGCTTATGTGCGAACACGGCACCCGTGTTTCATGTTTTAAGAAAAAAACACAGAAGGTTGAGAGAGGGTCTAAGACCTCGGTACAAGCTATACACACAAGCACTTCTGTAGGCTAACACTCCAAAGTACACCTGTGATTATAGTATGCTTGTTATTACACACACACACACACACACACACACACACTCTCTCTCTCTCTCATTCAGTTCTGTTGTGTTAATAAAAACCCGCCGTGGTCTCTCTCTGTCTCTCTCTCTCATTCAGTTCTGTTGTGAATATAAACCCGCTGTGGTCTCTCTCTCTCATTCATTCATTCATTCATTCATTCATTCATTCATTCATTCTCCTTGTGTTACATAAAACCCATCTGTGGCCTCGTGCAGAGGAAGGTGGTAAATACATGTTAGATATTCCAATGTACAGTTTTGCATACCATTGACTCAGAATGGTCTGTGTTATTGAAATCGTCACAGCAGTATAGTTTGTTTATACTTCAGTATGACAAATATGATATTTAAACATGGTCCCCAAAATGAATGGAAGCGAATGAGGAGCCTGACACCTGGGAGGAATGGGGGTGTTGCAGCGTTGGGGATGTTTAAAAAATATAATTTAATATATAATATAATATAATAATTTGTGCTTCACCTAAAAATTTGGTCAGCAGCCTCCACTGTTTCACCGGCATAATTCACATTAATGTTTTTTGCAAACTTCAAATAATTGGCGTTAAATTCAACTGACAAGTGGATGGAAACTTAGCTACTATCTGTTCTTGTTTCTACAGTCTGGACTCTGCTGAAGATTAAGTCTGGACAGAGGAAACGTGAGTGTGTGTGTGTGTGTGTGTGTGTGTGTGTGTGTGTGTGTGTGTGTGTGTGTGTGTGTGCGTGTGTCCGTGTGTCCGTGTGTCTGTGTGTCCGTGTGTTTGTATGGTGATAACTAGTAATGAGGTGTGTGTGTGTGTCTACACCAGATTTGTGTCTCCTCTGACAGACGGACACACCTCCACACCTTCTAGAGTCTCCTCTGACAGACGGACACACCTCCACACCTTCTAGAGTCTCCTCTGACAGACGGACACACCTCCACACCTTCTAGAGTCTCCTCTGACAGACGGACACACCTCCACACCTTCTACTGCAGCTTCTCTGAACAGCTCTATCCTGGGTTTAGTGTCTGGCCAACTGGCTCCTCATTGTCTCTGTGTCAGAATGATTTCACTGACCTCTTTGATGTCTAACACACACACACACACACACACAGGCACACACACAGGCACACACACACAACATATACACACCCACACATGTACATGTAAGTAATAACATCCTCTTACATGTTAAATAGATTATTTGATCTTTAAAGGTAACTTATTATACCTCTCTTTTCTTATACTTTTACTATGCCTTTCAACAAGCGATGACAAACTCAAATTTAGCGACAATGCAGATGTTATAATAAAAAAGGCTAATCAGCGTCTCTACTGTCTTCATAAACTAAACTCCTTTGGAGTCGACCAGAGAATTCTGGCAACATTTTATTCTTCCTTTATTGAAAGTATTCTAACCTTTTAATTTGTATGCTGGTTCACATCCCTCTGTCAAAGAAACAAGAACAAACTGCAAGGTGTTGTCAACCTTAGCTCAAAGATTATCGCCAGAACACACAGATCCCTAGTGCAGTTTAACAGCTCAAGTGCTCAAGAAAGCACATAAGATAATTAGTGACTCCACACATGTCCTTCATGTGTGTGTTGACCTGCTGCCCTCAGGAAAGCGCTTTAGACAGCCTGCCTGCAAAACAAACAGAAGGAAGTTTGGGTTTGTTCCAGAGGCCATTCGACTGGTGAATGGCCACAGTACAAGCAATGGTCAGTTTACTAACATGTCATGCACCTTTTGACCTTTTGATTAAAAAAAATAAAGGAAAATTGTACTGACCGAATTTATTTATTGGACTTGACAGATCAACAATGTAGGGATCCCATTCTGGCAGTGTCATGTCTCTTGTGCTTTGGTAGTGTCATATATGTCTCTTGTCCCCTGTTTTGTCTTGAATGTGTAGAAGTGCAGCTGTTTGCCGTATCCATGCTCTAAATTGCCCCTTGCAGGACTAATAAAGTTTTTTTTAATTGAATTGAATTGAATTTAACCTGTTCCACCCCACGCGGTCGGTACCGACCCAAAAAATGACATCTGGTTAACCTGTTCCACACAATGTGAAAATCCGCCTAAAATATATACCTAGGTAAATGGAATATTGCTCCACTTCTAGGGCTATTTGCATATTCTTGGTATCTAGGTACATCTATGGACCTCAGGGAATGTATTCACAGTGTCAGAAATATTGTGTCTATTACTAGGCTTGCTTAAATTGTGATGAAACAAAGGAGAATATGAATTATGATTTTTCTTTGCATCTTTGACAGTGAATAACACCATGATAATAATGACCAAACTTAAAAAACTGCCACTGATCTCGTTCAGTACCCTCTTGAGATCATGTGTACAAAAGATCTAAGGAAATTAATAAAGGGAAGATGATTAAACCGAAGGTTCTGTAGATACAGTACTGAATTCTCCCATCCGGACCAATGCAATTTGAAATATTATTATAGAATATAGAATATGCATTATACATTACCTTATTATAGCCAATTCGCACATTTATATATATATATACATATATTATCTTTCAAATGCCCGAGTTCAATTTGGATTTAGTATCACCAGGCGTGCATAAGAACAGATAATGAAATCTACTGTAATCTAGTGTACTTTTAAATTTTCCCCACAGTGCAACCGTTTTGAAACTAATTTCAGATCTATAGAATAGAATAGAAATACTTTTATTATCCCGTGGAAAATTAGACTGTTCTAGCATTATTAGCATTGTTCCTACATGCTAACAATAGGGAGGAGAAACTAACTGCGTTTCAATATTTGTCAAAAACTTTACCTTTTGTGGCTTATTATCGCGAATCATAACAGTTATTGATATGATTCATTCAGAACGCTGAACTTTGAACCCCCACAGTATCTGACAGGAAGTGTAGTTCAGAAAAATTGGAATAGACTTCATAAAATCGAAAACTTAAAACTATCTAATGGCACTTTTAACCTATTGCTAAACTAACGTATTGATGATAATATACATTCTACATGCGTGACCCAGTCTCGCGATAATGCCTACAAGTCTCCATTTTAATTTTCCAGATTTTTCCAGATTGTGAAAGTACAGAATGTAACCTTTCAAATGATGTGTCATACGTTGAAATCTGAGAATGTTTTGAAGATGTACTCATTTGAATCTTGTACAGCAGTTATTTTTCTGTTTGCTTTAAATTGCATGTAACATTACATGTACATAAACAAATATCCTACAGTGTATACCCATAGGAAAGTCAAATCCAAGACGAGATCTAGTTTATAACTCATTTACTTCTCCTAGACAAAAAAAGAAATCTGATTGATGCCAAAATGAGAATAAAAGGACATTTTCTCATGTTTCTCAAATTCAGCTCAGGAGAAACAACTATAACTGAGTGGCTCACTGGGTATTACTCTGAGCAAGCTATGAAATGTTTAAATTATCTCAAATAAGTGTAGCATCCTGAATATTCTGCTAAGTATTCAGAAGTGCTGACTAACTTGTTACTTCCCCTGTGTGTATAAAGTGTGATAAAGTGTTCCTTTTGATATCTCGCCCGGACTACTAATGATGCGAGGTGCTCTTCTTTCTCCGGCTTCGATATGGATCATTAACATGACATTGAAGCATCTTTCTCCTTGCCTAGAGTTGTCCTATAGTGGGACCAGTTGCGGTCGCCAGCAGGGGGCAGTGGTGGCAGGTGGAGCGGAGGAGAAAGGAGCAGCGAGTTAGAGATGATTACCTGGAGGGCGGAACAGAAGGAAGTCCTCTTTGACAGTGAACTCGGACGTGAGCGGTCGTGAACGGGCGTGTGCTCTGGACGAGCCCCGTTTAAAGAGTCCCGTTGAAAAGCCCCGTTGAAGAGCAACGGGTGATAGAGAGTACTTGCTATAACACGGGTTATCCTAGAAGTACAAGCGATAGTGAAGTGTGTGAGTAAGCGATACAGAAAGAAGAACCAACGTCCATAGATAACATGTTATCCCAGAAGTGTGAGCGGTGTATTAGCATGCTGCTAACGGCTATAGTGACTCAAGTATACCACCAGGCGAGCGTCGCTGAAGACCGGTGGTGCATACAGCCACGTTGCGTTAGTAGTACAGACAATAGCAGGAGGGTTCACTAAGACTCACATTTTAGCTGTGTTTAAGGTAGCCAAACAGTTTAGAGCGCACCAGCCCAGTCAGCAGCCCCGCAGTGGACGTCTCATCAACGCAGCAGAGGACACCTCTTCCTCCAGCAGAGGTCGCCACAACACAGCACGCTCCTCCAGTTCCACCACTGCCCATGCTGTCTACCCCAGCCCGCTGGCTGTGCTCGCGGGATCGCCCGACGCCATCTTGTCACCCGGACGAGGGGTGGTGAGAGTGGATCCGCCATCTTGGTTAAGTACAGCGGTACTTCGTGTGCCCAAAACAGTATCCATTCGAGCGAACGCTAACGACCAGTGTCTAGGGGTACCCCAACCATTATAAGCCGGCTTTAGTGTAGGTTTTTATTTGGTAACGTGGGCCCACATTAAATTATTTCTTTTGTATTGTGATAACTGTGACGTTCTTGAATTCCCATTAAACTCCTTACCATGTGCCTGGGTCTTCCCCTAATCCAAGCAGGGTTTTGTAATAATGTATTGAGCACTAGGTGCCTATGTTGGGAATAGCGTTCCCCTATAATACAAGTGAGAGCACCCGGTGCCTAATGTGAATACATGCCATATGAACCACATAAAGTATAAATTGTAACTTGCTAATTGACCAGGCTTACATAAAGGAGAAGTAAATGGGAGCACGGTGTGAGTGTTTATTTCTGATCATATGCTAACCTTGTTGACCGGGTAAATACATATGACTGTTGTATATTTATTTAACCCTTCCACCCCATTCGCAGCATATTATTTTTATTGAACTAACAGCCACCGGGTGTGGGAGGGCTAACGGAGGTACTGGGGGAAGTGAGAGTGTGTGGGGAGCTACTGCTGACCGCCCTGGAAGGCGAGGAAGACCAGAGTACCACCCCCCAGGTTAGTAAATCCTGGGCCCCATCCGCTCCTGCTGCCTGCCCTCCAGAACGACGTTCCGGGCCCAAAGACGGGGGTGCAGATAGATTGAACTCTACTGTATCCTGCTACCAGGTGGCTGTGTATAACTACTCCCATAAGCAGGGATAATCCACCCTTCTACATAAGTATAACTTAATTTTAAATATCTGTTTGAATGAGAACATGCGATTGAAGTGAAATCTCAAAGAAACCTCAATATGTGAACGTTTTTAGTCTCCTAGAAGTCTAGGGGTAAACTTCCGTATGAGACAATATTGAGAGCTCAATGGCTTCTCAGATAATTCTCAAATAGTCACAAACTAGGATCGTTGTTGCTCCTTGGGGGCCTTTAGGAGCAATAATTAAGACATCAGTGAGTGAGTACAAAATGATATCTAAATTAGAAACTCATTTATCCTGTGATTAAGAAATAAACAACACTAGTCTCCTCTGTGTACATATAAACCAATCCATGGTTCACAAACGTGTCCAGAGTGTATCGACATGAAAACATGTTTCTTTACACTGATATATATATCACAATGGAACTAGTCAAAACATGGGTGTGAAATATCCGTCTGTCCTGTGGTTGTTCTCATATTTCAATGTCTGTGAGAACCCTTACATGTTACGTCATGACGGAGCAGGTCTCATATTGTTGACAGATCAAGCAGTGAGGTAAATAACAATTCGTTAACATCCTAGCTAGCAGTCAAGCGCCAAGTAAACAGGTTCATCCAGCTCTACAAAGAAAACAATAACAATAATCACTTCTAGTGTTGACAGTTCTGTATCACACTAGCTCACGCTCAGCGTTTCATGCATATATCTCGCTTCAGCATATATACACTGAATAATTTCACAAATGTACCTTTAATGCCAGCATTCATCTGGCCACACCCCCATCCGCTTACCTATATAAGCAGGGATGGTGCCACACACTCATCTCCTTCTCAAATTTCATCACAAGCAATGTGTTGCTCATATGCCCACTTGACGTGGAGAAAAATATTTGCTGGAAAAGCAATGTTTACGAGGAGAGGAAGAACAAGGAGATACGTTGACATCATATCTTTATTTTCTCTCTCACTATTTTCGAGAAAATACGGCGATGTTGTCTTCGTCACTGGAGTGTCTGGAACCCTCCACCGGTTTTCGTATTGGGAGCACGCCGCTGCATGCTTCTCAACTGCAGTTCCTTGCTGTGTTGGTTGGGGTGAAACCTTTCAGGCCACAGCTGAACTGTAGGATGCGCCGCTGTTGTGAGAAGCGGTGGGTTTCAGGTTGGGTGAGTACTGTTGCTGGCAGGCTTCACTTGTCTGTTAGTGCTATGGGGGCTAGGGTCCTTTGTTCAGCCTCCTAGGCGACAGAAGACCTTGGTCTGAAGACCATTATAGTTTTAACTAGTGGGCCGCGACCATTAACACTGGTGATCCCTGTGTTTTCTGGACGAGTGGGTATCTCTCTGTCACCGTGTAGCCCCTTCTTTCATATCCAAATGAGAGTATTCCTTCATGAGGAGATATGTGCATAAGATGTTCGATAGCGGAAGATCTATGTTCAAGTCAGCTACACAGGCCAGTTTGGTATTGTGCTGACTCCGTCGGGTGTTGGTAAAATCACCGTTGTAAAGCTGTGTTGACATCTTGTTTCTCTTTTCTCTTAAAAGTGAGGAGGGTTTCAGAACGGCGGCCTGTCTGGGTGAGTGTTATATCATTGTGTACAAGTTCAGGTGATAGCTGCTTAGCTTACGGTTAGCCAGTCAGCTGTTAGCTGCGGCGTTAGCCTGCTGGGATCACTGCGTGGCCTACAGAGGTTGGGCCTACTGTTAGCCAGTCAGCTGTTAGCTGCGGCGCTAGCCTGTTGTGATCACTAGGAAACGTTAGCTTGCTGCTATCGGACAAGGCCAGCGCGGGGTAGCTCCGGCTACTCGCGCGCCGCCGCGAGCTCCCCTCTGGTCGCGTGCGCCGTTCGCTCGGCGTCTCGCGAGCAGGGGCAGTAGCGACCGACGGTTGGAGCGGCCGTTAGCTTAATGCTACTCTGTTGAACGTGCTTTGATTATAACATGTTTTACACTCTTGACTACGACGTCATCTTTGACAGGGGATGTTCGTCGACCCTGCCCTGAGCCAGGACGGCAAGGATTGCGTCAACAAAAGGGACCGTAGCGACGGGTGGAGCGGCGACGCTGCCCAGATCGAACAATACAGGATGGCTGTGTTTCTACGGTGTCTTGAGACTGCACTTCGCTGATCTACGCTCCGGGTAGGACAAAGGTTTGACCAGACCTTATACGCGTCTTCCGGCTTTACCTTCTACATGTTTTGTAAATAACGCTGTTTTCCAAAAACGTGTGTTGCTGCAATACATTTGGGATACGACGCGAGTTTTGTGTGAACTGTCTTGTCACTGGTAATTAGCTTCTCCGGGCAAATCGGGTTGTTGTTACAGATGTGAAAATGATCTGGTTGTTGTGTGAGAAACATCATGTGTGTTGTTATGTACCGTGTACTCACAACTAAGGTAACTAACCTATGAAGCTATGCTTAGTGACAAATGAGTGAAAGAATATTCTTTTCTCAGCCTGTGATGACAATGAACAGTGTGTTCACATATTAACAGGTTCCTGTTTTAACTGGCCGTATTAAGGGTAAAGTAGGAGGATTGTGTTTTTCCCCACGGTTCCCTGGGGACTTCTTCATCCTCCTATCAGACATGTTGTTGCACTACATTGTGTCTTTGTGTGGTAGGGATGCGATGTAACCTTGATTGATTGCTGAGGTTGTGCTATGACTGCTGGAGAAACTTTATTTTTCTAAAAGAAAAGATTGTTTGGTCGCTGTCGTGTGTGCTTAGCAAGGCCTGTGGCCGATACTAATCGAGAATTGTGTATTCTCTCATTATGAAAAACGGCGTTCCTCTGTAGAGTGTTTTTGCCATTTTTTGTAGGTGATGATGGGTTGTGTGTGTCATGTGACCTACAACTGGGTTGGACTGGCCACAGAAGCACATGTGTATGTTGGACCGGGGCTCTTAGAGAGCCCTCTCTATTCTGTGTTTTTTCCTTAGTAAAAATCAGATAGCAGGTTAGCTCATGCGCTGTGTGAAGCTGTCAAACGCTTCATAGAGCTGACTATGACTGTGTCATATTCTCTTTTTGTCATTACATTGTATCATGGGTGTGGGGTCGTAAAGGGGTGAACTGGTAACCTTTCCTCTCCCCCTTGTTTCTGTTGGTCAGGGGTACACCCCCTGTCCTTCAAGGTTCCTGTCACGTTGCGGTTCGGCACGTTACGGGGTGAGGGGGGGGGGGGGGGGGGGGGAGGGAGTTTCCTGGTCCCACGGCCTGGAATATTGGGCGTGTGCACCGCAGAAATTCCCCCGCCATAGAGTACGTCACCGTGCGCGTCTCTGTTGGTAGGACTTCCGTGTGCTGTTCAGGTCCATGTGATGGATCTGTTTCGGGGGGGTGGTCAGGGCTCCTCCTCACCAAGCGCCTATTCGGGCCTTCTGTGAGTTCGGACTCCTCCTTCCATGTGAGGGAGCCTCCATCAGAGCACAGAGCCTTCCTCCTCAGATTGTCAAAGTGAGTGGACCCTCTAGAAGGTGTCCTATTCTATTGTGTATGTATTCGATTCAATTCGATTATTGAGTGTGTATGGGTTCAGTGCCTCTTCCCCGGAGAGCCCTAAAAACCAATTTTTTACATGGCTCAAGGTGCAATATATTCTTTTCAATCTGTACAGCTCGCGTGGGAAGTCTCTCTGGGGATTCCCGTCTCCTTCCTATGGGAGGGTGGTGGGATGTAAAAATGTGAAAAAAATGTACCTCCGGCTGTGTAGACTGGGATACATACTGTTGGTGCTTCCTTCTTTTCTATTAAAAAAAGAGTTGGAGTTAGGAAGTGTCACACCCCTCTTGTCGTTCCCCTGGGCGCCTTGGGGATTCAATGACAGGTCTAAATAGCCTGTTCATTGATGTGGGTGTGTCCCGATGCACGTATAGTGCTAGCTCGCTATAAACAGGCGACTGACTGGCACGCCTTGGTTGCTTGGGGTTAAAACGGCGTTTTTATAGAGCAACTGAGATCGAGGTTTTTCCTCTTCCGACGACCACATCCCACGACCTGGGTTGGTTATCGACTGATTCTCGTTCATGTCTGGGGGATGATGACGGAATGGATCTGAACATATGTAGAGGGGTCTCACGCCCTGGGGGTGGGCCACCGGGCGCGGTTCGCCCGAACGTCTGGGTGGCGCCTTCTTTTCATGTTAAGATCAACACGCATATCTGCCCTTTCTCCTGAAGTAGGCATGTCGGCGTGGTTAGGGCACGGGACTGGTTCTGGTCACGAAGGTCCGGATCAGTTGAACCCGTTGTCCGCCGGGGATGCAGATCTGCTGTTCTGGTACCCTGAGGGACTTGGGCTTTTTTCAGGGGGAAAAATGCCAGGTCGGTCCGGGTGTCACAGGGTTAAGCGCTATGGAGACCCTGGTTGGGTACGTTTTTACTCAGCACTGTCGTAATGGCTTACGGCCATGCCAACCTGTACACGCTCGATCTCGTCGGATCTCGGCCGCTACACAGGTTGGTCCTGGTTAGTACTTGGTTGGGAGACCGCCTGCGAATACCAAGTACGGTGTGCTTAGGGGCTGGTTCTCCATTATTTTTCGCTCCTCTCTCACGCATGGCGAAGAGGGGCCTGTTGGGGTGGTCTTGACCTCCTCTGGTGACCCTGTGCTTCCCGTATCGCCAGGCCCGGTCCGAAGTAATGTTTCGTCGACCCGTAGGCCTGGGTTAACCCTTTTTTGAAAACTGAAACACTTGTACTGCGGTATAGCCGGTGTATACCCGCAGGTGTGTTTTGGAGTTTTTTCTTGAGGGGTTATAGGAACAACCACCGCATTGGGTAACGCCGAGGTGGTTGATTCCCTGGTGTGTTGGAGCAGTGTCAACTCCCGGGTTCACCATTTGAGGGTGCCCCTGCACGTTCATGACGTCTGCCAATCGTGTCAGCCTTCTCTGCCTCAACCCCTCTGGGTGGGGGTTTTTAAATGGAGGCTTGGTCATGCAACACCGCCAGCTTACGCTCCTTCCGCCGGGGCGGCTGTGTTCAGCTGTCCCCTCTGGCGCCTGTCTCGTCCGCAGTCTCCAGGCTAGGGTTAATAGCCTGTTGCCTGGTTTTTCCCCGGTGCGCTGCCTGCTTCCGTTGGTTAACCTTTTTTGTGTGCTTACGGCCATGCTGACTGCCTGTTCTGCAGGGTCAGTGTGCCAGGCGGTGTACTATTGGGGGGACAGGGCCCGCTCGGCTGAGGGGCCTTTGTCCGAATACGCTGGCGATGTGGGGGGCAGGGTCACTAAGTGCCCACCTGGTGGGGTCTTGATGCTGGCATCATGGACTTCTCCGGGCCCGGGCCCCCGTTCCAGGGGGTCCAGTCCCTTTGGTGGGTCTGGGTCTTCCTTCGCGCTCCGCTGCTACGGCCTTGCCACGGGGTTGGGTTTACCCTTGACCCCGTGATTCTGGGGGCAGTAACGAGGTTTATCCCTCCGTTCGTTCCCGGGTGGCATGCGGGTTGTGCGTGTGTGTAGTCGTGGGGTCAAGCCACGGTCTGCTCACCCTGTGCGTTGAGTTGCTTGAGTGCCTCTTCGCACGGTCGGGTCCGTCGCCCTCCCGTGAAGCCGACAATAGGGGGGGTGCCCTCCATTAGGGTGTGTCGGGGGGGCTCGGCCCTCCCTGATCTGATGGTTGTGGGGGGCCTCAGCAGGGTACATTTGTCGAGCTTCTAGCTCCCGCTCAGCTCCTATTATGCATGAAACGCTGAGCGTGAGCTAGTGTGATACAGAACGTTAGGTTATGACTATAACCAAGTTCTGTTAACACTTAGTGAACGCTTAGCGTCTAGACGCCGCTGCGGCCCTTGATTTTTCATTGTGGTGAAATTTGTTGGGAAGGAGATGAGTGTGTGGCACCATCCCTGCTTATATAGGTAAGTGGATGGGGGTGTGGCCAGATGAATGCTGGCATTAAAGGTACATTTGTGAAATTATTCAGTGTATATATGCTGAAGCGAGATATATGCATGAAACGCTGAGCGTTCACTAAGTGTTAACAGAACTTGGTTATAGTCATAACCTAACGTTAACATCACAACTCATGCCCCCCAGAGGGTTCTCTATCTTTTTCACTCAGGAATGTTGTTGTGCCCTTCAGTGATTCTCACTTCTCTCTCCATGCCGCTGTGCGCCTGTCAGTCTTACGGTCTCTATGTTGTTGCCTGTCTGAGAGAGACAAGAGTTAGGGATGTTCGATATTGGCTTTTTTTTTACCGATATCCGATATACCGATATAACATTGTCCAACTCTTAATTTCCCATACCGATATCAACCGATACCGATATATGTGGGGTCCCCCCCCAAAAACGGAATCATTTCAGGTAATTAACACTTTAAAATCGCCGGAAACGCCGAAACTCGTCATTGCCCGCCATGCTCATTCTGCCGAAGACGCCGTAACACGTCTTTGATATCAATATTTCAAAAATCTGTGATCGAAATCATATTTCTCTCCCAGGGACCTGAGATATACTGCTGAGCTCCACTCAACTATCTAACGGTTCAAGAGCGCCATCTGGTGGCCGATCGGCAGATCGCCCAACAGGAAGTCATGTGGATGAAGTGGTGCTCACCCATATTTCGTCCGGGCACTCGCTATCATTAGCAGGACTCCATCTTGACACAGTGAAAAACCGATCGGTGCACATAACTCGATAAACAACATGATTTGGACGTATATACTATTATACAACCTGGAAATGGATCGTATATTTCGACATCCCATAATAGAAAAA
>NC_140169.1:174651464-174683964 GCF_963971535.1 Notolepis coatsorum
CAGTGAGAGAAGAAGCAATATTGGAGGAACTGGCACACTGTGCCGAGGAAAGGGGAGTTGAGATCCTGGGAATCCAGGAGCATAGAAGAGTGCATGCTGAGGATCAGATAGTGTATCACAGAGTGGAGAGATGCTGGTTCATCACCTCATCAGCGTGGCGAAACGAGGCACAGGCTGCCACGTGGGGCTATTGCTGAGTTCTCGGGCACGTAAAGCTCTCCGTAGGGTACGCTATCACACCAACAGGATCCTTATTGCTGACTTTGATGGCAACCCAGTTACAACTGTCATAGTCGTGTACTCACCCACCAATGTGGCACTAGCTGAGGAGGTGGAGAAGTTCTATGAGGACCTTGCAACAGCGGTCTATGATATCCCAGCTCACAACTTCCTAGCAATCCTGGGTGACTTCAACGCAAGGCTCGGACCAGCGGATGCACCTTTCACACACCACGAATCCACCAATCGCAATGGCGAATACCTGGCAGCCCTACTGATGGAACACAAGCTACTGGCTGCGAACACCATGTTCCAGAAAAGAAGGGGCAAGAGATGGACCTTCCAGGATTGGGCTACCGGTATGCAACGTCAACTGGACTACATACTAGTAAGACAAAGGTGGAGGAACTCCATCCTGAATGCTGAACCTTACAGCACGTTCAACTCTGTGGGCTCTGATCATCGAGTGGTCTCCATGAGGGTGCGACTGAGCCTCAGGGTCCCCAAACCAAGCCTGAAGACGCGGTATGACTGGAAGGCGTTCTCAGTCAACCCTGGCCTTCAAACTAGGTACGCAGTGGAAGTGAGGAATCGCTTTCAGCTGCTAGGTGAGGGGGAGGAGCCTAATACCAAATACAGGCGGTTCGTTGCTGCGAATGAAGAGGCGGCCAGGATGTGTGTTCCAGTGGTGGAGAGGAATGGGGTCTCCCGGAGGTCCAAACACCCAGAAGTCATGGTGGCACGTGAGGGCGTGGAGGAGGCACGACGAGGCTACGGGCATGAGCAGACTGCAGAGAATCGCAAGGTACTGAAAAAGGCCAAACAGCTTTTGTTCGATACCTACGACAAAATAAGGGGGGAGGAGTTGATGGAGAAGGTGCAGAGAGTGGAGGCAGCGCATGGTGAACAGCAGTATGGGGAGGCATGGAGGGTCATCAATGAGATGAGTGGGAGGAAAAGGTTGAAGCAGGGACAGGTAGAAGGCAACAGCCCAGAGGAGAGGGTGACCTCCTGGTTCACTCACTTCCGAAATCTACTGGGAAAACACTCGACAGTGGATGAAGATGAGGAGACGATACCTGCCGTCCTCACGAATCTCACTATTGACGATGGTCCCTTCACAGCCAGGGAGTTTACCAAAGTGAAATCCACACTGAAGCAGGGGGAAAAGTTCTGGGCCGGACGGCATTCCCCCAGAGGTCTATAAGAACTGTGACCTTGACAACATCATCCTGGAGTTCTGTAACCATGCCCTGATGAAAAACAACCAGCCTGATATGTGGTCTCTCTCTAACATCATCCCAGTGCCTAAGTCCGGAGATCTCTCGAAGCCAGACAACTACCGTGGCATAAGTCTGACATGTGTCATTGCAAAGATGTACAATCGCATGATACTAAACCGGATAAGGAATGCCATCGACCCCCACCTCAGGGAGAACCAAAATGGTTTCCGAGAGAAGAGGACCACTGTGGCCCAGATCTTGGCCTTGAGAAGAATCATCGAGGAGGTGAAGAAGAACAACCTGACAGCGGTACTGTGCTTTATCGACTTCAAAAAGGCTTTTGACTCGATACACAGAGCCGTGATGATGAGGATACTCAAGGCCTACGGAGTCCCTCCCAATCTACTCCGGGCCATAGGGACCATGCACACGGTTACAAGGGCCAAGGTGGTAACCCCAGATGGCAACAGTGAAGAATTTGACATCCTGGCTGGAGTGATGCAAGGGGACACCCTTGCCCCCTTCCTTTTCGCCATAGTCCTCGACTATGCGCTCAGGAAGGCCATCAATGGACGGGAGCAGGAACTTGGTCTCACAATAACCCCAAGGAGATCGAGACGACACCCCGCCATAGTCCTAACAGACCTTGACTACGCGGACGACATCAGCCTGCTCTCTGACCAGGTGGAGCAGGCACAGGAACTCCTGTGCAGAGTCGAGACGGAGTGCGCCAAGGTTGGCCTTAGGCTAAATGCCAAGAAAACCGAGGTCATAATGTATAACATCCTCCCGGATCATCCACCTCTAAGGACAACAGGAGGCTCTGCTCTAATGGAAGTCAGTGATTTCAAGTACCTGAGCTCGTGGGTCAACTCGTCCGAGCGAAGGCCTTAAAGTGAGGAAGGCACTTGTATGGAGGGCTCTGAACGGCATGACCAGTGTGTGGAAATCCAACCTCCCCCGTCAAATCAAGCTCAACTTCTTTCATGCAACAGTTGAGTCTGTCCTTTTGTATGGCAGTGAATGCTGGACCTTGAAGCCCACCCTGCAGAAGTCCTTGGATGGGTGCTACACCAGAATGATGCATGTGGTGCTCAACATCAACAGGGATGAGCATGTCACTAATGCAAACTTGTATGGGGTGCTAAAGGTGAGCGATAAAGTGGCAGTCAGGAGAATGAGGCTGGCAGGTCACTGCCAGAGACACCATGAGATGCCAACCAGCAAACTTGTGCTGTGGGAACCAACACACGGGCATCGATCACAAGGACGTCCCACGTTAACCTACGTGGACGTACTCAGGAGAGATGCGGGAACAGAAAGCACCGGCGAGCTAGCCAGATGCATGGAGGATCGGGATGACTGGAAGCACCGATGGAGGCCCCGTCCGAGGACGACCTAGATAGGGGGGGGGGGTGTTATGTACCATGAGCTTGATCACTCTTGTGTCACTGGGCATGCAGGTGAGGGCTGCTAATTAGCTAATTGCTGCTGATTGGTTACCTGCTGGCAGGTTAAAACCAGTCTCTGAGACACACATGCACTCTGTCTGTGGCTAGAGGAGTGTGTGTTAACAGAGAGTTGTCACGTTCTCTCATTCTTTGTTCTTTAGTTTGTACCAGTAATTCATTGTTAGAGTAGTATTTTGAGTTAAACACAGGTTTTGGTGTCGGTTTGCACATAGGTTGCGTCCCTTTGAGCCAGGGTCGTAACAGTTGGGCGCTCGTCCGGGATGAATTTGGAAACAAATACCCCTAGAATTTGTTTGGTGTTTTTTTTTTTTTTGCATGGTGTGTCGTGGTGCTATAGTGTGGGTGGTGTTCGTTACATGTTATGTAACGTGGGGGCTTGAACCGATCATCAAACAGGTGAGTATGCCGTATTTTTTTGTAATTTGATGTGACTACTTAATGCTGTTAAAATATATAGTTTAGTGCACACCACATGTAGGTAGGGACATTATTTTCTGGTTGTTTGTTAGCTTCCTGTGCACCACATACTCCTGGGGCAGTCAGAGAAATTATTAGCACCATCTACTTGTCTTGTACCATACCATATACTTGACGGGTGGATGGTCAATATGATCTTTGGCTGGTAGCAGGTGTGGTTGAAGAGGGTTAGGTCTACAGGGCATTAGCTTAAGGGTAGGTAGGATAGGGGGCCAGAAAACACAGGTAGTGTGGTAGGGCCTGGTTTAGTGTTTTTTAGGGTAGACATGTGGTGGGCCGTTTTGACTGCAGTTTAGATGTAGAAGCGTAAGTAGTCATATCAGGTTATAAGGGGCACCTGTTTGAATTTGTTTGTTGTATTTATTTTGTTTGTTTTGAGTGTTTGGATAGCCTACCTGTTAGCACCTGACCTCCTGCGCGTATGACACAGCTATTTATTTCAGGGTGGTTGTTTTTTTGTTTTTTTTTGCAAACTAGAAAGGTGCGCTCAGTAGAGCACACATTTCCACCGCGTCTCCTTATGGTTATTGGTATTAGCATTAGCATTCTTTATGGTTCTTCAGTGGTTCTTCAGTGGTTCTGTAGTGTTTCTTCAGTGGTTCTTTAGTGTTTCTTCAGTGGTTCTTTGGTGGTTCTTCAGTGGTTCTTCGTGGTTCTTCAGTGGGTCTCAGGTAATTTGTGTGTATGCTAGGGTGTTTTTGGTGACTCTAAAGTGAGCAGGTTGTGGCGCTGGTGCAGTGAAGATGGCTTCCATTAAGGATTTTGTTGATCGCCCTTCTCATGACATGTTGGAGAGGTTTTCCAAAGAACAGCTTCTGGAGCTTGCGGTGCACTACAAGGTAGAGCTTTCTGCCAGTGAGAAACATTTGAAACCAACTGCCTTGAGTGCTTTGAGGGTTTTGCTCGTTAGGGAGCAGGTGCTTGCGGCGAGGGTGGAGGAGCCTACTTTATCTGACGCGTCTCCGCTGCTATCTGGTGCGGAGGGTGAGTGGAGGCTTAGAGAGTTGGAGTTTAAGGAAAGACAGTTGCTACAAGAGCGTGAGGAGAGGAGAGAGGAGCGTGAGCTTAAGGAGAGGAGAGAGGAGCGTGAGCATGAGCGTGAGCTTAAGGAGAGAGAGGAGAGGAAAGAGGAGCGTGAGCTTAAGGAGAAACACATGTTGCTGGAGCACGAGCGTGCACAGAAGGAGCTTGAATTTAAGCATGCTGCCTTGCAGGTGGGGGCTCTGCAGTCAGAGTCGCGTTCCGGTTTTGAGAAGGATGTGGAAAGGTACTTTCCCCTTTTTGAACCGGTGGCAACCACATTGAAGTGGCCTGATACAGGCTGGACACTGCTGCTGCAGTGTGTTCTTGTTTGTAGGGCGCAAGAAGCCTATACTGCTCTGTCCCTTGAACAAAGTGCTGACTATGAGCTTGTTAAAGCTTCCATATTGAGGGCTTATGAGTTAGTCCCAGAGGCCTATCGTCAGCGTTTTAGAGGTTATCGCAGGTCGGAGGGACAGTCGTATGTTGAATTTGGAAAAGAGAAGGAGAACCTGTTTGACAGGTGGTGCACCTCTCAGAAAGCAGAGTCAAGAGAGCAGCTTAGACAGTTGATTCTCCTAGAGGAATTTAAAAGATGTGTTCCTGATACCGTTTCCACTCATCTAAACGAGCGTAGGGTATTGAAGATAGGCGACGCTGCTGTCTTCGCTGATGAGTTTGTGTTGTGACACAAGTCCGTTTTTGTGGAGGACTACCGTGTTGAGTCCAGGGATAGGCGTCCTTTTCAGGGGGGCTGTTTCCCAAAACCTGTGTCTGCTGGTCAGTTAACTTCACCTCCTAGGCGGGGTGGCTCGGCTAGTGCATTCCCAGAAGGGATTATATGTTTCTACTGTAAAGAGCCTGGTCATATCGTTGCTGGGTGCCCGGTGCTTGAACAGAGAAATGTCAGAACGGTGGGTGGCTCTGGTAGAAACCATATGCAGAACACCTATGCCAACGTTAGAGGGTGATGGGGAAAGTATCAAACGTGTGGACAAAGAGCTCGAGGGTTCCTCAAGTTTTATGATGGATGGATTTGTTTCCCTGACTAATGCACTAGAGTCCCAACAGGCTATAACAATTTGGAGAGATACCGGAGCTTTTCAGTCCCTCATTCTGGAAGGGATTTTGCCGTTTTCAGAAAAGTCTTCTTTGCATTCCGGTGTCGTTGTTCGTGGCTTTGGAGGTGGATTGGTGGATGCACCTTTGCATGAGGTCACACTCAATTCTCCCTTAGTATCAGGCAATGTTGTTGTGGGGGTATGTTCTCACATTCCCATAAGAGGGGTGTCCTTCATTCTAGGGAATGATTTGGCTGGTGACAAAGTGTTGGCTACTCCAGTTGTAACTCCCATTCCTGTGGTTTCTGAGGTCCCTAATGAGCTGGCACAGAAACATCCAGGAGTGTTCCCTGTGTGTGCTGTGACACGGGCAATATTAAAGGACAAAAGTGATGTTGTTGATACTTCGACTTGTGACATTACACTTAGTGACACATTCTTTGTTGAATTGAAAAGTGTACCTGTTGAGAATTTTGGAAAGCACACTGGGGATGTACCTCTGCATAATGATTCTCTTGGTTGTGCCTTTGTGTCAGGCCCGGTGGTGAAACCAGAGTTGACATGCGTGCCGAATAGGCATGTGGCAGGAGATGATCTGGCAGCACAGTGTTTCAAGGTCTTCCCAGCCTGTACGGTGGCTGAGGCCACGAACTAATTGGAGGATGAGTGTGGGAAGGATGCTATGAGAGATGCTGTTGATTCATGTGACACCGTTCTAGTTGAAGAGGCTACAAGGCCTGGCTTAGGTTGCCGGCCTTCCCACAGTAGCTCTATTGTTCCTGATGTTTCACGTGTGGGCAGGGATGGTCCCAGTATGTCAGTTGATGATTCTTACATTGATTCACGTGCCCACACTGACTCTCTGCCATGCACTAGGTGTGCTAGTCAGCCTAGTTACCTGTGTCCTGTGGAGCAGGAGCAACCATTTTGATCAGGACAATGTTATTTTGTGTTCCAGACGCTTTTGTGACTGATGTATTGCCATGTTCCAGGGACGGTGGGGCTGTACCTGAGGCGGTGCATCCTACTCTGGATGTTCACAGTTTGCAGTATCCGGAACTGCCAGTGCCAGGTGGGATGGATATGGGCGCGGTGGTGGTATCAGAGATATATGGTTTTTGTTTTTCTGTGTTCTGTCCTGTTGAGCGCAGTGAGCTTAGCTCTCAAATTGATTTTGGTTTGCAGTCTATTTTTGACAGGTCGGTATCGGTGGAGGGGCCTGTTGAAATGGAGCTCATATATGATAAGGTCTTGGTTGGTCGATGGGGTTCTAAGTCTTACGCCTCAGTGGAGGAGGCGCCTGCCCCACTCCAGCCATATACCGCAGTGGCGGAACCTTTTGTGAGGTCTAGCTTGCCCGAGAGTTGGGACAGGGTTGTTTTTTGTTTTACACAGCATTGGCGAATGTTCCACAGTGGGGAGCATGCGACACGGTTGGTGGTCGTGTTCGACAGGGGCCGGCCCGTTATCGCTGTTGTGGTAGTGGCCCTGACAACTAATGGGTCACACAATTTTGTGTTTATGGGTTTGATGTGTGGTGGTTGCCTCTTGGGCAACCATTTTGGTGGGGGAGGTGTTATGTACCATGAGCTTGATCACTCCTGTGTCACTGGGCATGCAGGTGAGGGCTGCTAATTAGCTAATTGCTGCTGATTGGTTACCTGCTGGCAGGTTAAAACCAGTCTCTGAGACACACATGCACTCTGTCTGTGGCTAGAGGAGTGTGTGTTAACAGAGAGTTGTCACGTTCTCTCATTCTTTGTTCTTTAGTTTGTACCAGTAATTCATTGTTAGAGTAGTATTTTGAGTTAAACACGGGTTTTGGTGTCGGTTTGTACATAGGTTGCGTCCCTTTGAGCCAGGGTCGTAACAGGGGGGCACACACCCAAAGCAGTGACAAACATGATATGGGACATAGAGGGACGTTGGGGATATTACTTCTAACCAGAGTGTTCTAACGGCTGGACACTCCCAAAGCAGATGGAGTAATGAGCCTCTGTTAACACATTAGTGCCAGCAGCATAAATCCTGCTGTTTATTGTTTATCTTGCATACGGTGTGATATACGCTCTGCTCAGAATCTTATATATCTTATATAACTGTAAATCTCACACATTTATATTAGGTCAAAGCCGACATCCATATTGTACTCCACTGAGAAGCAGTCAAATACATGTTATTAGGGTCATGCTCCCAAGCCACATGGACAGGTGAATATGCATTAACACTTTCACTACCACACTACAGGTGAACCTTTTCACTACCACACTACAGATGGTTAACCCTTTGTCGTGTGGCAGTTGAAAGGGTTAACATTCTGTATTGTCGCAGTGAAAGGGTTAACCCTTTGGTAGTGTGGTAGACTAGTGAAAGGGTTAAGGGCAGCCCTGTGCATTAAACTATAAATATTTGAGACCAGACCTCTTGTCATGGTTGCCTCCTTAAGGAGCTGATCCCACTCCGAGCATGAGGCGGGGCACAGCTCCTGTATCACATCTTTTATTTATAACAGACAATAATTGTGCACATGTTAAAAAAAATAAGAGTTTGAAAGGCCAAACAGATTTTTAAGTTGTTGGAATGGTAAGATTTTTGTCGCCAACGATCTGGCTGACAAGTTTTATTCATTAAGTACTACCTCCAGCTGAAAGGATGCGGTCACACCAAAGAGAAAGCCCCTTTATGCTAAATCTCCTTTGCAGCTGCTGCTGGAAACCTAATAATCATGTTATCCAATAGAGGTGGTGGTTTTGATTTGCTTTGATTTGCTCTGATTTGATTTGATTTGAAATCTTTATTTCGTGTAAATGTAAATAAAACAAAATACAACTAAAACAAATCATTAATCTCTAGCAATGAAATGAAAAAACAAAAAAAGGAGTAGGAAGAAGTATACACTTATTTAATCCTACCCCTTTTCCACCAGTCAACATTTAATTTATTACGGATTTAAATCGTTACAAAACAATATATATATATATAATATATATATATATATATATATATATATATATATATATATATATATATATATATATATATATATATATATACAAATATATGTAAAACATTAAAAAAAGAATTTAAAACATGAATAAAATAAAATAAAATGTAAACACCTGTGAATGTCAAATCCCTTCCTCATCCCTGTACCTCGTGAAAATTATTTCTTTATAACTCTGTTTGAATTGTATTATATTTGGACAAAGTTGATGCCAAAGTTATGTTCTTATTCAGAGATACGATGGTTTTCTCCAGCCGCTCCCAGAGATTTGGATTTATATGCCCAAGTCAATGGATACTTTGCATTGTGTGAAAGATAATACATCTGGAACTCCTAGACCCTGGATCTGGGTATAATCAATTTCTTGTATGCGATTCTTGGCATTTTGTTGATAGAATAAAAGGGGATATAATATCTCAGAACCAATTTTGAGTACATTCAAGAGGAATAGAAATAACAATAGATGTGAGCCTTGGTAGAACATTCATCCGCAATATTTCTGCTCGACCCCATAAAGACAATGGTAAGGCCATCTGTTGATGTCATCCTCAATAGTCTGGAGGATGCCAGGACGTTAAGGTTAAAGTTATTTGCGATGGGAAACATGATGTTGATCCTAATTACTTCATTCCATTTGTTTTCCAAATAGAAGGGATGCCCATGAGATCAGATTTAAACGTGTGGGAGTTAACTGGAATTGCCTCACTATTGATTGTTTATCGAGAAAAACTGCCAAATAAATAATCAAATTAAGAACCTGCCGGTATAGAGGAAGCTGGTTTGCTTAAAGTGAGAAATGTACAATTGTGTCCATGAAGGTTCACACTGTATGTCACCACTAGAGCGGATTGCACATGCTAATGGTTGGAGGGCGACAGTGAAGAGTGGGGGCTGACGGGACAACCCTGCCTAATGTCTCCCACCCTTGATATCATCCCAACTTCTAAAATAAGGTCCTTAGGACAGTTGGACAGATTGACTGTAAAATAGCTCCATGTCTACCAGTTCGTTCCCCTCTTGGTTTAAACATGTCATACCTCAAGTAATTATTGACTCAAAGTAGCTGAGAAGTAGTCTCTTCTCAGCTGATATCCTGTATGAATAATATTTTAGTTTCAGTCTGGTTTCAGAAATAATACATGGTAAACAGTTGCACCAAACTTAATGAAGATGTTTTATGACAGTGTGATGTGAGGTACATAAAACATGGGTCTGTTGAGACTGGCAAAATATAAGCAACTCTCGTTTCTGTCACCCAGCCGCGTCTAGTTTTTTACCACTGACGTTTCTGGTGCGATCTGATTGGCCACTGACGTTTCTGGTCATGTGACATGTGCGCCAATCGCGTGACGCCTGTTTCTGCGCCATTTCCGCCTCGAACAGCCTGCAAACTACCTAACGCCTAGTTTATCACTGGTTAAGCTTAGGCGACTCTTTCAAAGTTGGTTAAGGTTAGAGTTTGGAATCAGGGCTGGTGTTCTATCGCCATGCTCTAAGACTCACTGTACATCAGTGTGGAACTGTACGCTGTAACGTTATATGTTATTTCGCCCGTGGAGGCTGCTGAAGCGCCAGCGGGGCGACGCGGTGGTTTTTCCCCGGCTTCCGTGCGCCGCCCAAGGCTTGATCCAGCTTCAGCAGCAGCAGCGGCGGTGCTCTGTTGTAGGAAGCCCTTCAATGACAGCGCTCTCATATTTTGCGAATGCATAAACTATATCTTAAATTATGGCTATGTGTCTAATATGGCTGTCGCTTATCAATGACTTCGCGACAGCCATATTAGACACATCGCCATAATTTAAGATATAGTTTATGCATTCGCAAATATGAGAGCTCTGTCATTGAAGTGGGTGGTGGCAGCATTACTAACAGTAGCGATTTTTATTGTTTTGTCATGACCAAACATAATCCCAACATAGATAGGAGGTGTACTGTATGTCAAATGTCGGTCATGTGGTGGAAGAGTTTAGTACAGTCACACAACAGAACACCAGTGTTTCTAGTAGATATGTTTATTAATATAAATAAACACCTCTGTCTGAACTGGTTCGACCAGCGCGCGACCAGCGCTTCTGCCGCGTCTCTCAGCGGAAAAGGGCGTGTGCTAGGGCGGTCACGTGGCCGTGTGGCCAATCAGAGAAACGCTGAACGAAAAGCTGAACACAAGTTGGTTGCCTTTAATATTCACGCCACCCGGCCACCTAGTCAAATGTTGAGTATGAAAGTAACGGAAAAGTGGGGAGATTGTTCAGCCTTGGTGGAGGTCTGCACTCTACTGAGTGCATTCCTCTAGTTACCAGCATTAATTCCCATTTGACAGTATGATCCCCGGTAATGACCGTGAACCATAAAATAAAACTCAACACCCCTCGTGAAATTATATAGTTCAAGTTCAAGTTTTGTTTTATTTGTCATAAAGTACATGTACATTACAGTGAAATTCTTGGTTCTGTATGAGCTTCCTGATAATATGCTTCATACAGTAAAAAGTATATAAAGTCCAAACACTATACAAAACACTATACAACATATTGTAGTGCCGAAGAATGGAAGTCGGAGGCAGTGTCTCAAGAGAGAACGTGGAGAATTGAATATGCATCAAGAACACAACATATCACTGTAACGTTACTAGCTAGACTGACTGCCGGTGGCAAGATGGCCACCGGGTATAATGTCCGGGCGGAACCAATGTTTCTAACAATAGTTCTGTATGTGAATTATGTACAATCACCACAATATACAATATACAAACTGAAATACAACCTAAAGTACAAAATTAAGTACAAAATGCTATGCGGCTGGGTGGCGCAGCGGACATTGCGCTCGTCACCAACGCAAGAGACACCGATCTCGAATCCGGCTGTCAGCGTTGCCTCCGGCTTGGGCCGGCCGTCATACTAACTCAATTGGCAGAGTTAGCGGGAGGGAAGTCGAAGGGTGGTAGTCTGGTCGTTGTAAACAGCGACTCCTACAGGTCGAGGTCGGTCAGGGCGCCTGCACAGCAGAGACAGGAAAATGGCGGGGGCAGTGTGAGCCTCCTCGTTACTCCTCGCCAATGAGAGTCCGCGCTGGCAGGTGAAAAGATGTGACTGGCTGCCTCCACATGTATCGGAGGGGACATGTGATGGGCTTCTATCCTCCCTACGACCGGCCAGTGGGGGGCACATGCGAGCAACGATCAGGACAGGGGAGGGAGAATTGGCACGAGAGGAAATTGGGATGGGAGAAAAAGAATCACAGAAAGAGGGGGAGAAAAAAGTAGATTAAAAAAAATTAAGTACAAAATGCAAACAATGAGGTACAAAATGGTAACGTTTTTTAAATGCTAAAATGATGTATGGATGTAGTGCAAATCCTTTTGTAATAAATAGATCAAATGTGGTGTAGTGTTAAAAGTATTTAAAGAGTCGTATGTGAATGTTAAAGGTGAGTGTTTGTTTAAAGTGAGTGTGTGCATGTGGATGTGTGTGCGATGAATGTGGATGAATGGGTTAGTGTTGCATAGAGTCATTGAGCATCCAGATGGCCTGGGCCCACCCAGGTGGCCAGCATACTCGGCCCAATTCCGGCTACCGGTCGGCACACTCGGCATATGTCCGGCACGGCACGCCAACGATGAGCCGGATCTGGCGCGGTAATGGTTGCCGGGGCAGAGCCGACTCGCGCTCGCCAAAGATAAACCGGCTCTGGCCCGGCAATGGTTGCCGGGGCGGAGCCGACTCGGGCTCGCCAAAGATAAACCGGCTCTGGCCCGGCAATGGTTGCCGGGGCGGAGCCGACTCGGGCTCGCCAAAGATAAACCGGCTCTGGCACGGCAATGGTTGCCGGGGCAGAGCCGACTCGGGCTCGCCAAAGATTAACCGGCTCTGGCCCGGCTCGGCTTGCCGTGCCAGAGCCGACTCGGGCTCGCCAAAGATAAACCGGCTCTGGCACGGCAATGGTTGCCGGGGCAGAGCCGACTCGGGCTCGCCAAAGATAAACCGGCTCTGGCCCGGCTCGGCTTGCCGTGCCAGAGCCGACTCGGGCTCGCCAAAGATAAACCGGCTCTGGCACGGCAATGGTTGCCGGGGCAGAGCCGACTCGGGCTCGCCAAAGATAAACCGGCTCTGGCTCGGCAATGGTTGCCGGGGCAGAGCCGAAGTTTCAGTCAAGCGACGCCGCCCCCACACACAACAGCGGTGTGATTGGCAGAATCGACTGTCAATCAAAATTGTTCCGTTGGGACCACCGCAACAAGTGAATACAGCTGTACTGTACCCACTCTGCAGTCTGTCAATAAAGCTTTCAATCAATCAATCAATCAGACAAATGCATAGAAAAGCCCTTATTATAACCAAATAACAAACAATTATATTATTGTTTATGAAAATGTTTTAGCCCTATGCTTGCCTCCACTTGCACAATCTCAAAGTAGCCATTTCCGGCTGACTTCCGGTTGCCAATGGCACTTCCTGTCCCATCCAAATACATTGGTTTTAGCTACTTTTCTCCCCTTATTTAAACAACTTTGTCGTCACAGAGAGGCAATGAAACGTTTGTATTATTATAGTATAGAATGTATTTAATAAGCAAACGTTTGTCAGCAGGGTTTTTGGGCTGTATTTCATGTAAAAACGTTTACTGTTAGTTTCCTTGCTCAGCCAGCATTAGCTAACAGAAGCTAGTGGTTAAACAGGCCGGATTGGCTTTGAGCTAACTATCTTTCCCGACCCATGTATTCATTCCATTCTAAACATAACGTTAGTTTACAAAACATGACCCGTCTATATAACGTTGAGGAACAAATTATATAGACGGGTAATGTTTTGAACAACTAACGTTATGTTTAGAATGGAATGCATCGGCAAAGATCCGTTAGCTCAAAGCTATTCCGGCCAGTTTATCAACTTCCTGTCATTTAGAAATATGATTTTATAGTGAAAATCATTACCAAAACGTCCGGAAAAACCTAACGGGAGCATTATAGACGGTCATACAAATGTACAAATGCTATAAGGTGGCAAGAAATGCACTATAAACAATACTTTGCGGCGTCGTTTCTTGCGCTAGCCTCTTGTTAGCCAGCATTAGCCTTAATAGCTTTGAGCTAAGGATCTTTGCCGATGCATAAAGTATTGTTTATAGTGCATTTCTTGCCACCTTATAGCATTTGTACATTTGTATGACCGTCTATAATGCTCGTGTTAGGTTTTTCCGGACGTTTTGGTAATGATTTTCACTATAAAATCATATTTCTAAATGACAGGAAGTTGATAAACTGGCCGGAATAGCTTTGAGCTAACGGATCTTTGCAGATGCATTCCATTCTAAACGTAACGTTAGTTGTTCAAAACATTACCCGTCTATATAATTTGTTCCTCAACGTTATATAGACGGGTCATGTTTTGTAAACTAACGTTATGTTTAGAATGGAATGAATACATGGGTCGGGAAAGATAGTTAGCTCAAAGCTAATCCGGAAGGACAGCTAACAGTAGCTACTGTCTAACTGTGATGCATTTTCTGTTTGCAGTCCAATGTTCACCAAAACACACACCCACACACTTATAATTTGTTCCTCAACGTTATATAGACAGGTCATGTTTTGTAAACTAACGTTATGTTTAGAATGGAATGAATACATGGGTTGGGAAAGATAGTTAGCTCAAAGCTAATCCGGAAGGACAGCTAACAGTAGCTACTGTCTAACTGTGATGCATTTTCTGTTTGCAGTCCAATGTTCACCAAAACACACACCCACACACTTGTAATTTGTTCCTCAACGTTATATAGACAGGTCATGTTTTGTAAACTAACGTTATGTTTAGAATGGAATGAATACATGGGTCGGGAAAGATAGTTAGCTCAAAGCTAATCCGGCCTGTTTAACCACTAGCTTCTGTTAGCTAATGCTGGCTGAGCAAGGAAACTAACAGTAAACGTTTTTACATGAAATACAGCCCAAAAACCCTGCTGACAAACGTTTGCTTATTAAATACATTCTATACTATAATAATACAAACGTTTCATTGCCTCTCTGTGACGACAAAGTTGTTTAAATAAGGGGAGAAAAGTAGCTAAAACCAATGTATTTGGATGGGACAGGAAGTGCTATTGGCAACCGGAAGTCAGCCGGAAGTCCCTATATTTAGGTTGTGCAAGTGGAGAATTATTTTAATGGCAACAAATAAATAATAATAATAAAATTAATAAATAAAATGTTAGAGGAGTGGAGGGGGGGGGGGGCAGAGTGAGGTGGGTGTTAGAGGAGTGGAGGGGGGGCAGAGCCTCATAACATTAGCTGCACTCATAGGAGCCTGCATGTTGATGTAGCCTCATAAAGCTAACATTATAGCTGCACTCATAGGATGTTGATGTAGCCTCATAAAGCTAACATGCTGCACTCATAGGAGCGTGTTGATGTAGCCTCATAAAGCTAACAAGAGTATATGTAATACTGTGGTTATGGCCTCTATAGTTAGCAGCTCCCCAAGCTAACACAACATGGACCGCAGCTCCCCAAGCTAACACAACACAGACTGCAGCTCCCCAATCTAACACAACACAGACTGCAGCTCCCCAAGCTAACACAAGCTAACACAACATGGACCGCAGCTCCCCAAGCTAACACAAGCTAACACAACACAGACTGCAGCTCCCCAAGCTAACACAAGTTAACACAACATGGACCGCAGCTCCCCAAGCTAACACAACATGGACCGCAGCTCCCCAAGCTAACACAAGCTAACACAACACAGACTGCAGCTCCCCAAGCTAACACAAGCTAACACAACATGGACCGCAGCTCCCCAAGCTAACAGAAGCTAACACAACACAGACTGCAGCTCCCCAAGCTAACACAAGCTAACACAACATGGACTGCAGCTCCCCAAGCTAACACAAGCTAACACAACACAGACTGCAGCTCCCCAAGCTAACACAAGCTAACACAACACAGACTGCAGCTCCCCAAGCTAACACAAGCTAACACAACATGGACTGCAGCTCCCCAAGCTAACACAAGCTAACACAACACAGACTGCAGCTCCCCAAGCTAACACAAGCTAACACAACACAGACTGCAGCTCCCCAAGCTAACAGAAGCTAACACAACACAGACTGCAGCTCCCCAAGCTAACACAAGCTAACACAACACAGACTGCAGCTCCCCAAGCTAACACAAGCTAACACAACATGGACTGCAGCTCCCCAAGCTAACACAAGCTAACACAACACAGACTGCAGCTCCCCAAGCTAACACAAGCTAACACAACACAGACTGCAGCTCCCCAAGCTAACACAAGCTAACACAACACAGACTGCAGCTCCCCAAGCTAACACAAGCTAACACAACATGGACTGCAGCTCCCCAAGCTAACACAAGCTAACACAACACAGACTGCAGCTCCCCAAGCTAACACAAGCTAACACAACACAGACTGCAGCTCCCCAAGCTAACACAAGCTAACACAACACAGACTGCAGCTCCCCAAGCTAACACAAGCTAACACAACATGGACCGCAGCTCCCCAAGCTAACAGAAGCTAACACAACACAGACTGCAGCTCCCCAAGCTAACACAAGCTAACACAACACAGACTGCAGCTCCCCAAGCTAACACAAGCTAACACAACATGGACTGCAGCTCCCCAAGCTAACACAAGCTAACACAACACAGACTGCAGCTCCCCAAGCTAACACAAGCTAACACAACACAGACTGCAGCTCCCCAAGCTAACACAAGCTAACACAAAACAGACTGCAGCTCCCCAAGCTAACACAAGTTAATACAACATGGACTGCAGCTCCCCAAGCTAACACAAGCTAACACAACACAGACTGCAGCTCCCCAAGCTAACACAAGCTAACACAACACAGACTGCAGCTCCCCAAGCTAACACAAGCTAACACAACACAGACTGCAGCTCCCCAAGCTAACACAAGCTAACACAACATGGACTGCAGCTCCCCAAGCTAACACAAGCTAACACAACATGGACCGCAGCTCCCCAAGCTAACACAAGCTAACACAACATAGACTGCAGCTCCCCAAGCTAACACAAGCTAACACAACACAGACTGCAGCTCCCCAAGCTAACACAAGCTAACACAACATGAACCGCAGCTCCCCAAGCTAACACAAGCTAACACAACACAGACTGCAGCTCCCCAAGCTAACACAAGCTAACACAACACAGACTGCAGCTCCCCAAGCTAACACAAGCTAACACAACACAGACCGCAGCTCCCCAAGCTAACACAAGCTAATACAACACAGGTGATTTGGACATTCTTTCGATGCCATTATGAATGACTAGCAATCTGTCGGAGTCGATGAGAGCTTTCATTTATGTCATTTAGTCATTTATTCAAAATGCCATTCCAGAATCCGTTCCTATGAGACAGTTTTAGTTCAATTCTGCACTAATGCCAACTGTTTAACATGAGTATGCAACAAGCTCATACTGGCTGCATATCTGTTCTACTGTCTATCTAGAAGCTCATACTGGCTGCATATCTCTTCTACTGTCTTATCTAGAAGCTCATACTCAAGTTCAAGTTCTTTAATAGTTGTCATACAGAAGTACAGAATACTTTCATACAAAATGCTTCTTACTGTTACGCTCCAGAGACTGCTAGACAAGATAGTATCAAATAACATAATATAGCATGTAATTTAGAAGAAGAAAAATGAGGTCACAGTGTTCGGTATAGACATATGTACAATGTTCTGAGTTACCATATAATATACAATACTATGCAGTGTACTAATGTACAGTACTATCTAGTGCAAAGCAGAAATGGGATGAGGTACAATTTTAGGTACAATTTACAGTAAGGTGTACGAGTTGTAGTGCAATCCTTCATCAATAAATATAAAGTGTGGGGAGTGGGTGCTACAGTGCGTTTGTTTAAAGTGGGTGTGTGCTATAAAGTGTGTGGAGTGGGTGCTACAGTGTGTTTGTTTAAAGTGAGTGTGTGCGTGTGGATGTGTGTGCTATGTGCGTTTGGTGGTTGTTGTTGTGTAGTGTTCATTCATTGTTCGTTTAGCAGCCTGATGGCCTGGGGATAGAAGCTTCTTCTGAGTCTTTCTGTGCTCGCCTTGAGACTCCGGTATCGCTTGCCTGACCGCAGCAGTTCAAAGAGGCAGTTGTTCGGGTGACTGGAGTCTTTAATGATTATCTTAGCCTTGCCCGTGCAACGCTTGTTGTAAATGTTCTGGAGGGTGGGGAGCCCCCCTCCAATTGTGCGTTCGGCTGAACGTGTCACTCTTTGTAGTCTGGCTGCATATCTCTTCTACCCACTGCCGAGGACCATGATGGCCCAATTCTACACGGCCATCATTGAGTCCATCCTCACCCACTCCATCATCTCCTGGTTCCCTGCTGCAGCGGCAAAAGATCTTGCCAAGCTGCAGCGGGTGATTCGCTCCGCGGAGAGGGTGATCGGCTGTCCCCTGCCCTCCCTCAGGTCCCTGCACGACTCCAGGGCGCTGAAGAGGGCGAGAAAGATCATGGCCGACCCATCCCACCCCGGTCACAGCCTCTTCACCCTGCTCCCCTCTGGGAGAAGGCTGAGGATCCCAAAGGCTGTGAAAGCTCGACACAGACTGAGCTTCTTCCCCTCAGCCGCCAGGCTGATCAATGCCTCAGGCCCCCCCCCCCCTCTGTACCCCCCCCCCCCCCCCCCCCCCTCTGCTCCCAAGTGACACTGGCTAAATGACATTGACTGCACTGCACTAGTCCGTACTGGATCTCTGCACACTTCACTTTATATATATATATATGTATTTTATTTATTGATTAATCCCCCACTGCACTGTTTTCGTTTCTTGTCTGTGTTGGTGTTTGTTTACTGTGAAAAAAGAAAAAATGCATACACTGTATTGCTGCAACAATTTACACAAATGGCTCAATAAAGGAATCTGAATCTGAATCTGTCTTATCTAGAAGCTCATACTGGCTGCATATCTCTTCTACTGTCTTATCTAGAAGCTCATCTGGCTGCATATCTCTTCTACTGTCTTATCTAGAAGCTCATACTGGCTGCATATCTCTTCTACTGTCTTATCTAGAAGCTCATCTGGCTGCATATCTCTTCTACTGTCTTATCTAGAAGCTCATACTGGCTGCATATCTGTTCTACTGTATCTAGAAGCTCATACTGGCTGCATATCTGTTCTACTGTCTCTAGAAGATCATACTGGCTGCATATCTGTTCTACTGTATCTAGAAGCTCATACTGGCTGCATATCTGTTCTACTGTCTCTAGAAGATCATACTGGCTGCATATCTGTTCTACTGTCTTATCTAGAAGCTCATACTGGCTGCATATCTCTTCTACTGTCTTATCTAGAAGCTCATACTGGCTGCATATCTCTTCTACTGTCTTATCTAGAAGCTCATACTGGCTGCATATCTGTTCTACTGTATCTAGAAGCTAATACTGGCTGCATATCTGTTCTACTGTCTCTAGAAGATCATACTGGCTGCATATCTGGCTGCAAGGTCCTGGCGGGATGGTGCCAGGAAAACAGCCTCTCCCTGAACGTCAGCAAAACAAAGGAGATGATTGTGGACTTCAGGAGGTCGGGGGTCAAGGACTACAGCCCCCTCAGCATCGACGGGGCACCGGTTGAGAGAGTCAACAGCTTTAAGTACCTCAGAGCCTACATATCCGAGGACTTGACATGGACCACACACATTGACAGTGTTGTGAAGAAGGCACGACAACGCCTCTACTTCCTCAGGCGCCTAAGGAAGTTCCAAGTCAGTCAGAAGATCCTTAAGAACTTCTACTCATGTACAATAGAGATCATCTTGACAATCTCGGCAACATCACCTCCTGGTTTGGGAATAGCACTGCACAAGACCGAAGCAGACTACAAAGAGTGACACGTTCAGCCGAACGCACAATTGGAGGGGGGCTCCCCACCCTCCAGAACATTTACAACAAGCGTTGCAAGGGCAAGGCTAAGAGAATCATTAAAGACTCCAGTCACCCGAACAACTGCCTCTTTGAACTGCTGCGGTCAGGCAAGCGATACCGGAGTCTCAAGGCGAGCACAGAAAGACTCAGAAGAAGCTTCTATCCCCAGGCCATCAGGCTGCTAAACGAACAATGAACACTACACAACAACAACCACCAAACGCACATAGCACACACATCCACACGCACACACTCACTTTAAACAAACACACTGTAGCACCCACTCCACACACTTTATAGCACACACCCACTTTAAACAAACACACTGTAGCACCCACTCCCCACACTTTATATTTATTGATGAAGGATTGCACTACAACTCGTACACCTTACTGTAAATTGTACCTAAATTGTACCTCATCCCATTTCTGCTTTGCACTATATAGTACTGTACATTAGTACACTGCATAGTATTGTATATTATATGGTAACTCAGAACATTGTACATATGTCTATACCGAACACTGTGACCTCATTTTCTTCTTCTAAATTACATGCTATACTATGTTATTTGATACTATCTTGTCTAGCACAGTCTCTGGAGCGTAACAG
The DNA here is from genome assembly GCF_963971535.1 of Notolepis coatsorum. NCBI lineage: Eukaryota > Metazoa > Chordata > Actinopteri > Aulopiformes > Paralepididae > Notolepis > Notolepis coatsorum. The sequence goes on from NC_140169.1 coordinate 174,671,461, forward strand.
TAAGAAGCATTTTGTATGAAAGTATTCTGTACTTCTGTATGACAACTATTAAAGAAACTTGAACTTGAAACTTGAAACTATCTGTTCTACTGTCTCTATATAGAAGATCATACTGGCTGCATATCTGTTCTACTGTATCTAGAAGCTCATACTGGCTGCATATCTCTTCTACTGTCTTATCTAGAAGCTCATACTGGCTGCATATCTCTTCTACTGTCTGTCTAGAAGCTCATACTGGCTGCATATCCTTTCTACTGTATCTAGAAGCTCATTGGTTTGTAAATTGACTAGATTTTCTAGAGATTTTTGGTTTTTAATTGTATGTTTTGTAATCTGTATCTGTCGTTACCAGTTAGTCGTGTTACTTTGCTCGTATTCACTGTTCTGGTGGTTCTAGTTGTACGCCTGGATCTGGTGTTCTTTGACCGTGTCCTATATGCCCTGTAAATAATATGTACAGATACCGAGATGTCACAAATATGTTACCTGTTACCTGTTTATTGCACAATGTTGTTTTTTTATTGGATTCTATTATATGTTGTACCACGTATTGCACATCGTTGCGGGCAAGACCACCCGCATTTCATTGTATACTTGTATGCCGTGACAATTAAAACTCTTGACTTGACTTGACTTGACTTGACCCTGCTACACAATTCATCTCAAAACAAACTGGTCAGACTACATGCTTGACCTTACTCCTAGAACCCACCTCGCCCCTGCCCACATGACAACGGCTTAGAGTAGACGACAGAGTGCAGCAACTTGCAATGGGCCTGTCTACAAGATACACTATACACGATCAAGGTACCCATATATGTGTACATATCAAAATACTTCCCAAAGGTCAGTGAACACCACGACCACAACACCATAGAGGGAGCTCCACAAATCATGTTAAACCCAGATTCGGCTCAAACAGGAACACGTTTCGCAATTATGCCACATCAATGTGGAACGCCCTACCCAAAGCTGTAAAGGAATGTGAATCACTACCCACTTTCAAAACCACTCTCAAAGAACACCTACGGGAGACTGCAATTCGAAACTGGCCCCTGTAAATGTCCTAACCCAACCCAATGTACAGTCAATTACCAAACATGGTTTTGTCAATATGTACAGTTGCTTGTGCAGTTGTACAGTGTCCAGTGTCCACCCCTACCCAACCTACCCAACCCCCCCCACCCCACCCACCCCCCCACCCCACCCACCCCCCCACCTATAATGTATACGTTTTCATAAATGTATAGCCGTATATCCTGATGAATTGAAAATGGGGGACCCTGATGCAAGACGAAAGTCTTTCTCTGGTCTGCATCCCCTTAACAATTGTGTGTATTGAGCTGTACTGTATTGTACCCATTCTGCAATCTGTTAATAAAGTGTTCAATCAATCAATCAATCAATCAATCAATCAATCAATCAAAACCAACATTTTCACTGTAAAGTATATAAAAACGAAGTTATTGAACTTTAAACTTGAAACAAATACTATACTGCCTATAATTGCTCATATGTGTACATTTTCCATTAATCATATTATAGATATTTTTTATTTTCTATATGTGATCCACTCCCCCCTCCCCCCTCCCCCTGCTATGCTGAAAAAAAAGTGAAAATTTCATGTTATTGCATCAGCCAGATGCTGCGTTCACGTTACGTGGGAAGAAGCAGAAACCAGAGGACATCTCGTTGCTACAACTAAGCTTCACGCGTTGACTCAATGAAACGCCCACATCCATACTTCCGCAATTCGTGACGCGAAGTGGGAGATCGGGGTCTATGAAAAAATCCCATATGTCCTAGACTATATAGGAATTATAACTATAGAGGCTGACATGAATGGTTTTTCCCAGTAGGAAGCTGGTTCTTCCACTTGAATTCCCATGTAACGTGAACGCGGCATGTGCTCAATGGCCGGAAGACGCTGCTACTTCCGTTTGAGATCCACACGTGTACGTTGTTCGTTCGCTTGATTACAAGATTGCACATCGTGAATATCAGGTAAGTTAATAACAATTGTCTATATTTTATTATAGTTGACTTCAAACAGTAATTAACGTTACCAGAATAGTTTAGAAACTCGTTGACTCGTTTTATAAAAATGATATGTTTATTAGCAACGCCGAGCCAACAGTATACGTCGTCTTTGTAATTTAGATATATTATGGCCTTAAAGGCTCGCACTTATGTTGTATTTTTGTTCAATAATGTGACTTTCATGAAGAGGGGAACATTTTGTATCGAAATTGAGCCAGTTTTTGCGTTTTTATCAAACATTTGTGCACATGGCTAGCGCTCCCTCTGTTTTTGTGGTTGTGTTAGATATGCTAAGCTAACGTTACATATCGAACCGATATGCTTTGATCTAATCTTACATGGTACCACGTGTGCCACTACCCGAACGTAAGATTAGATAAGATATAAGCTCCTATCGGTTCGATGATATAATTAACGTTAGCTCAACATGTATAATTGTCTAGGTTAACGTAGCTATCGTTAGCTGCCAGCACTATAGTCAAAGGCCATTTGCGGTGAGCACGTGGATATTTTAATATGGTTCATAATGCGTGCAGGGCAGCAGGGGCTCTGAGACTGAATTGCAGGTTAAACCCTATATTAAATTATGGGTATAGTTTACAACAGAATTGGCACAAGGGTTAAGATGATCACGCGCACGTTATATGGATTAAAATATCCACGTGTGCTCGGCTCCCCCTGTTGTTGTGGTTGTGTTAGATATGCTAAGCTAACGTTACATATCGAACCGATATGCTTATTTGATCTAATCTTACATGGTACCACGTGTGCCACTACCCGAACGTAAGATTAGATAAGATATAAGCTCCTATCGGTTCGATGATATAATTAACGTTAGCTCAACATGTACTTGTCTAGGTTAACGTAGCTATCGTTAGCTGCCAGCACTATAGTCAAAGGCCATTTGCGGTGAGCACGTGGATATTTTAATATGGTTCATAATGCGTGTCGTGCAGACACTTTTTCCTCCGTGATGGTATAAAACTTGTGATTTGGGTTTCTGTTTTTGTCATTAGTACAACGTGTAACACAGCTCTTTGGCATTGTGAAGGACTGAAGAAAATTCCGCCTGATTGTCTTTAATTTGCCATCCGTTTCTCCACTAAATGATGATGCAGGATACATATTATCTGCTGTACATGTAATCTACTGTTTAAATTTGTGTGTTTACAGTGTCTGCCCAGGCCAGGAGTGACAACATCCTCCCAACTGTAAAAAGTATGTGGTACTAATTGTCATGATGACTGAGCGCTACTCTGACTACAATAAGGCATCAAATATGCGAAGGTCAAGGAATATAGTTGATCAACTTTTCCAATTGCACTCTGCAAATAGGCACACCTCTGAGGCACCTGAACCTCCAGGTTATCAACTTCCTGATTTAGCAGAGGGACAGGGAGGACTTGATTTTGATGATGACACCAGTGTACTGTCAATCTAACTAACTGTAACTGTCCCCTCCTACTTTTCTCCATCTCTATCGCCCATCCGTCCTACAGCTCCCACACCTAGCGTGGCACCCTGTACCCGGCCCAGGCTAACCGAAACCGACTGTGATCGTAAGTGTTCTACAGCAATTACTACTACACAGTAAATCTCAAGTGTTGCATATCTGTATTGAAAAATCCACTGTGGCACAGCCACACCGGTGATGACACCAGTGTACTGTCAATCTAACTAACTGTAACTGTCCCCTCCTACTTTTCTCCATCTCTATCGCCAATCCGTCCTACAGCTCCCACACCTAGCATGGCACCCCGTACCCGGCCCAGGCTAACCGAAACCGACTGTGATCGTAAGTGTTCTACAGCAATTACTACTACACAGTACATCTCATTCAAAGTGTTGCATCTGGGGGGGTGAGACCTTGACACGAAATAGGGAACCATGACTCAAGACAATGGATATTTGTGTCTCAGTTCAGAACCGTTAGTTTACCACAGTTCTGCACCCAATTTCCCTATGTAATGGTTTTTGTGACATTTTAGATATGCTTACTTTTGGTTAGGCCTCCAAATTAAGATAATCTGGACTGGATACATTCTTTAAAACCTGTCAGATTTTCTGATTTATATGTAGACCGGTTTGAGTTTATTGTAGTGATGTTACTGTGTTTCCAAATCTCAGATATTAACTTGTTAAGTGTGTTTGTTTTTTACAGCTATTCTCCATGAGATTTTAACTACTGTGGCAACGACTAATCAAATGATAAAGGAAATGCACACCTTACTGCTAAAAAATGGTGCAGCAGCAACCGTCCCAGATGGCCTTCCATTTACGATGTTACCACTTTCCACCCTGGATGAGCTGAGAACCCTTGATGAGCGCATTGCACAGGAGGATATCTAAGGAAAAATTGGTAGGTGAAAATGTATATTTGAGGAATTGACATTTGCTGAGACTTTTGACCTATGGCCCTTTTTTTTATCTACTTTTTTTCTCCCATTCTATTTATTATTATATATTTGGTTACTTGATCATGATTAGGGCTACTTCTACGCACTAGGCCTTATGCTTTTTCTTCTTTTTTTTTGCTATCATGAATATGATCAGTTTCTAATTGTCTACCTATGGTGGTATGTTCTTGGTCCACCACTCCTGAGTAGAGGAAACTAAACAATTTTGTCTTTCAGATCCTTCACTTGGCGATGGCTGGGGGATTGACTGTTAAAGAAACTGTTTGGAGGACTATGGCGAAACTAGTGACAAACCAGCTGGCCAAGAAAATTCGAGCCACTTGCAATTAAAGATGTTGTCCTGAGTAAGTTTTGCTTTATTATTATATGGTTTCTTAATCTTCTAAAGGAATAGTTCAACATTTTGGGTAATATGCGTATTTGCTTTCTTGACCAGAGTTGAGGAGATTGATACCATTCATGTCTGTATACTTTAAATATGAATTGGCACGGAAATGTACGTGGATTCACGTGGATCACATTTTCAGGCCGGAAAAATCACATCCTTGATTTATTTGAGCTTTGAGCCGATGTAAATCTAATGCCTTCATCACTCTGACCGACTCTCAAAACACTTATAGTTGGATGAGTATCAAGAAAGCATTAAAAAAAAAAGTTAATGGAAGTTTCTTATGATAGGGCTTCACCTGTCCCATTCTTTGTCTTTTTTTAGGGTCCGTGAGACTCAATGCGGGCACTAAAAGTGCATCTGATGCAGATGTAGAGCGCTATACTAAAAGGTGGCTTCAGCTCTCGGCAGATAGAGATGGAGGAAGGAGAGATCGGGCCTTGAGACAATTAGCAGTTCCTTCTTAGTAAGTTGTGGTCTGTCTGTCTGTCTGTCTACGTTTACATACTTACTGAATGTTGAAGTCATTAAAACTACATTTTAACCACTCCACAGATTTCATGTTGGCAAACTAGTGTTTGCAAGTCAGGACATCTATACTTTGTGCATGACACAAATAATCTTTCCAATAATTGTTGATTTATCACAGTGAAGACTGTATTGAAAACTCCACCCTGGTGAGACCAGTGTACCGCTCTGTAGAAACATCAAACTCTCAAGCATGAGGTACAGAAGCCAACCTAGACATAACCAAGAAGCAGATGGAGAAATGTCACCACGTGCACCTTCATTCTCAAAATCGACTTGAGCGAAAGAGTCCATTAGTCCAACTGCAGCCCTTCGCAGTAGGCAAGACTAGAGGAGGCGGTTACAGGTGTTGCACAATCTGGTTGCAAAGAAGAAAAGATAAGGTCCTACCGTTAGTGTTTGAGCCAGGATGACTTGGGAGGGGTCCGATGACCCCCTTCAAATTGTTTAGGGGGACACTGAGATATTTGATGCATTTTCTTTGTCCCTTTCCTCTCCCACCTTCCTCTTCCCTGGGAACAGTTCAATCTATACAAATAAAATGTGTTCATTCATTCAAATGGAGTGTTTATAATATATAAATAAAAGAATATCATTTCGAAGATTTTCATGTTTTTTTCTTAAGGCACAATCACATCCCTGAACTAACTATCTGTCCCCTCCCCCTACTTTTCTCGATCTATCTTTCTATCTATCCAGGAGCGGGAAATCAAACCGGGAACCTCCGGATAAAGACGACTGCTCTACCGACCAAACCACTGTCGTATACACATGCAAACACACAGTAAATCCCCCAGCCATCCCTAAGTAAAGGATCTGAAAGACAAAATTGTTTCCTCTACACCATAGGTAGACAACATTTTGAACTGATCATATTCATGCTTACAGTCTTCTCCAGAGAGAGACAAGAAGATGTATACCAGTCTCGTATCTGTGCATTGAGTAGAAATCTATCTGGCTTAGCACAATGAATGGAAGCGGACATGACTGTGTATAGCCTTCGGGAGAGGTGTTAGTTGGACAATGCCTAGGCTATGCCCGCTTCCATTCATTGTACTAAGCTAGGCTAACATGCAGCCAGATAGCTTTCTACTCGACGCACAGAGAGGAGACTGGTATCTATCTTCTTGTCTCTCTCTGGAGAAGACTGCTAATTTCACAAAATGTTGGGAGTTTTAAGTGAAAGTATGGGTACCGTCTCAAAATTGTACTCGAGTAAAACACATGAGTAAAAGTCTCTACTAAAGTTTCTACTTTTAAATGTACTTAGTTAAAAGTACAAACATTTTTTCTGACTGTCTATTCTTCTGATAGCAGTGTTTAATCAAAGATCCCCGCCTTCTATAGTCTTGCACAAGGACCAATCCGCACTACTCAAGTAAAGTACAAATGTACTTTTGACTAATTGCACTTCATTCTTTACACCCATGTTGCGTGTATGGACTATTTTATTTTGTTACATGTTTTGTTAATTATCTCTCAAGGCCTGTTTTATGGTACACATGTTGGGTATGGACTCTGGGAGAAGACTGTTATTGAGTTGTAACAATGATTATATATCTATAGTCTTGCACAAGGACCAATCCGCAAACCTAATACTACTCAAGTAAAGTACAAATGTACTTTTGACTAATTGCACTTCGTTCTTTACACCCCTGCACACACATGTTGGGTATGGACTCTGGGAGAAGACAGTTACAGGGGTACAATTGAGTTGTAACAATGATTATATATCTATAGTCTTGCACAAGGACCAATCCGCAAACCTAATACTACTCAAGTAAAGTACAAATGTACTTTTGACTAATTGCACTTCGTTCTTTACACCCATGTTGCGTGTATGGACTATTTTATTTTGTTACATGTAATTATCTCTCAAGGCCTGTTTTATGGTAATAAATGTTTACTAATGTTCACAGAGAGAGAGAGAATACATTATTCTATATGTATGTTGGTGTAGGTATATTTACATAATGAGCAATAATGGATATTCAAATGTTTGTTTTTTATTTTTTTGAAGGTAGTAATTACCACCATAGGTAGAAAAAAATTGAAACTGATCATTCATGCTTATGTGCATTTGAGTAATCTATCTGTACATGATTTATTGTGATGTTGATTTTGATTAACCTCATTTTGGGTGTAATGGCCCAGTAAAGTCAAATGTGATATTTCATTTGCTAATAAATGTTTAAATATCTATTCAAGTTGTCATTTTTAACTGGAAAAAGTAGCATTGTTACTTTACTTGATATTTGAGCTTCACTGCAGAATGATGTATATTGTGTACAATATGCACATACATTGAGAATATATTTCAGTGAGGTAGGAGACGGCATGTAAACTTCTGAATTTTTCAATGAGGGACATGCCAATACTGAATTGGTAAAGGGAAGGGTCCTTAAATATGTGGCATTGTATTACTAATCAACCATTTCCTACTGTATTTCCGGTAATGTACGGTCATAGGCAGATAGTGGAGTAGCTCTGGCAGATGGGTACACAGTAAATTCCGCTGACTCAAACTGAGTACATTTCACTCAAACTGAGTAAAATTTCTTTACTCAGTTTGAGTCAAATCTACTCTGCGTAATTTACTGTGTAGTACCAGTATTGCATTGGCAGTGTCGGCTAGGCTTCGGGCAACCAAACCTGGCCAAGCGTGTGTGGGTCGCATCTGGGCTGCTTTAGGCAACCGGACGTTCACCGTTTCCGGCAACCCCGGACATGGCCCAGTGTACTCGGGCCGGAATCGGCCAGTCAGTCATTGCCGCCTACTGGGCCGATTCCGCCAACGTTCACCGCTTCCGGCAACCCCGGACATGGCCCAGTGTACTCGGGCCGGAATCGGCCAGTCAGTCATTGCCGCCTACTGGGCCGATCCGGACGTTCACCGCTTCCGGCAACCCCGGACCTGGCCCAGTGTACTCGGGCCGGAATCGGCCAGTCAGTCATTGCCGCCTACTTGGCCGACTCTGGCAGCCGGACTTGGGCCGACTAATTTCTTCCGGCCTGCCGGATACAGGCCATTAATGGGCCGGAACTTTTTGGCCACCTGGGCAGTAGTTCATAACTTTAGTTTTAATCCCTATCTGATCGGATCTGATTGAGATTAAACATTTTGAACTACTGGGCCCTGGGGATAGAAGCTCCTTTTGAGTCTCTCTGTACTGGCCATGAGACTATGATTGTTTAGTATAGTGTTTGTAGTTTTGTCGTTTTATAATCAACAGGGCTGAAACCAAAGCAAAAGCACAACCACAAAAACACTGATGCGTTGCTCTTGTCCAGCAGACAAAATATGGACAACTGGATTCACAATGAAACCAAATTAACCAAGAGAAGGCATTTCAAGAATTTGAAATGTATCTAACCGGAGTGAATGTGATGGCAGATGTAACTAACCAGTAGCATACTGTATAAAATAAAGGTTGAGGAACAGCTGACATTGGTGTGTGTGGTGTGTGTGAGTGCTGAACAAAGCATGTGTGTTGGGTTGTCACTTATTGTCATTCCTCTGTGAAGATGGATTGAGTCATGGTTGATGTACTGCAGGGGTGTAAAGTACTTGAGTAATTGTACTTCGTTACAATACTTAAGTACTGTTTTTGGGGATTTGTACTTTACTCTAGTATTACTAGGTTTGTATACTTGTACTTTTACTTAATTACATTTCAGAAAAAAAAACATACTTTGTACTCCTTACATTTAAAATGCAAACCTACAAAGTACAAAGTACAAATCTCGCAGGTCCAACTAATTAGTATTGTTTCTCTGGCCAAACTAACGTTAACGTTATTAATCCTGCGGCCACTCTTTATTTGGAAATGGAAAATGAATCCGCCCATACCCATGCTGATTGGTCCTTGTGCAAGACTAGAAAGCGGGGATCTTTGATTAAACACCTGCTATCAGAAGAATAGACAGTCAGAAAAAAAGTTTTAGCTTTTTACTTTTTAGTACTTAAGTACATTTAAAAGTAGAAACTTTTTAACTTTTACTCAAGTGTGTTTTTAGCCAGATACTCTGACTTTGACTTGAGTACGATTTTGAGACGGTATACTTTCACTTAAGTATAATTTCTGGGTACTTTTTACACCTCTGATGTACTGTGAGCCGTGTGGTGATATGACCTTCTGATTGGCCATGGGAGGTAGGTAGCATGGCATCATTGGTGTGGTATCTGAATGAAGTGCCGGATGACTGGATGACATCCAGAAACACATGACAGACAGACGCCACAGAACCACCACAGCTGTTACATTGCATCAGTGATGTAATTTATACAGACCCATTGATTCCATAAATGGTTGGTATGATACATGCACTGGGCATAGTAGAACAAAATGTAATGTTCAAGCATAAACGGTTCCCAACAGCACTGTAAACAAAGATAGTCCATTTACCATCAGGGGTTTAGGTCAGTGGTTCTCAAAGTGTTTGCGGTCAACGCCGCACTATCTAATGTCCAGGTCCTCCCTCAACCAACAATGGATATGTTATTTTCTCTCAATGTTGATGCTTTTGATTATTTTCTGTTTATCATGGGTATCTATGAAATTCTCTGTCATTGATGTTTCTATTTGGCTCAGTTTGTTTGGTCAATCAAGTCTGTCAGTGTTGTGTGTCAAATGAAGGCTTCTAACAATGGGTACAAATAAATAAAATCTTCATTATTCTTTCTCAAATATTTTCATTTCTGGATTCAGGTTTTTAATCATTTTACTACCAAGTGTCACTGTGTATGAATTAAACATCACAAAAATAAAAATGTCTTTGTTAAAAAGTGACACTGTCCCTGTTCCCTGTTTGATTTAGCCTCACTGCATGCAGGCCCCTCTCTGGTGCCAGTGAAGTTGTTGTCTTGATATTAAAACAATGCTAATAAATAAAATAAATTAGCGCCCCCGTTGAGCATCTCAAAGTCCCCCGTTCAACAATGGAGCACATCAGTGCAGTCTATTTTAAGGAACAATATTTTCAAACTTCATTATCTAAAGATGGTAAGTTATTGTTGTGTTCACTCATAGTTAAAGACAGTAGAGGTTGAGTCATTTCTTGTGATATATCACATTCACACTTAAAAAAAAAAAAAAGTATTTAGAAAATATTCTAAAACTGGTTCTTCAGTGCAAGGGTTAAATTCTGCGCCCAGAACCCACCAACACTCCCTGTTGAGAAACCCTACCTTAGACTATACTGTTACCTTTACAGTGTGATGGGTGGCACCGCCTCCACTGAGAATCCCTACCAGACTATACTACAGACTATATGTTACCTTTACATTAGTTCAGAGTCATGACCTGCGTTCTGGATCACAGTCCCTCAGTGCTGCTGTTCATAGGTGTGGTCCCGTTGAGAGGGATGTGTCCCCATGGCGGTGTGCAGGTGTGGTCCCGTTGAGAGGGATGTGTCCCTATGGCGGTGTGCAGGTGTGGTCCCGTTGAGAGGGATGTGTCCCCATGGCGGTGTGCAGGTGTCTAAGACAAACTCTAACCTTAACCAACTTCGAAAGAGTGCCTAAGCTTAACCAGTGTAGAAACAGGCGTCGGCCAATCAGAGAGCGTCTCTGAGAAATGCGGCTACGGAAAAAAATAATGCTGTTCGGACCCAAAGAGATTATGCCATGTTCACGCGGCCCTCTGGGACTCGGATAGTCCAATCTAGGGGATTTTGTGACGTTTCTCCATCCGATCTACTTGTGTTCATTCAAACCTTGAACATTGAACCACTAACAAAGTGAATCATTTGAAACACAGAAGCCATGGCTTTTTAGGCCACTACTGTTGATGATGATATTGTGATGATATTGTTTTCCTACCAAAAAATAATGTGATTCTTTCCGCTTTTGGTGTTGATTGTGGCTGAACTAGCCAACGGTGGCGCTGGGGGGTGTAACGTCACAACTCATCAATTCTTGCCAATTCACCTCCCCTTTAAACATAATACCGTGGCCCCTTCCAGTCTCCACAGTACAGACAATACCACGCCATTAGGGTCAAATTCAGTCTCCACCTGTTTTCTACCCGATGACAAGACTGCTTCTTCCTTTGAATTTGAATGGAACACTGAATTCTGGAAAGTGTGATGCGGGGGAACAGTAACCATTTTACAGAATAAATCAAAGCTCCTATAGGTGATACACACGAGAACAGTCAATTTCCCCTACGTACACGCTATAGAAGAAGATCATCTGACTCAAATGGCGTCCAGGCCATGAGGAACAGGATTTTTCTGAAGTGTGCGCACTACACAGAACTAACGTGTAAAGGTAGGAGTATCAGAAAGTCTCATTCCACAGGGTTGAAGTAGGCCAGAGAGTCAGACTTTTTGTCTAACATGCCCTCGTTGACTTCTCCTTGGGGAATCCCCCCACCATGTGTACAGTGCCATGGAGTGGGTCAGCAACAAAGTACACACAACAACAACAATGGTGCATCCAGAAAGCTTTCAGAGGGAGACTGACTGTATCTTTCTCACTTCCTGCAATGCATCATGTGAGCTACACAAGACACAGCTTTGGTGGGTTTACTGCACAATCATCCACCTTACTGTATCTACATCATCCAGTTTACTGCATCTACATCATCCAGTTTACTGTATCTACATCATCCAGTTTACTGTATCTCTACATCATCCAGTTCCAGTTTACTGTATCTACATCATCCAGTTTACTGTATCTACATCATCCAGTTTACTTTATCTACATCATCCAGTTTACTGCATCTACATCATCCAGTTTACTGTATCTACATCATCCAGTTTACTGTATCTACATCATCCAGTTCACTGTATCTACATCATCCACCTTACTGTATCTACATCATCTAGTTTACTGTATCTACATCATCCACCTTACTGTATCTACATAATCCAGTTTACTGTATCTATATCATCCAGTTTACTGTATCTACATCATCCGGCAAAGGGGGGCAGATGAGGCAGAGTTAGAGACACAGAACACGGTTAGTCCACCTCACAAGAGAACAATAGGATTCAGGTTCAATTGTGAAATATCCCTTTAGCTAAGGACCATAAACCTGCAATAGGTAACTTCTAGTAATTAAAACAAGTTCTTATTTCGACACAAAGAGAAATCATAAAGGTTGTCGGCAATGAAAAGGTTCAGTG
>NC_140169.1:174686464-174738964 GCF_963971535.1 Notolepis coatsorum
TTCTGAGTCACTGTGACCCCCATTTAATGATAGTATTTGATCTGGGTCACAAGCAACAGGTGACTTTAATCAGTTAGCAGTTAATTATCATTCAATGACAACCTTTGTCAATGCTTGGTGGCATTGCACCATTGTATATATTAATATATTATATATATATTAAGTAATATTATGAATAGTTGGATGGGGAAATGGTGTAATCTTCTTTTTATAAAAAAAAATGTAAGTGATAAAAATATCTCTGTGGCCATTTCACGCTGTCTTGTCTGGGGTTAACACAGCAAAGCTGTCCATCCTTTCAGCGGTTCAGTTTGCTGTAGTCAGCGTTGCCTTCAAACCAATTATCAAGAGAGCACAATTAATCCGTCACATATACGGCATCTCTCTCAACTCGTCAAAATAATCTAAAATCCCCGGACGCCCCTAAAAAGCGCTTCACTTCCTGGAGCGCTTCCACGGACATGTCTAGATTGTCGCAGCATGCTTCCTTACTGTCACTACCTTCCTCTTAAAGAGACTTTCACACTTAGATCACCGTCCACTCCTCTGTTTCCTCCGTCACACCCAGAACATGTTGTGCTGTCCCCCTGTTCCCACGGCGACAGCCTCACATATATAGTCTTATCAGCAAAGGTTGTGGTCCTCATGAGCTCATTGTGTTTATACTCAGCATCAATCATATGTTCATCACAGACAAAACGTGTCATGCTATAGGGCCATGGTCATTCAGCGCCTGCTTTATTATGTGGCCGAAACTGGTTAACTTATGACAGCGAATGAAAAATCCCACCGTCGTTTCTTCAACTATTGCCCCTGTGACCGATCGTATGTTACTCCTTCTGCGTTGTGTTCAATGTCGATGCCCCGAGGGAGTTTCGAACCCGGGTCTCCCACGCCGTGGGCGACAACATAGACCGCTGCACTAAGAGGTGAATTCACTCCTGGGTACCGTATCTATGTGTTTTTTTTTTAACCCTGTTATGGGGAAGTGAGTTTAACTCGCAGGCCGCTTACTGCCACAGTCACTTCACAACACACACGTTCACCGTGACTGTGGATATTACTCACGGACCTCCGTTACACCCCGCAGCTCTACAAATCCAGTTCCAAGTGCTTATAAGTCTTGCCACTCCAAACCACTCCACAAATGGGGCAGATTCCAACTCTTCTTGTGAGGCCTGCTGTTGCTTGTATTGGAAAATTACGAGGTTGTCAGTTTGAGTTTGTAATTACAGCAATTATAGAATATGCAAAGGTGTTAATAGATAGCTCGTCAATCATTTTATTACAGAGCCGACGACACTGTCTCCTTTGGCTTTCCTCTGCTACAGGGCCTCTTGCCTCTTACAGTACCGTACATTATGGTAATAACATTACAGTACTGTAATGTTATTACCACGGCCAAAAAGGCTCTGTTTTCGCCCCTTCTGTGTCTGTTTTTACGACGTATCTCGACAAATAATGGCTGGATTAAATGGACTGCATTTAATCGGCACGGTGGTGTAGTGGGCGGCACGGTGGTGTAGTGGTTAACACTGTCGCCTCACAGCAAGAAGGTCCAGGGTTCGAATCCCGCTTGGGGACCAGGTTTCCATGATGCCAGTTACCCAGGTGGGGTATCTCCCGGGCCTTTCTGTGTGGAGTTTGCATGTTCTCCCCGTGCTCGCAAGGGTTTCCCCCCCCGATAAGATAAACCCAATGGAAAAACATGCACAACAACAGATCGCTAACGCTGTGGCGTCCTTGACGAAGACGGACAGGAGCACTTGGATTGGTCCCCTGGCGCGGCTCACGTGGCGCCTGTCTGCTCCCGGCTGCCCTTGGGGGGGAAGGACGACGGGATGGGTTAATCGCAGATACGCATTGTATGCATGGTTCGCATGTGTGCCAAATGGTGACCTCGGAGCAGGTCCTAAATTATAATTATTATTATTATATAGCACTTTTATCCAAAGCGCTTTACAATTTATGCCTCACATTCACCCATTCACTCATACAATCACACACCGACGGTGACGGCGACCACGCAAGGTGCCAACCTGCTCATCGGGAGCAGTTAGGGGACGTGCTGCAAGGAGGAGCCGGAATCGAACCAGGAACCGTCTGATTACCAGGCGACCACTCTGGTCGGATTACCATGGAATTAGCTGTGCACATTCATGACCCCTAGAGGAAGACACATATTCGTTGATCCCATGATCCCTTTCCTCTAACTCCACCGTCCAGCCAAACTAAGAAGAAGATATCTCATAGTAATTTCTGAGTGTCCATATAATTAGCTGTGCACATTCATGACCCCGAGACGAAGAGATCCCTTGAACTTGGTGACCCCATGGCCTTTACTTTGCCTGAGGGCAAATTTAGGGACCCGACATGGGATTGAGGGCTGCCTCAAAGAAAAAACAGAACACAAAAATTATTTGTAATCTGTCTTGCGAATAGGCAACTCACAAGATGCCTATAGTTGCCATGCAACCAGTAGCCTAGCAAGCTTTCAACAAGTTTTCATTTCACGTAGCCCAGGGGGTGCAGTTTTAAAAATGTTTTGAATATGATGTCTTAAAGGGGTGATGATAATGTGTTGAATATTATGTCATCAAAGGGGTGATAATGTGTTGAATATTATGTCATCAAAGGGGTGCAAATGTATTGAATATGATGTCATCAAAGGGGTGATAATGTGTTGAATATGATGTCATCAAAGGGGTGCAAATGTGTTGAATATGATATAATCAAACGGGTGATAATGTGTTGAATATGATGTCATCAAAGGGGTGATAATGTGTTGAATATGATATCATCAAACGGGTGATAATGTGTTGAATATGATGTCATCAAAGGGGTGATAATGTGTTGAATATGATGTCATCAAACGGGTGATAATGTGTTGAATATGATGTCATCAAACGGGTGATAATGTGTTGAATATGATGTCATCAAACGGGTGATAATGTGTTGAATATGATGTCATCAACAAACGGGTGATAATGTGTTGAATATGATGTCATCAACAAACGGGTGATAATGTGTTGAATATGATGTCATCAAACGGGTGATAATGTGTTGAATATGATGTCATCAACAAACGGGTGATAATGTGTTGAATATGATGTCATCAAACGGGTGATAATGTGTTGAATATGATATCATCAAACGGGTGATAATGTGTTGAATATGATGTCATCAAAGGGGTGATAATGTGTTGAATATGATGTCATCAACAAACGGGTGATAATGTGTTGAATATGATGTCATCAAAGGGGTGATAATGTGTTGAATATGTGCTTATCTATCTATAATACGCCCCTTTCCCTCACATAATTATGTGTATGTACCTGTAAGACATTACTGCTACATTAACCACCAAGGGAGCATTATTAATCCAGTGGGCGGATACTGTACCTATTTTGTATTTTCACACTGTTTGTTGATTGAGCCAAGAAACTCACATACTTGTTTTTTATGGATATCACTACCATCACAATGTATATAATGCTACAGCTCTCCTACTGTCAATATAGGCCATTTACAATGATCACCAAATACAGTACCTCTGCAGCGCATGATATAATACTATTATTCATTCCTGACAGTGACAGTGACATGCTGAATTTTGACTGTTATAGCAACATTACATGATCAGTTATCACATTTTTCAACCTCTCCATTAAAACCTAATAATGTCATAATTATTACTTTATCAGTAATAAAAAGGTTGCGTTAATGTTAGGTAACTTCTATATTATTAGTGGGAAATGTATCACATAATCAGGATTGCATTGCATTGGTGGTTTATTACATTAGTTGAAGGTGATTACGCTATATGTCAACAATACATACTACATACTGTACATACATGTATGTCATATTGCATTGAGTACATATATTGCACACACACACACACACGCACACACACATGTGCACACACACACACACACGCACACACACACACACACACACACACACACACACACACACACACACACACACACACACACACACACACACATCCAGAGGCCTGTGTAATCATACCTGGTCTGTGTTGCTGATCCAACGCTAATCCCTTTCTCCTGACATTCCAGAGAGATAGCGGAGGGCACAGCTGACTCAGCCGGTCAACAGGGCGCCCGCCCGCCCGCCCGCATGCCCCCCTGCCCCGCTTTCCTGTCAGCCCTCCCATGGATCACCAACCAGCCGTAAAAACCTCTGCCATGGCGATGCACACTACAAATCCAACCTCTAATCACTACGGTTCATCCTACAGCCAGCTCCCCAGGTGCAACGGCTTAATTGTATCACTGTTACAATTGTCCATTGAATATCGCGCAATATGGGAATTATTATGGTTTTAGGTAAGAGCGAGAGAGAGAGAGAGAGAGAGAGAGAGAGAGAGAGAGAGAGAGAGAGAGAGAGAGAGAGAGAGAGAGAGAGAGAGAGAGAGAGAGAGAGAGAGAGAGAGAACTTCTTTCCATTGCAGTGTAGTCAGGGTAATTAAAATCTCAGCTTGGCCACAGTGGACAGGATATGGTTCCATGCACTCTTGACAATAGGGGTCATTCTTCCAACTCTGGCATCAAAAAGCACAACTAAAACGACTTTCATTTAATCCTGATCAACATGGTATGGCTCTTGAAAGGTTGCTCGTGAATACGTACACAAAGTATAAGTATTTGTGTACTAGTTCTTTACTTGAGTATTTCCATTTTAGGGAACTTTGTACTCTTACTCCACTACATTTATCTGAACCCATTAGTTACTAGTTACTTTGAAGAAGGGAACAAATTATAATTTTGCATACAAGACATGGCATACATTTATGAAGATTAATTGATTGATTGATTGATTGATTGATTGATTGATTGATTGATTGATTGATTGATTGATTGATTGATTGATTGATTGAAAATGTTATTAACAGATTGCAGAATGGGTTAAATTCTATCGATTCCTAGGGTTAGAGCCTTTGTCTACCGCGCTCCCTACCTGTGGAACAAATTACCTGCCGTCGTCAGGGACGCCTGCTCTGTTGAAGCTTTTAAATCCCTGCTTAAGGCGAGACAGGTGAATAGTCAAATATACTTTTTTTGTTGATTTTGAGATTTTGTTATATTTTGCTTCCTAAACATGTCTTCTATGAAACTAGTGACAATAAAACGTCAATAACACACATTTAGTTGTTTATTTTACATCATTTTGCCTTATTGCATCCATAAATGTGCACATATTTAATGGGGAAGTGCCTCATTTGCATATATAAACATACATTTCAGAAAACTTGCAATATATTTTTTCTTAGTTTATATGTACATAACAAATTGGGAAAGTTTCATAGTGATATCTATTCAAATATGTTTTGCCTATTAGGGGGTACTACACTGTACTACACTGTTTGTAGCCTGTGTGTAGTTCTGTTCAGTTCAATAACATCATTATTATTATTATTCAGTTATCAGGCATGTGTTTAGGTTGTCTATTACTAATGGTTTGATTAGGTATTGTGTTTGTAAATATCTGTTTAAAAAAAAAGTATGGCATTTTACAATACAGAACTTTGAAGGCGTTTTCCCGAAAATGAGTTTTAAGAGTTTTTCCTCATACTCTGAGCCAGAAATCTCCACTTCAGTAGCACTCACATACACCAAACCTTCCAGTTCTATTCATATCTATGTTCTGAAGTAGGGATGTCCCGATCACGTTTTTTTGCTCCCGATCCGATCCCGATCATGTGATTTTGAGTATCTACCGATACCGATATTTCCCGATCCGATCAAAATTATTTTTTTTATTTTTTTTTATTCAACAAACATGACCATGTTCACGTCTTAAACTCATACTGAGGCCTTAGTTTTGGTTTTAAATTGCATATCATCATTCATTTATTTATTGTCACACAGAGCAGAAGAATTTTGCCAAAACAAACCAATAGTATCCAGCTGCAGAACAGCAGACCAGCCACACTCTCAGACCCAAACGCATTTCCTTTGATTTAATTATACATCAAATGATTTATGAAGTTAACTTTTCACCTGGATAACGTCAACATTCAGGGTGAATGTAATGTGAGAAATTGGGATAAAAAAAATTTAAATAAAAATTATTTGGGTCTGAGATTGTGGCTGGTCTGCCGTTCTGCAGCTGGATACTATTGGTTTGTTTTGGCAAAATTCTTCTGCTCTGTGACAATAAATAAATGAATGATGATATGCAATTTAAAACCAAAACTAAGGCCTCAGTATGAGTTTAAGACGTGAACATGGTCATGTTTGTTGAATAAAATAAAAAAAATAAAATAAAATAAAAAAAAAATCGTTTTTTTTTTTTTTTTTTTTTCGATCCCGATCTTCGGAAAATCACGTGATCGGCCCCGATCCCGATCACGTGATCGGATCGGGACATCCCTATTCTGAAGGTATTTACAGAAGGGTTTGTTGATATCGCATTCATACCCTGATTTATCACATTTTATTCCTAAAAACATGGCGAAATATGGAATTTTACCATAAAAATTGACTGAATGGAGTATTTTCTGATTTATGGAGTGATAAAAAGAGATATCCAAAATCCCCTCTGTAATAACCTTTGGCTCTAATATGTCAACAAAATTAAACTATAATTTTGAAAATGGCTTTATCCAATGTTCAGATTTCTGTCCTGGAATTATATGCAAATTAGTGCATATTTAAGTAGATCATGCCTCATTTGCATATTTAAACATACAATTTCAGAAAACTTGTAATACAAAAAAGTCTTGTCTTAATATAAGTAATCAACTGGGGAAGTTTCATTGTGATATCTATTAGTTAATTTTTTTTACCCTATTCACCTGCAGTGTCTCCCCTTAAGACCCATCTTTTCTCTCTCTCCTTCAACCTACCCTGATCTCACCTGGTTGGGGACTGACCCTTAGATTAATCTGTCTAGTTTAGTTAGGATGTCTATTTGCTCCCATGTCTGCTTTTTTAGACAACCTTTTTAACCTCTGTCTCAACCGGTCCCATGGAACAGCTTTATATCGCCTTCTGTCTGGCCTGCAGTGCTGAACCTTCTGAGTGGCTTCTCCTGCCTTGTCTTGTATCTCATCCTGTATCCATACGCTTGCAGTAGTTCTATCTATTACTCAATTTCACAATTTTCTTATATACTATGATTCTACTGTCACCATGTATGCATATGCTCACTACATGTATTTATTGCTCCATCTCCGCCCACTACAAACATGGGAACTCTCTAACCCCTGTCTCCCCCCCCCCCCCCCGTCTCTCTGAGTGGTTGTCTCGTAGTGCTGACTAAGGTGGTCTCGGGGTCTTGGCCAAGATTGCAGTGACTGTTCTACGTGCACCACCGAGGCCATGGATCAGCTTCTTACTGTCTTCTGTCCGTGGTCTGTCAACGTGGTTCAGACGTGGAGTTCATTGCTGGGTTAAGTACTTCTATTCTATTCACATAATATGCTTACTACATATATCTATTCTATTCACATATATGCTTACCACTTGTATCTATTGCTATGTCCGCCCATCACAATCATGCAAACTGTCTAACGCCTGTCCCCCTGTCTCCGGCTGTCTCGTAGTGATGACCGGAGTGTTGGACATCCCGTGATGATGACCGGGAGCGTGAATACTTTACCCAAGGCAGTTGTCCTTCCGCGTTCGGTTTGCGCGCCCTGATTGGCCTCTCAGCGCCCAATCGCGTTGCGCCTAGCTTTCAGTTCCACAGCCCAAGTCCTTGCCCATTTCCTCGTATTGTTTTTATATCAATCGACATCACATCAATATAAATAACGTAGTGTTTTCATCTCTCTATATTAACGTACCGCGCTATTCATATCAATCGGCATAACATCAATATAAATAACGTAGTGTTTTCATCTCTTCATATCAATCGGCATCACATCAATATAAATAACGTAGTGTTTTCATCTCTTCATATCAATCGGCATCACATCAATATAAATAACGTAGTGTTTTCATCTCAGATATTAACGTAACACGCTATTCATATCAATCGGCATCACATCAATATAAATAACGTCGTGTTTTCATCTCTTCATATCAATCGGCATCACATCAATATAAATAACATAGTGTTTTCATCTCAGATATTAACATAACGCGCTATTCATATCAATCGGCATCACATCAATATAAATAACGTATTGTTTTCATCTCTATATTAACGTTAGGCTGTAAAAATCTGTTCTATAGGCTATATTTAGTCTAGTTTATTAGACATAAACGGCGGTAGCAGTATATTGATGCACGGCGGTAGCACTGCAGTATATTGATGCACGGCGGTAGTAGTTAGTGCATTGATGTGTTAGTTAGTTAGTATATTGATGCACGGCGGTAGCGAGTTAGTTGATAGTTAGTAGTATATTGATGCAGGTAGGTAGCTGATGTGATGGACTTGTGGAACTGAGAGAAGTTCTGAAAGTTAGGAGCGAGTGTTAGGAGTAACGCGATTGGGCGCTGAGAGGCCAATCAGGGCGCGCAAACCGAACGCGGAAGGACAACTGCCTTGGGTAAAGTATTCACGCTGACCGCGAGGATGCGACCCTCTCTGCGCCGCCCCCCTGTCTCCCTGTGAGTGGCTGTCTCGGAGTGATGACCGGAGTGCTGGACGTCCCGTGATGATGACCGTGAGGATGCGACCCTCTCTGCGCCGCCCCTTTGCCTCAAATAGATCCGCTACAGCTCTATATTTCAAAATGTTCAGTTGCTATTGCATGCACTTATCTGTGTTTTATTACACATGTGAGTGCATGCTTTACCAACTGCTCGCCTGTTTTACTGCAACACTACTATCACCGACATCTAAGAAGGGAGATCCCCCCTTGAATGGCCCTTCTAAGGTTTCTCTCCTCCACATTGCCTGTGGTGCATTTTTTCCTATTGCTAGGTTTTAGTGAGTTTCTCTTTACCTTCGCGTGGGGTATGTCTGGGAGTGTTGCATTTATTTAAAAAAATTTGAATTTTATGGTGTTTTGTTCTTGACCTATTGTGTTGTTTCTTTTCTTGACTTGTTTAAAGAAGCCGTGTCCGGCCCATGGGGACATTAACATGTGTTGTCGGGCCTTACAAATTTTTTTTATTTGATTTGATTTACAATACAGTACGGCCAAAAATAGCGCTTGAGTGCCAACGCTCTATTCAATGAGAGAGCAATCACATTTGTGAACGCATAAACTATATCTTAAATTATGGCTATGTGTCTAATACGCCCGTCGCTTATCAATGACTTGTTTGCAGTCAACATTGTCAAAACGGATTGTTTTTTAATCAGTTCATTTCCGTTTTATACCATTTTGAAAAACGCTAGTTTTTTTTTACTTTCAGAAAAAGAAAAGAAATTCGGCAGGAATCGCACTTTACTGGAATACACAAAACACGTTGTCATTTTTCGGCCTGTTTATGAATCGTTTTCAAATAAACGCTAGATTATCGATAGTATATGTGTACTTATGCACGCTATAGAAGCGGGCTGAAAAATCGATTCTCTTATTTCCTGATCAGCACACACACACTCACAGCCACACACACACATATGGGACACGCTGATATATTGGTGAAAAAAGCTCTGATTATCTCAAGACTGGTCAAATTGATTCCTTACCTCAGATCAGATTCTCCAAAAAGATTATTCCAATTCCTGATCGCCATTCCAAATATCGATCGCGTTTATTGATCCAACGCTGGGTACTGAAAACAGATATTCCACACTGTACTGAGGGTGGGCAATGACTGGGATCGTCTCCGGTTACATGCCTGATAAGTAAAATGTGGAATCCGGAGTCGTTTTTTACCATCCATTTCATTCCATTCCCAATGGGTGCAATACCATCCGGAGAGACGATAGGGGGCGGTATTTCCCCTGTTCGAGCTCAAAGCCAGTCCCAGTGGTAACGTGAGGCTAGATTGATGAAATATGAATGGAAATTGCTAATAAAAAAAATAACGATTATAAGCGAGATTTCTCATCGCCTGGCACTCAACGGTTGGCATGAACTAACGAGATTTCTCGTCCTTGGCACTGAAAGTGTTAAGGGGATGCAGACCAGAGAAATACTTTCGTCTTGTTTACAAGGGTCCCCCATTTTCAATTCATCATGACATTTGTGACATACACGACATACAAATATACAGTACTTTATACAGTACTTTACTAATTTAAACCAGCGATCCTAAAGATGACATAATCAGAGAAGCATAACTGGACCACTTAAACTCTTTAACATAACCTTCAGATGTCAATAGATTGAGGATTGAATTATCTGAAATACAAGAATGTCACTTAAGTACATCCAATATCAAATACTTCTTAAGTAGAATTTCAAATGAAGGACATTTACTTTTACCAGAGTACTATTTTATCTGGGTATTTCTACTTTTACTTAAATAAATTAAGTAAACTGTGTACTGCCTTTAAGCAGTGTTGGGGAGTAGTTAACTACATGTTGGGGAGTAGTTACAGTAACTACATGCAGTTCAATTAATAGTTTACCTACATATCTTAACACGCAATGGCCCACATGTGGGCCCTCTTGAGGACGATTTGCCCACCGGCACTTTGGCAACCTCTAGCGGCTCGGGTCTGCATATCTTTTATACACTATATATATTGAATTAAAGCCCTATTTGTTGCCTGTCGATAGTCATTTCAGGTGACAAAATCCGTACAGCGGTTCTTGAGTTACATGCAGATACTGTATGTGAGGCATGCGCCGAAGTAAACGGCAGACCTTTAATTTTTTGAAATACCCCTCCCGACTCTCGAGCCTCTACCTCTATCAATCATTTGGCGATCTCGAAAATTACAGGGTTGTAACTAGGGATGCTCGATATTGGCTTTTTTACCAATACCGATATTCCGATATTGTCCTTCCCCGCAAAAACGCTGTTGCCGTATGAACAAAAGGCACATCCGAAAAAATATTGATTCACCCGCAAGCGTTTCCGTCTATGGCCGAAGTCTGTTAAGAGGTATTCAGATGTCAGAAGCCTTTTCAGTAGTTAACTAATTTGGGTCATGGTTAATGTAGTTCATTGCAAACTACACATTTCCCTAGAAACATTGCATTTGCCTGATTCCACCTCTACAATTGCTCCCTGTCCTCTCCTTACAATACACCCCCAGGGCTGCCTGTGGGGTTAGATAAGATAAGTTATTCCTTTATTGATCCCCTTGGGGAAATTCAGGCATCATAGCAGCAGGGGGGGGGGGGGGGTACAGGTATGGGCATGGTAATAGTAGAATACATAAATATAGGCAATACAATTATAGTAAAGAGAAGGGGGGAAAAGCAGTGTAAACAATATAATTAACTCTGAATATAAGCATATGAGCAAGTAAGCAGTGTCATCAAAGGTGCAGTATGCCCTGTATGCCCTATCAGTTATACTATATGTTACAATAAATATCGTCAATAACTTATAATCTGAATATATACTATGAGTAAGACACTTAGAATGTGAATATATACTATGAGTAAGACACTTAGAATGTGAATATATACCATGAGTAAGACACTTAGAATGTGAATATATAATATGAGTAAGACACTTAGAATGTGAATATATACCATGAGTCAAGACACTTAGAATGTGAATATATACTATGAGTAAGACACTTAGAATGTGAATATATACTATGAATAAGACACTTAGAATGTGAATATATACTATGAGTATACCATGAGTTCTGAAGACAGTGATTTGCACTCTGAGCAATCTAAAAGCCCCATTTGGAAGTACTTTGGATTTTGATCAACTTGTGGAACCTCGAGACAAAGTTGTATGCAAGCTATGTAAACTACAGCCTACCTTTTACATAGCTACCTAAAACACTATTTACAGCCCCTTCTCAATCTACCACAAATTCCTCCTCACGCACTGAGAGAGAGGGTGGGTGTGTGTGTGTGTGTGTGTGTGTGTGTGTGTGTGTGTGTGTGTGTGTGTGTGTGTGTGTGTGTGTGTGTGTGTGCGTGCGTGCGTGCGTGCGTGCGTGCGTACGTGCGTGTGCGCGCGCGCGCGCGTGTGTGTGTGAGAGGGGGAGTTCACTATAAATAATATAAATAAGTGATTCTGCTCTTACAACCAAGCTGACAGGGCCGTCCTTTAGACCATTGTTCTGATCAAGTTGTTAAATGGTCTAAAAAAGTGACTTCAAGATAAACTAGTTCATATCAAATCAGTAGTAAACAACGCAAAGTTTCACTTATCAAACTTCCGTCGCATCAGAAACTCTGTCAACAAAAGCAGCAGCACTGTATTTTAATGCTATTATTATGTCACATTTGTCATACTGTCTGACTAGCTGGACACAAGCCTCCTGTACAACACTAAGATCCATCAGGCTGTGAAAGTACTAGACAGGAAAACAAACAGCCACCACCATGTCATAACAAATCAGAATCTACTGAGCTGGGACAATTTAGTTAAATTCAAAGATGCCTGCCTTACCTATAAGATCCTACATGGCTTGGCTCCTCCCCGCCTTTGTACTTTTATAAAAACAGAAAGCATCTGCTGACAGATATACCAGGTCTGTTGTTAGAGGGGACTGTGTAGTCCAAACAGGAGGTCTGCTTTTAGTCAGGCAGCCTTTTCTGTGTGAGCAGCCCACACCTGGAACAGTCTGCCAACATGGCTCAGGGAGTATCAAAGATACATTTAATTTAAATCAAACTTAAAATCTTGGTTGCGAGATGGTCATGTGTGCAACCATTTTCACTGAGGGGTTGTAATGTATTTTAATGTTTTTGAATGTATGTGACGTAGGTGGGTTGGTCATTATCATTATTATTGTATTTGTAACACCACGTGAACATCAGGTTGTAGAGGTGCATTATATTGTGTGTATTGCATTAACACATTAACTGCCACGCTTATATCCATCAATGTTTGATCACTGCCACCACTCTAAGTCTATGGAAATGTTCACCTTCTTTGCAGGGCTATAACTTTTTAAATTGTATTGCTAAATTGACATTACTATGGCCCATTTAACATCGATTATCTATCGTTCAGGATGTAGGAACGTTTTACTTTTTCATTCACACATTCATACAAAAATACCGTCTAGAATATAAATATGTTTTTATCGTTTTCTGCAGTAATTCCTAGAACGTGAGATATAGGCATAAATGCATATATAGATGATCGATTGCAGTCTATTCCCTATACACGCTATATTAAAAATTTCAACTGTACATGGTCCTAAACGTTATGACTAATCATGCACGGGTGAATGGAGGGGGGGGGGGGGGGGGGGGGTCGTTTATAATTCCGTGATCGTTGTTAAATGATTTATGTAGTATGGGTGATATATAGATCAGAGCAGTTTGCATGGATAATAATAAACAAAAACGCTGAAAGTCACGGCAGCCTCCTCTTACCGTTGGGCGATGACACTGGAGCAAAAAGATCCCAGTTATTTGATGGGGATCGAGGCGATCCATTTCCGGTTTGTATAATAATAATAACAGCCCAAATCATGTCGATTATTGAGTTATGGCAGCGATCGCTACACATGGACGTGTGTCTTGAGTCCCGCAACGATAAGCGAGTGGCCAGACGTATTTAGGAGACGCACCGATATCCAACCGGCATTTCCGGTTTGGCAACTCGCCGATCATCCACCAGGTGGCAGTATTGAAGCATTGCAGAGTTGTGCCGAGTCCCACAGCATCAGACCAGGGTCCGTGAGGGAAATATGAATACCATGGCGAAAATATGAAATATGATCAAAATAACGTCGTACGCCGTGATCTGGCAGAATTCGCATGAACTTGAAACCCGTTGTACGACATTTTTGGCGCAGAAAGTGTTAAGGTATGTCACATTGACAGTGATTCCCTTTTTGTTTCTCCCCTTCCCAGATGCCGCCCGTCTCACTGATTGTGCTGATTGCCTGAGGAGTGGCAGGCTGAGGGCAATCAGCCTCAGTAGACGGGTGGTTTAAAAACCTGGCATGCGACACTCATCGATACGTGTGCCTGTTTTGCCACTGTGTGTGGACCTATATATTTAGTTGGCCTTATAGTCCACTGTGTGTGGATTATTACCTCCCTTGTAGGCCTCTGTGCCATTTTTCCACTATTGTGTGCACTGTAAAAAAATTATGTTTTTTCACGGGAAATTCACTGTATTATTTTACAGATTACTTTTGTTTTTCTACTTTAAGTGTAAATGCCATAAAAATACAGTAAATTACCTTTTATCAAAATATTAACCATTAAATACAGGTTATAATCTGTAAATGTATTTCATTTTACTGTAATTTGACTTAAGTATTTGGCAACCATTGATGCCAGACATTTACAGGTTTTCTTGCAGCTTTTTTTCTTACAGTGTGGGACATATATTGTTGGCCTTTTTCTGCCACGTGCCACTGTGTGTGGAATGTATATTGTGTTGGCCTTATTGTATTTACCTTGTTTGTTCTCCCCTACCCTTTCCCCCGTATTAAATATTGTTGTGGGTTTAATTCCCCTCCTTATGGTTTAATAAATACATTCACTTTGGAAAACGTTTTGTTTATTTCCTGCCAGGACCTGTGCTTAAAGCATTCACTGGACGGGCTGGCTTCACAACAGCCCGGACCAGGTATTTGTATTAGGTCATCAGACCTTTGGTTGTGACGATGTATTTTATCAGCAGGCTTGTAACCTAATGATTCCTACTGTGATTTAATGATTGTACTGTGCTTTAATTAGTGTAGTGCTCATGACACCTGCCCCAGAGACTACGGTTGAAAATTTGCCAACCTGGCTAAACTGGCATATTTACAGTAATGTTCCGTTAATATGCACTGTCTCTGTATTTTAAACGTTTTAAAAAGTTTTAATAATAATTGACACACAAAATGAACATTCCCCAACACAGGTAACTTTACCACCCCTGAGTAAAGATCGTACCATTACAGGTGACGTTTTTACAATGTTAAGCTATTTGGCCAAACGAGACGGCTGGTCTGGGCAGAACGCACGCCACTCTTTCTCTCTACAGTATTCTACACGGTCAGTCTCCAGGGAAGGAGACTAGCTAACACATTTTTGTTAGACAGTAAATTATAACACTACCTTATGCACACTGCACCTTATGTGACACTGTGAATACTGTATATTTCAGTTAGTTAGATAGTAAATTATATTGACTTATTTGTTTACACTGCTTGTGTTGTTTTTACTACCTGTATCCCACCCCCCCCCCCCCCATGCTGCTATGATGCCTGAATTTCCCCAAGGGGATCAATAAAGGAATATCTTATCTTATCTTAGGAGAGAATCCAAACCAGGACATTTCTTTTTACTTGCTTTAAAAGTGAAACACAAACTTTGCTTGCTGAGTTTAAGAGACCAATCAAGGCTGTGGAAGTAGAATTAGAATGTTGGGGAATTATCATGTGCACCATTATGGTTCATGAATGGAGACGTTCCAATGATATAAGGGGGGAATCCTCTCAGGGTTTATACAGAAACAGAAAGGAGTCCACATATTTGTTTTTTTATCTTATACCTATTTACCTCCTGTTACCAAACAGGAAGAATGTTTATATAGAGACGGATAGGAGTCCTACCATGGTTTATAGACTGATATATATATATTATTTTAATTTTTTTTATCTTAAATAAAATCTATTCATTGTTAATTTTACGTCTTTTACTATTGTCTATTTTACTGCTGTGCTGAAGCATTTTCTTATTAACCGCATTGTGTCAGGATTCGAGAACTTATAATAAGTAAAATAAATAAATAAATAATAATAAATAAGTAGTAAGTAACCGTGTAGAGCCATCGTTCAGTTGCACTTTCTGCCAATTTCATGATATTATGTCTATTTTATGTGTATATGCCAATTTCATGATATTATGTCTATTTTATGTGTATCTGCCAATTTCATGATATTATGTCTATTTTATGTGTATCAGTGACAATCAAAACGTAAACAAAGAGGCCAATTAAGATGTTAGATGATCTGCCAATCTTCTGCCAATCTCTGCTAATTTTATGTCTATGTATTTTTTGCTGCTGTGAAGCAATTTGAACTGCAATTCTTGTATGAAAGGTGCTATACAAATAATGTTTATTATTATTAATAGATGCGTACGCATCTCTCAGAGTGCCCTTCTAGTATTATCTGTACGTATAGAACAAGCGTTTCCCCTACCATTGCCTTGGCGCCAACGGGACGCCCCGCCCCTCCAGAAAAGATTATAATAAAAAAAAAATATTATAAAAAAAAAAAAAAAATATTAAAGTTTGCTAAAATCACAGTAACATTGGCGAGCTAGCCAAATTATACATAAATCGGTTTTCATATAAATCAATCTTCACTAAGACTTTAAAACGGTGGTGCGGCATGGTCTACGGAGACGCAGAAAAAAGCTACCATGTATTGTAAATAGTGCATTATGTGTGTTGTCACTACTGTATGTATAATTATAAATAAGTAAATGTGTTGTAAATAAATATGTGCAATCGTTTCATTTCAGCTCAGTGTAGAGAAATGCACCGATACTAACAACCGCCTTACTGCGCGCGTCTATGACGACACTGTTGACACCACGTATCCGTGACACACGCGCCCCGCGAAAACACTAGTAGTTTTGGGGGCCTACCACCCCCCCTGAAAAAAATCCTAGGGGAAACATGTAAGCTACAGTACTGTGGACAATTTGTCCCCCATCTAACCCCATCGAAGATGACTATAGAAGCTCTCAGAAGACACCCTCGTGGCTGGAGAGCATGTGGCTGTGGGCAGTAGGCTATAGGAGAACAACCACGGGTCACCTTTAAATGAACACCACTGCAGGTCCTAAGGTCATACATGCGAGAAGATAATCCTCCCCTTTGGAAAAAGGATTATAGATGACACTTTGAGGTTGAGAGCCTGAGAAAAGCTACCGGCATTCTGCCTGCCCTGGAAAGAAGAGATGGTAACCCCCCCTCTTTCCTCTCACATATTGAGCTTGTTTCGAGATTAAGACGTTACCTAAGACCCCGAGCAACCACCATTGATGCCACCACGCTGTGAAACCAAATGCCGAAATTCAGCAAAGTCGACTTCATTTTCAGCACAGAGTCCATCTGTGACAGAGAAGGGACAAAGGGGCCAGGATATTAACCTCTGACCCGCAGAGTTGCATTCAAAATGGGGTCATGTTCCCAAATTACACCCCGACGGGAGACGAGAGACGAGAGAACTCCAAAGAGCTCCAGAGGCTGCTGAAAACGAGGATGCCACAGTCCAAACTAATTATTTAGAGTAAAGCAACTCAAAAACATGCTCTTTTCAGTGTCAGACAATGACTTATACTGTATACACAAACCAATGTATTTTATATAATGTATTATACAGTATGTCTTACCAGAACCCACCGCAACACTTCCGGTATTCTGAAATCATGGGAGAGAGGGGGGGGGGGCAGAAAATGAATGAATGTGGATGAGAGCATTGACATTAAGTGGTTGTAGCTACGGCTGTGGGGGTGCGGGAGACATGATCCAATAATAGACTTTTATACGCCTTTTATACAAGTCTCCTGAACACGGAGAGACCAGTCCCAAGTCGTTTAGCACTTTTTCTGCGGAGCTATAGTAACTTTTTCGCACCTACTCCCCAACTCCGCATGTGCAGATTGCCCACAGAGTCTCTGGATTGTCCAGAGATATAGGTTTATCAATCTGGGCATGCAGAGTAGGTACGAAAAAGTAACTATAGCTCCGCCGAGAAAGTGCAAATCGACTTGGGATTTGTCCGTGTTCAGGAGACTCAGGCGTATTAAAAGTCTATTGGATGATGTCTCCAGCACCCCACAGCCGTAGCTACAACCACCTAATGTCAAGGCTCTCATCCACATTCATTAATTGTCTCCCCCCGCTCTCTCTCCCATGAGCTCAATGTAACGCGGAAGTGCAGTGGTCTATAGGCACAGCTAAAGTTATATGCATATACAGTATGTATAAAGACTAGACTAAAGACTCAAGGCGGAGTCTCCCGCGTAGTTCACTGGCGGCCATCTTGCTTGAGTGGACTACTGCTTAAGGTGATGATCTGCACAAACAAAAATAATCTTAGCGGATTTACAAACGGTTTGGTTTATTACAAACGTTATTAACGTGGCTATGATTCTTGCTTGGAAGAATTTTATTATAATTTGTTTCATATGAAATTCCATTATACGTATGCAGTATGATACATCTCATTTACATATGATGCACCATAGACATGCATGTTATGAGTGGGCGTGCTCCACCTACGCAAGATGGCCGCCATGTGGCAACGTCGGTCTCCGTTGGCCAGCAGCGCGGGTGAGTCATCTAGTGATATATATCTATGGTTATATGCCCCTGTTCTTGCCATCGGCCTGCCAGCGTCCTGCCATATGACCCGAGGATCGGTAAAAAAACAACGTCCCTGCACAAAGACGAGGACCACAAATGCCGGCAAGAACATGTGGTCGCGCGTTTGTTTTTCCACAAAGACTGGGGGCGACACGGGGCACACTAAAAACCGTCTCCAGGGAAGTCTCGTCTCAAAATATGGCTGCTTGTACTGATGAACTGCACAGTTTAGATGAATAAACTTCGATATTCGTGAACATTCGGAGGTCAACTGGTACAATAACATAGAAAAATGTACTGGCGCCATGCGCCATTGAAAATGGGGGACCCTGATGTAAACAAGACAAACGTCTTTCTCTGGTCTGCATCCCCTTAACAATTGTGTGTATTGAGCCGTACTGTATTGTACCCATTCTGCAATCTGTTAAATAAAATGTTCATTCATTCATTCACTCAGGCCACCGCGTGGAAACTCCACAATCAAATAAAGACAACTGGAAAATGGCATGACATGGTGACATAAATAGCTGTGGAGTTCATCGACATGGTAAATGATGGAACCTCTGTATATAAGATCACTGTAGTTGGCTTCATGTCATTCGAATCGAACCCAGTTTGCATGAACGTGTGCACCTTATTAGTCATAAAATGGTTTGGTGGATTTATCCCGCTTTCTTTTACAGAAAATGCTTAAATGTGAATTGATCTGTGTGTCTTCAGCTTTATTAATAAGAAGGTACAAAGTATTTCACATCTATATGTACAGCTATTAACACGGAAGTGACACGTAACAAAACAGAATTGTACATAATATAAATTGGCACAAAACTGGCATGCGACTGTGGTTATTAGTGAAGTTAACAGGCTATTTAACTTTAGTAGAACTCGTCATCAGATCAGTAGTGTTACCTCTATCATGTACAGTAAGTGCATCTACAAGGAAGCTGACGACCAGTGCTGTCCCTGTCGTCCGCTGTCAACGTCACCATCCCTTCTACGTGTCAGATTCCTCATTCACGTCCATTCATTTCGCGGACCATGTCTAAATATCGTACTTCTGAAGTATGAAGTAACAAACTATAACAATATTATATATATAACAATTATACTTGCAAAGCTAATGTGATTTTACCAGAGATTCATTGGCTTACACTCATTTACAAAACCTTCCTTGGTCTGTCCCCTCCTTAGTTGATACTAGGGATGGGTGTGAGTAATCGATTACTCGTAGCTATGAGAAAAATCAATCTTAAATTATTAATAATTTTTATGAAAAAAAGAATATTAAAATCTATTTTTAATTATTTATTTTTTTAAATAATTTGTTTCACATGTATGTGTAAGATTATAACTGTTTGTTGGTTTCCTTAAACATAAAAATGCCCCCCCCCCCCCCCCCCCTTTTCGAGTAATACATGATCACTCGAGTATAGCATGCGATCAATCGATCTGGATTTTTCTTAAAAATGCCCATCCTTAGTTGATACCTGTTAAGATTGTCATCTACTCCACACCAGAGCTGCTCACCATAACTCGCTAGATGTTCCCCGTGTTAACGCTTCCTTTGATCAACCCTGCTTCCAATGTGCTGCTCCCAGCAGTTGGAACGAGATGCAAATTGATACGCCTCACTACTTTTAAGGACTCAGGGGTTGTTAACGCACACCTGCTGCAACTGTCACCCAGCCTTTTAACTATAATTTGACAGTTCTGCTTCATGTATTACAGACCTTGTCATTTATATTTGGTGGTTTGTTTTATGTGTGTTTTTTCCCCTTTCCCTTTAACCCTTCAAGAGACCTTTTTGTCCTCTCGCTAGGCTGTCGTTGTACATTTTTTCTTTTCTTAACTGACCTGCCTCACTGCCTGGTTAAATAAAAAATAAATCAAATAAAACATTTTCAATAATTCAATTATTGTGCTCTAAAGCTCTAAAGACACATCAAATGCCAAAACAAACACATACCTTTGACTCAGAATTGTTTGTTTTATTTATTTATCTGCACAGCAGTAGTTTCTTTATACGTCAGATGTATACTATTGAACGAGGAGGAATGGTCACCTGGGAGGAATGGTGGTGTTGACAGCGGACAACGGGGACAGCAGTGGTTGCTAACTTATTAACTTGTAGATGCACTTTACAAAGAGGTAAGACCACTGAAACATGTTCTACTAAAGTGAAATGTCCCTTTGAGGTCATGCACACACATTTATTTCACAGGTCTGTACAGTTGAATCAGTGAAGGCAACATGTGACAAGATATTTTGGCTCTCTGGGTCATGATGCAAATGCCTAAAATCATCTTATTCAAATCTAATACCGCCTGCTTGCAAATGGTCAACATATTCTAGCCCTTGAACTATATCAGAAAACAACATTTATTTCATAACTCAACAGAGCAAACTGCACAAAGGTAAAAGGATTTATGCCCATAGGTCATGCCGGTTAACCGTTTCCTCGTGGCTTTTGGCTGGCGTCCTCTTAGAAAAAGACAAAGGAGTGAGAGAAGGGGAAGTGACCGGCCTCCACGTGTCTCGGGCGGCCAGCCTAAACAAATCATAAAAGCCTTGAGAACAATAACACTGTAATTGCAAACGCTGCATTTTCCCAGCAGCCACACCACCACCACCACCACCACCACCACCAAAGGAGGGGTGACGGGTGAGAGAGAGAGACACGTCACACAGGGCGATACAAACATCAGAGAGAGATGCGTCACGTGAACGGGGAAAACATTACTGTTGAAAAAAAGTGAAAGTGGTGAGAAAGTGGTGGAGTAGGTTTTCAGTAACTATAGTTGTGCTCAGGTACACGGTCTAATTTTCCTTTCGGTGTGACGTGCTTTTATTTCAGGCGTTGTGCTTTTATTCCATCCGAACAAAATGACAACACGATGAGCCGTGTTTGATGTGCTCGGCCGTGAGACGACCTGCTGCATGGAAAGTCCAATCATTCTGGAAAAATAGTTCAAACTAAAATAGCTTTAGTCATTTCCTTTGAACTATTTTCCCCTATTCAAGGAAATGTCCCCCGCCCCCCAAAACAGTAGACCGTGTCCCACTACCCCATGCAGAGGGCGAAGCGTTCGTTTGATGGGTGCCAGTCTTTTCCAGGTCGACAGGAATACTTTCTATATCAGAATGGGAAGAAAATCCCAGTTTACTTTTCAGTGCTCACACTGAAAAGGTACACAGGCCCATTATATCACGCTCCTGCAGTGCTGATCTAGGATCAGTGATCAGATACCCTCGATCGGTTCAACCATGATGTCCTGAAAGGCAGGGCTGTTTCCGGGTCAGCGCCGCGGTTAACCGCTGTTCCTCAGAGCCGTGATTTATGAACCGCGGGGTTCTTCGGATACATGATAATGAGCTACAGGTAACAATTTCACACGTTTTCTAGACAGCAACGGTTGATATAAAAATAAATACTATGTATATTTACATAATGTGTTCTGACAACATACAACATGGAATATTGACTCACGAGTGTAACATCAAACCATACATTTTTTTTTTAAATCTGACAAAATCCTATAATTATGGGCTATAGGGGCAATGTTCTTCAGGTTTCCTTATCCTCTCAAATGCTGAATCCCTTAAAAACTGACAAGTCCCGACTGGCCTCCGACAAATTTCTAGGATTACAGCTCTTCCCCCCCTCGGAGGAATCAGAGAGGTGAGTGATGTAATATTATAGTCACGTTTTTTTGTATCCTTCAAGATCAACAGTGATAACGGCAGTGTCTGAAAGGCACCGCAGCACGGGCGGGGCTAAGTGCTCGTTCTCTTGATGTACTCCATAGAGTTGAAGGGTTATCACAATGTTATCACAAGTTCTTTTTCTTTTTCTTTTTTAATCCCCCTTTTGAATTGAACCGAACTCTACAAAACGCATCGTGTCATCACCACGGAATCCAGCTGGCGAGCAGTTGACGGAGTCTGATGACAGATGGGCTCAGGCTCCTCCTCCCGTACTTTCATGAAATAGCGGTCGCCCCTCTCTCTCTCTCTCTCTCTCTCTCTCTCTCTCTCTCTCTCTCTCTCTCTCTCTCTCTCTCTCTCTCTCTCTCTCTCTCTCTCTCTCTCTCTCTCTCTCTCTCTCTCTCTCTCTCTCTCTCTCTCTCTCTCTCTCTCTCTCTCTCTCTCTCTCTCTCTCTCTCTCTCTCTCTCTCTCTCTCTCTCTCTCTCTCTCTCTCTCTCTCCTCTCTCTCTCTCTCTCTCTCTGCTTTTCAAGCGTGGCTCGAGACGAGGAAGGCGAGAGCGGTGAGACAGAGCGTCAGCGTGCCGGGTTGCGAGAGGCCTCCTCCAGTGCCACTGAGGGGTGAGGTGGTGGCGAAGACCGCCTCCGTCTCGTTCCAGGGGAGGGGGAGGTTACAGATGCTCCCCTCGCAGCAGGCTGTACACACCTACGCAAGAGTAAGAAAAAAAAGTGAAGATTCAAACCTTTATTAAATGGGCTTTTTGTGTGTGTGTGTGTGTGTGTGTGTGTGTGTGTGTGTGTGTGTGTGTGTGTGTGTGTGTGTGTGTGTGTGTGTGTGTGTGTGTGTGTGTGTGTGTGTGTGTGCGTGCGTGTGTGCGCGCGTGCGTGCGTGCGTTTGTGTGTGTGTGTGTGTGTGTGTGTGTGTGTGCGTGTGTGTGCATTACGTACAGTATGTGAAGCATGGGTTGGCAGATTGGTTAGGAAGGCTCGGTAGTCAAACAGGTATATATGGTTTGACCACCCGTTCCCAATAGCCAGGGGTGTAAAGTACTTGAGTAATTGTACTTCGTTACAATACTTAAGTACTGTTTTTTGGGGGGGATTTGTACTTTACTCAAGTATCATTAGGTTTGTATATTTGTACTTTTACTCGATTACATTTCAGAGAAGGAAAAAAAAACATAAATGTTTTACTCCTTACATTTAAAATGCAGACCTACAAAGTACAAAGTACAAATCTCGCAGGTCCAACTATTTTAATTAGTATATTTGTTTCTCTGGCCGAACTAACGTTGACGTTATTAATCCTGCGGCCGCACTTTATTTAAAAACAGCCAATCAAATCCCCATCAATGGAAGATTAACCCGCCCATACCCATGCTGATTGGTCCTTGTGCAAGACTAGAAAGCGGGAATCTTTGATTAAACACCTGCTATCAGAAGAATAGACAGTCAGACAAAAAGTTTTAACTTTAACTTTTTAGTACTTAAGTACATTTAAAAGTAGAAACGTTTTTACTTTTACTCAAGTGCGTTCTTAGCCAGATACTCTGACTTTTACTTGAGTACGATTTTGAGACGGTACCCATACTTTCACTTAAGTATAATATTTGGGTACTTTTTACACCCCTGTCAATAGCCAATGCATAATGTTGCACTCACTCACTGCTAAGGAAAATGGTCAGTAGCTAAACACAAGCTAAAGGCTGTGATGTGCAACAGGCCCCTGGTTGGAGCTCCTCCTCAGGAGTTAGTCAGGAGTTGGTCAGGACAGCAGATAGCCAAGACACATATATCTTTCCGCGCGGCTTAGAATGACGGTGCACAACAGGGGTTTTTCCGTTTTATCTACACGGAGCACTTTGGAGGATCTCCGGATTAACTTAACTGCCCGGTTAAGTGGTGCTGACTGGGACGGGTCCTCAGTGTGCAGAGGACCTGTGTGCTGCACACATACCTGAACCTGGTTCTGACCTATAGCTTCTCCAAAAGCAACGCTCTCTCTGTTCCGTACAAGCTAGATGGAATAAAGATGAATCTGACCTACAAGCATCTTTGGAAATATGATCATAATTAGAATTGTAAGAATAAATAAATAAAGTAAAGGTGTTAAACGCCTTTGAGAAATGTATTCCAGACGCAACTAGTTTGACAGTAATACTACATGTAGTTTAATTACTAATAATAAAAAAGTTCAGTAGTTGGGTGGTAGTTTAACTACATTAAAATCTCTAAAAGAAAGTAGCTTTTCAAGTAGTTAGTACTTTGGGTGATGTAGTTTAGAAATATAGCATTTTCTTGATTCCACCTCAGCTCCCTGTAGTTGGAACTGTCTTGTTTGACAAACAAAATCGTGTGGATAAAGGTGCTGTAAGCCACGTTTACACCACAGGAACACACTAGGAACGTGTTCAAGGACATGCATTTGCAATGTGGGGACCAAGGTCCAAACAGAAGTTCCGGGAGATTATTTTATTGTCCAATACATTTTCTTTTGTACGTTTTTAAATGTATTTTTAAAGGTGCTATAACTTTTATATGTAGAGTAATCTTTTTTATTAATTATTATTTATAGCTTTTAGAAATGTGTGGAGTAAAAGTATTGCTTTCTCCCAAATAAATATTGATTAATGAATGTATCATTGAAAAAATTTATTGCGGGTCGAAAATGTATGTTGTTGTTTACATGTTGCGTGCATGTATCCCCTCCCTACTTCCCATTTCCCAACTTGAAGTGTACCTGATTGGATAAATGACACGCTGGTGCTCTAGTGCAACATCTAGTGGCTGAATGTTATCTATAGCACCTTTAAAGGGGACATGTCTTGGTATTTCTTTCACTATTTGGGCAACTTTACACAATTCCTGTGAGTCTATGGAACACATCTATAAAGTTTTTTTTCAAAAAAATGAATTGTTTTGTATTTCTAATCAAGTACTCTAAAGCAGCATTTTTCCACTTCAAGATTTCAAGCTGTTTTGGGCTGGGCTCCGCCCATAAGCGCTTTGAGTGACAGTCACCCACAGTCAGACAGAGGCAGACAGAGAGAGATATAGAGAGATTGAGGGGGATACTAATTAATTTCGCCACGGGATAATGCATGGTAACTTGTTTCAAATGACAATATATACCCCTGTGAATATTATTGCACGGATCGGAATACGGGCGCGCGTGTGGGAGTCAAAGATATTTTGACAGTGATGTGCGAGTGGAGAAGCTCCATCCCCACGTGCGCGGTACGGGAGGTTGTGTGTAAATGTGTGTGTGTTTCCCCAGAAGCTCCTGTCCCTCTCTCTCTCTCTCTCTCTCCCTCTCTATCTCTCTCTCTATCTCTCTCTCTCCCTCTCTCTCGCTCGCTCGTTCTCTGCCTCTCTCTGTCGGCACCCACCCGCTTGAGGAAGTGTCGGTATTTCCACTCGCTCTGTTGTTGAGTGAATGGTTGCGCTACAACCATAGAGGGGCCGTTACTGCAGATCATCTCCGTGCTACGTAGGATAGCGAGTCAAATCAGAATAGCTTAATTCACTGGGGGAGGAGATTGTCTCAACTGAATTGGAACAATGCGCCAAAATGAGAATTAGAGACACAGACCCCATTGATACAAACCCCCATTGCTAGGAAACAATGCTAAACACTGGAAAAGGCCATTTATAAGACACGGGACCTTTAAAATGATTACTCTACATAAAGATGTTACCTATAGCACCTTGCTCCAGACTTCTACCTCTCACCCCTTTCACTGTAGAACTGTATCAGATAATGTCAGACTCATTCTCCTCCTTCCTCCTCACCTTGATTCCTTCATCGTCCATTTCAGTGCATCCGGTGGAGAGGCAGTCTTCAAGGGCCACACAACGTTTTGTTACCGACACACTGTCTCCCTCCACGTCCATCTTGTGGCGCGTGTAGCAGTATCTGGCGTCTGTTGAACAACGTATGGAATTCAGTTACCAATAATCCAAAATCCATTCATTCATTCAAACCTTTATTTAAGACTGAGACTCAATTGAGAGAGACCCTCATTGTCACTGATGCAGATCGTGATCAAACTGTTGTTGCTGTATGCTGTATGTTATCAATTAGCAAACCAGTTAAAAATAGAAATACAATCATACAAAACAACAAACAATATATAAGTGCAAGAGGCAGGGGTGTAAAAAGTACCCAGAAATTATACTTAAGTGAAAGTATGGGTACCAGCTCAAAATCGTATGTCGTAAAATCGTAGTAAAAGTCAGAGTATCTGGCTAAAAACACACTTGAGTCAAAGTAAAAAAGTTTCTACTTTGAAATGTACTAAAAAGTAAAAGTAAAAACTTCTGACTGTCTATTCTTCTGATAGCAGGTGTTTAATCAAAGATCCCAACTTTCTAGTCTTGCACAAGGACCAATCAGCATGGGTATGGGCGGGTTCATTTTCCATTGATGGGGATTTGATTGGCTGTTTTTTAATAAAGTGCGGCCGCAGGATTAATAACGTTAACGTTAGTTCGGCCAGAGAAACAAATGTACTAATTAAAATAGTTGGACCTGCGTGATTTGTACTTTGTATGTCTGCATTTTAAATGTAAGGAGTAAAAAGTACGTTTTTTTTCTCTGAAATGTAATTGAGTAAAAGTACAAGTATACAAACCTAATAATACTCAAGTAAAGTACAAATCCCAAAAAACAGTACTTAAGAATTGTAACGAAGTACAATTACTCAAGTACTTTACACCCCTTGTTTTGGTCACGTTGCAAGATATTCCATGAGTCTGCTGCATTAAAACTAAAAGCAGTCGTTCCA
The DNA here is from genome assembly GCF_963971535.1 of Notolepis coatsorum. NCBI lineage: Eukaryota > Metazoa > Chordata > Actinopteri > Aulopiformes > Paralepididae > Notolepis > Notolepis coatsorum. The sequence goes on from NC_140169.1 coordinate 174,713,302, forward strand.
AGATCAGTCCTGGCATGAAGAACCAGCCAGTCACTGGAGCGAGTCAAAAGTGGACCGGGGTTCCAAAGCAAATCATATATGATGGTAGTTCTCCGACCAGGGCTGATATACTGATACCAGTGATTATTGCGTCTCAGTCAGAGGCCAACCGAAGGCCAACCGACCTCATCATACCTCATCGCACATTTGGATCTCGAGAAAACCATGAATTTAATTGAATTTGCATTAAGTTTAAGATTAACAAGAGATTCCCGGAGAGTAAATAAAAGTATAACTTCACTTCACTTTAACCAACTTCCAAACACTAGGAAATCTGGCCGGCGTTGAAATAAGAAAGATTAAATATATGCGTTAATTGCTCAGTAGTAATAATTGACAGTTTTAGAAAAAGAAAATCTTAATTTATCCTCTCCAGTTGAACCCCTGATATCAATGGCTTGCAATGCTTCAAGTACATCGTTAGGAGAGAAGGGATGAAAGTCCAACTGCAAAGCATGGTTCATGCAACACAATCAGCGTCTATTAGAAGGGGCCCTGAGTTCTGAGTATTCCTTTTCAAATAGATGCCCAGCATCAGTGAAGTGTTTGTTGAAGGCAAATCTCATTCTGTTCAGAAATCAAACAGTCATCATATTTAATATGTGTAGGTATTATATAGACCTAGTAATTAGGCCTAGATAATCATTTGATTTAGTTTTTCTCACAGTTGAAGTACATTCATCCCCAAGTTAAAATAACTGCATGGCACCAGTAACGCCGTCTTCATGAGAGTTACATTGGGAAAGAATGTTATTTCATTTCAAAGAGGCCTTTTCAACTTGAACCAGCAACTTGATCTCTCCTGAGGTTTCAGATGGATCAGGTTGTTGCCTTTGCTATTATAATATCTAAAAAGCTCCACATCGATGCCGTGGATGTCACTTTTGTCGCTGCAAGCCACTCAAAACAGAGTGAAATGCCTATTGTACCACGTTACAGAGCACATTCCAGAGGGTTTTGGTCAAGCTCTGCATCTCTGACAACCTAAGAGAGAGTTATTCATACCAAAAGAATGTGTTTTTATGGGCTAGGCCAAGCAAATCGTAGTCATTAAGGGGGAACAGTAAATCTGCCCAGCAGCAGTCAAGGCAGGCTAGCTCTAGCTACCTCCTTTTATCGGGGGCAACTATTTATGAGCTAAACATGTCCACAGATAGTGAAACATATTCCGATAATATACGCGTACAGGGGCCTCTGAAGAACAAACAGCACGTCACAAGCTTCAGAGTGGCTAATCTAAACACGGAGACAAGCCTGGGAGACAAGGAAGAACAGAGCATAAATATTGTATTTGTGTCGATAGTCTTGATTGATTGAAAACTTTATTAACAGATTGCAGAATGGGTACAATACAGTACGACTCAATACAAACAACTGCTACGAGGATGCAGACCAGAAAAATACTTTCGTCTTGTTTACCATTCTGATAATCTGATTGACAAGCTAAAAACAATTGCTTTTGTCTATCAGTGAGCTGGATGCAATCCTACCTGGAGGGGAGAGAACAGATGCTGGAGGTAAACGGTACCCCCCCCCCCCCCCCCCCTCCCAGTGAGCTGTGGTGTTCCACAAGGAAGCATACTAGGACCGCTACTGTTCCTAATTTATGCAAATGACATATCGTCAACTTGTGACTGCAACTTGTTCCTGTTCGCGGACGACTCAGCCCTGCTGGTCTCTGACAAGAACAAGTTACAGGTTGAAAAAACCCTCAGCTCTGAACTAGGCAAAATCTGCACCTGGCTCGCTGATAACAAACTATCATTACACCTCGGTAAAACAGAGTCCATTCTCTCTCTTCACCACAACACCAGAGGGAGCTCCACAAATCATGTTAAACCCAGATTCGGCTCAAACAAGGGACTAAACACGTTTCGCAATTATGCCACATCAATGTGGAACGCCCTACAATACCCACAGCTGTAAAATAATGTGAATCACTACCCACTTCCAAAACCACTCTCAAAGAGCACCTACGGGAGACTGCAATTCGAAACGGGCCCCTGTAAATGTCCTAACCCAACCCCCTCCAATGTACAGTAAATGTCCTAACCCAATAATACACGAGACCCTCTTCTTGGGACCAAGTAAGGTTTCGTCGATAATCCAATGTACAGTTACCCCCCCCCCCCCCCCCCACCTACCCAACCCCCACCCCACCCACCCAACCACCTCCAATGTACATCCGAAGGGGAAGAAACTGTACATTGGAGGGGGTTGGGTGGGTGGGTGGGTAGGGTGGGTGGAATTTGGACATTTACCGGGGCCAGTTTCTAATTGCAGCCACCCGTAGGTGCTCTTTGAGAGCGGTTTTGAAGGAGGGTAGGGATTCACATTCTTAATTTTTTGTATATATATATATATTTAATTATATAAAATATAATTATATATTAATTATATATTAATTAATCATATATTTTCAAATCATATATTTTCATTCATTCATTCATTGTTTTTTTTGGGGGGGAAGGACGTGGCTGACGAGGATGGTCTTACCCTGTGGGCAGTAGAGGTCTGGTGCCCATCGATTACACTCGTAGTTGTCCGGTGCATCTTCACAGGTGAAGCACTTGAACCCTCCTGGGAATGGAGTCGCTGGAAGAAAAAAAACACACAGACACAAAACGTATATAGTGAGAAAATCATGTAGCGCAGCGGAGCACTGATTCAATGACACGCGACAACGACTCGAGCATTTAGCGTTAAGGACATTTCCTGAAAAAGGCCGAAAAACATGAGCAACTTCACACACAAAAAAAGTGTTTGGTTTCCAGCATTAGCACCACAGGCTTATGGCACCAGGCCAACAAACCTTTTCCTTGTGAAAATGAAACCCAAAAACAAGAACCCTCTTTTCACAGAGTGCGTGGACACCACTGGACATGTTTCTTTAACATTGCTCTTTTGTGTTTGTTGAAATGTTCAGGCGTGACACTGTATATCCCCTTCATGTGAAGCACTTCACTGCTGCTCCGCAACAATTCCTACAGTGGTAAATGGTAATCACGCCTAGTTTCCAGCTTAAAAGCCTCTCTTAATGCAGCGAGAAGCTGAGAGCACGCGGTTGCACCCCTGTCTTTTCTCAACGCAGGGTCCCTAGAGAGGAATGGAAAATGTCCATGGCGACCATCTGTTGTGATCAAACGGGCGACGCCGTTAGCCTTTCCAATTTCGCACCATTACATTAATCTGATTGGCCCCCTCCTCCCCACACCCTCTTCCCCTCTGACAGCTGCAGGTCCGCAGGTCAAACCAACTTCATTCAGCGCCACAAAGCCTGCCAATCAGCAGGGTCCTGCCTCGGCCAGACCACGACCCCTCCCTTTTACCTCCCAGGACGTCTGGCTGCAGTGGCTGCTGGTTGGTCCTCCTTCCACACAGAAACAGAAACACACAGTCGTACAAAAGACACTCTACAAGGGAGCAAGTGCCGGTCCACATGGTCACGTGTGTTCATGGACGTGGATCAGTATTGTATTAGTATCGCTTTAAACTTAAAAAGGATATAAAACACAGACCCCCCCCCCACACCCACTCTCATTCACACACACACACACACACACACACACACACACACACACACACACACACACACACACACACACACACACACACACACACACACACACACTAGGGATGCACCGATATGAAAATTGGCCACCGATACCGATTGTTCAACTAACACAATCGGCCGATACAGATACCGATACCGTTTTTTTTTTTTTTTTTTTTTTAATGAAACTACTGTATATTTGTATGTGTATGTTTGTATTTGTAGGCCTCTTTACTTACTTAAAAAAAAGGAAACATCAAGAAATATGTTTATGGTATTAATTCCACCATGCCATGTAGCACTATCCCTCTCTCAGTATCGTCTGGCGGCCTGCAGATGGATACTATTCTCTCAACCAGAGCTCTCAGCCAATGCAATAGAACCATTTTGATTGACAGTCGATTCGGCCAATTACGCCACACCGCTAGCACCCACCTCCTGCTGTTCTTACCACCAATCGGCAAGTGTTTATTCATTTTCTACTTTCGGACATGCCGCCATTGATCTGCTTGCGACTCGAGAGCACAACAAACTTAACGTAGCTAATACCTTAGCTGCCCGGCCCGCCGACCAGCGCTCCACAGCATGACCAAATGAGACATAATGATTTTACTGCAACAAATGTTATAATAAAACAAAGCCTTTCTATACATTTGTCTGGTTGAAAACTTTATTAACAGATTGCAGAATGTGTACGGAATGGAACTGAGCTATGAACGGAGTGATGCCTTGCTTACTTGCTGTGTTCGGGTAAATAATATGCTGATGTTATATTGAAAGTGTAACACTAACTATCAGGGGAGGAAACTAACTTTTTGGCTTACCAGCCAACTGGCGAGTATCTGATTTTTTTTACCAGCCAAACAGATTTTTTACCAGACAAAAAAAATCGCTAATTGTGATAATTACTTCTTTGTATGTCTTCGTCTAAATAGATTTTCAATCATAGTAAAATAATCACACCGTGTCTCTACTCTTTAAAATATGTATTAGCATAAAACATTAATCTCTACTCTTCACAATATTAGCATAAAACATATTAACATGAAAGAGGTATCTATTCTGGACTGGGTTGGGCTGAACTGGGCAGTGAAAGATGCTGGGTTGGACTGGGTTGGGCAGTGAAAGAAAAAAACCGAAGTATGTTGTGAAGTGTATAGATAGATGTGAAATATATAGATGTAGCAGTAGTCTATCTGTATGTCATATGTTATGATGAATTGAAAATGCCGTACTGTATTGTACCCATTCTGCAATCTGTTAATAAAGTTTTCAATCAATCAAGTTAACTTTGAACCTCGGTTGTCAAGCCTCGTCAATGTTGTGTATGCATCTGGGTAGGCACACTGTGCCTTTAAGACAGCACGGTGGTCTTACGACAGTACCGTCAAGTGTTGTGATAACGTCAGTTGGGTTGGTGTGCTGTTGTACACAGTGCACTGGTTGAGCTTAGCTAGCCCCTTTCGTGACTGCGATGTGCAAGCCAGGGGCTTTTGAGCATGAAATAAAATGTCTAACCTTACGTCGTAGTCCGGTGCTTTTTTGGAAACATTATAGTCATAACAGATACACCTAGCTGGCTGCTTTGAGCACACGGGGCTAACGTTAGCTAGCAAGCAGCTATCGCTAAAACTAGAAGCTAACCACTGTATACATTTCCAGTAGACTAACATTACACCTCTGTGATTTAAATGTGTCCTTAGTAACTTATACTCGAGGGTTGTACTAGGGTTGGATGCAGTTCCCCGTTGGTCAGTCTGTCTGTTTTCCATCTTCTGCTGTGTTTAACGTTATCCGTTTGAGAGTGCTCCTGATGACTAGCCTAGTAACGCAGGACTTTTATCATTATATGTCCGCGGGTTGGCCAGTACTGCGCAAACTTTTATTAAACATTATATGTCCGCGGGTGGTCTTGTGCAGTGCTCTCGTGGCACTGTCAACTAAAGCGAGCACTCAGAAGACGCGCACCGTTTGCCAGTGCAGTGATTGCAGAATGTTTTTTTTTTTGTATACTCGCCAGACTGGCGAGTGGTCTTCATGAATCACTCGCCAAACGTAAAAAATACTCGCATTTGGCGAGTAAAGTGGCCTAATTTCCTCCCCTGCTAACTATATAACGTTATTAACTAACTAGCTACCGTCCCGGGAGCTCACGTTGATGCTTGGATGGTGCTAACTAACTAGCTACCGTCCCGGGAGCTCACGTTGATGCCTGGATGGTGCTAACTAACTAGCTACCGTCCCGGGAGCTCACGTTGATGCCTGGATGGTGCTAGCTAACTAGCTACCGTCCCGGGAGCTCACGTTGATGCCTGGATGGTGCTAGCTAACTAGCTACCGTCCCGGGAGCTCACGTTGATGCCTGGATGGTGCTAACTAACTAGCTACCGTCCCGGGAGCTCACGTTGATGCCTGGATGGTGCTAGCTAACTAGCTACCGTCCCGGGAGCTCACGTTGATGCCTGGATGGTGCTAGCTAACTAGCTACCGTCCCGGGAGCTCACGTTGATGCCTGGATGGTGCTAGCTAACTAGCTACCGTCCCGGGAGCTCACGTTGATGCCTGGATGGTGCTAGCTAACTAGCTACCGTCCCGGGAGCTCACGTTGATACCTACTAACTGGCTACCGTTCTGTGATTTGTTTACTTCGAGGTTGAAGAAAGTGCACTTTTAGGTTGAAAGAACGGGGGCCGGGGGCGGCGTTGTGCAGGTTGCGACGCGTTTTGCCTTTTGACGCGACACAAATTGATGGATATTTATCGGCTACTGCCATCGGCACATCCGAGCTTATCGGCCGATAGGCCGATTGCAGTCAACAAGGCACTTATCGGCCGATACCGATACCCGACCGATACATCGGTGCAGCCCTAACACACACACACACACACACACAGACACACACACACACACAAAAACTCTTGTACACACACACACACACACACTAGGGCTGAGCTCGAACGTTCAAACCTTTGTTCGTTACGTTGGCATTCGAATTCTAAATCAACATTAGAATTTTTTTTTTACATAATTGGACCCTTATTACTAAATATGATTTTATACTCAGTTAAGGAGGGGAACTTCCATAAGAATGACAATATTGCACTCATAACAGTCCTCCTTAAAAAAGACAAAGACCCCACCGAGTGCGGTAGCTATAGACCTTTAAGCCTCCTCGGAACCGATATCAAACTGTACTCTAAGGTATTAGCCATCAGACTACAAAAACATATGACATCTTTAATCCACCCGGACCAAACTGGCTTCATAAGAGGTCGCTTGATCACCGATAACATAAGACGATTACTACACGTACTAGATGCCAATAAGGTAGACAACACACCTAAGGCGATACTGTCCCTGGATGCAATGAAAGCTTTTGACAGGTTGGAATGGTCGTATCTATGGGCAGTATTAGAAAGGATGGGGTTAGGTAAAGGATTCATCGATATGATTAAAATATTATACAAAGACCCATCGGCCATGATTACAACAGGTACAATCATCTCCAAAATCTTTCCGGTATCACGCTCAGCCAGACAGGGTTGCCCTCTTAGTCCCGGACTATTCGATCTATCATTAGAGCCTTTAGCACAATATATAAGACAATCCCAATCCATAGAACCAATCATAATTGTTGTGAAGGGCCAGATTAACACTGAGAATCTACGTTTTATTGTTTTATATAACTTGTATATTATTTATATATATATAAGCTATATCCCTTTAAGCCTCCGTTTGAATCATAGTAATATTCGCTTTCCTCATTGGATAATGCCCTTGACGTTCGCGGCGCCAAGGACCGCGCCCCTGAGTCAGGTTCAAAGGCGAGTCTGGACAAGTTGGGACATGCCTGGTGCCGGCGCATTGATTCCAGACAAGAGCTGAGGCTGGGCACTAGAAAGCCCTCTAAGTATATATATCGTGGAAGGCGCAAACAGTAGTGTGTCAGATCTAATGCAGTAACGTAGCAGTTCGTCTAAGCAAGCAAACAGTGTACGTCTAAGTAGCAGTTGTATTAAGTAACGTCAAGTTCGACCTAACTTAATGTGAAGTAAAGAGTCGTCATTTAGTGTGAATCGTATTACAGCAGTTCGTTCGGTGTGCAGCATTAACAAGCAGTTTGTTCGTTTAGTAACTAGTGTAAACCTTAGCAAGTGTGTGTGGACTTAGTAATTAGTGCCAGCACACGAGGAGGGCCTAGTCGCAGAACTATTGGACATGTGCATATTGGAACCTACCGCGGCGATATTGTAGAACCATTATTGGTTGGATTATAGTGATTGTGGAACGTACTACCGTGGAGAAGAGCATCGTTAATACCCACTGTCGTTTGGATTTAACTACCTTGAAGATCTTACCTCGGGCTAGCTTCGAGGACGAAGCTGGCTGGCTATCATCATTGCTATCGAGCATTGGATTACAGCTATTACCTTGCTACTGAGCACTTGGATTATAAGGACCAGATCCGTATGAGAACCCCTTTTCTTCAAGTGAACAGACTGAGTATCCGTACCTTCTTCCTTCTCCTGGAGCTTACAACTCTGGGAGGATATCCCCTGTCTCCAGCGGTACCCTCGTTTGCCCCCCTATATTGCCATCCCACGCCAGGCGGCGTTTGGTCTAGTATACCCAGCTTAGGAATGATTCATTCCCACTGACTTTGCTACTCACTGACTTTCTCATATTATTCGCCATAAAAGAGCGACCAAGTAATTCCCATTTTGTATATTGCTGCATAATAATAAATACTATAAATGATATTTCCTTGTCACCGTGCCGTCTATTCTGAGTGTCTGCCATATAATAACTGTACTGTCTGGCAAGTAATAATAATAATAAGTAGTAGTGGTTTAATCTATCACAATCTTTAATACAGTCAGGGTTTTGTAACCCCTCAGTTACAATTGGTCCTTCGAGCCGGAGGGTATCAGTAATCTTAATCATATTAATAGTGATATGGCCAGCGGCGGACACTCTCCAAAACGGCTCTCCCAAACTATCGTGCCCTAGGCGCCAACGTCAGCCCCCTCCACAATTGGAGGACTACGCTTTCGTTTTACCTCCTAGCTTATCTAAAAAGACGTTAAGCACGGATAAAACTAATAGTTTAAGCATGCCCAATCCTATCGACTTGTCGGCCCCACTAGTAGAGACCCCAGCGGGTTCAAACGAAACTGACTTAGCTCACGGGGGGGACAAGCGGGACATGACGTGACTATACCCAAAGACCACAGCGCCACCGAGATGGACCTCGGAGCGCCAAAGGATAAAGACAGCGCCACCGAGATGGACCTCGGAACGCAAGAGACCAAAGAGCGCGCACCCGAGATAGACCTCGGCGCGCACCCAAGAGAAGAGTACCGCGTCTCAGAGATGGACCTCGGAGCGCGGGAGAAAATAAGAAGCAGCGCCCTCGAGATGGACCTCGGAGCGGGTAAAGAGAACAGGTCACCACCAAGTCCTGTCAACGCCAGATCACCCTCATCAGCGTCATCCCCCAGCGAGGCTGACCAGAGACTAGCGCAAGCCCTGATCGCCACACTGGCAGCTTCAACCGAAAGAGAACGTCTCCAAGCGCAACAACAGAGTGAGCGCGAACATTCTGCAGTGGAAAGAGAACGTCTCCAAGCGCAACAACAGAACGAGCGCGAACGCATCCGACTGGAAGAGAGTCGCCTCCAGGCTGACGCAGCGATGACCATCAGACTGGAAGAGAGGCGCCTCCAGGCTGAAGAAAACATTCAGCGAGACCGCACCAACGCGCAACGCGATGCACAGCGCGACGCCGCCAATGCACAGCGCGACGCCGTCAATGCGCAGCGCGAAGCGGAGCGAGACCGTCTGCAGGCGCAGATGATGGAGCAACTGCTCCAGAGGGCGACCCCCCACTCCTCCACCCGGAGCTCCCGGAGATCATCACTACACGGGTAGAGGGCACCTTCCCCTCCCCGACCAGTCTATACGGGACCCAGCCAACGGGAAGATCCCGCCTACGTCGCCGAGAAACTAACTAAGAGACTTCAAGGCCTAACGGAGGATGAGGGAGGACATCAAGCCCACCAGCACGAACCTATTTCGGACCAGGAGGCACAGTACAGCCCCGACCTCAGCCCGAGCCGCTGCGTTACGAACCCCCGACCCAACCCAAGGGTGAGTTTAATACACAGTCAGCACCGAGGAGCAGTACCTGGGGGCCCGGCCTCTGGTTCCCACCCAGCACTAACCCACGACCACCCGTACGGGGAGACTCGCCCAGGAGGCCTCTCCCCCTACGCGCATCGGTGTCCCAGCCATCCATGGCATCTTACCTTGGAACACCCACATTCCCAGACTTTACGCGTGAGGACAGAGCACAGTATACTGAACTACGCATGTGTTTAGAGACTATTATGTCCGAGGTACATGACGAGTCCTATAAATATGCCATCCTCCTCAAGCACCTTAAAGTACCCAGAGCGCATAACATAGCGCTGGCATATTCACTCAAGAACCCCCTATTCTGATGCTCTGGTGGCCCTCGACGCGTGCTATGGACGCATATGGGATTACGTAATTCAAGAAATACGCGATATCGACCGCCTCCCCCCAGCTAAAGACAATAGAGCACTAGATGACCTCTCTATAAAGGTGCAATCCCTTGTAGGGATACTCGGGTCACAGAAGGAGAAGGGGAGATATGAACTATATGCCAATTCCAACGTGGAGCGGATACTGGAGAAGCTCCCTCCAGCCCGTCAAGAGCGTTTTCGGCGGCAGAGAGACCACCGTGACCCCAACGGCCCAGAACCATCCCTCCTAGACCTTGCTGACTTCCTAGCCAGGGAGGTCAGCAGTCTACGACTAGACACGTTCGCGTGGGGTGGCTCTAACCCTAAAGATGGACCGAGAAGGTTCAACGACAACCGCCGGTCTGTGACGGTGATGCACCAGGCCGAGTCAGTGCCGCGGCACAAGAGCCATAACACCCCCCCCGCGAAGGGAAAATGGAAGATCGCCTGCCAGTATTGTGACCACGAACATTGGCTATCTCAATGCGACACCTTTAAGAAGTTGACCGCTGACGAGGTGAGTCAGTGGATCAAAGCGAACCGCCGCTGCTTCCGCTGTGCGTGCAGCCACATGGCAGCTGAGTGCCGCCTGAAGAAAAGATGCAGCAAGTGCGACGGCGCCCACCTGGATGTTCTACACGAGAGCAACAAGCGGAGACCCGTACCACAAAGCAGCTCGAGAGCAGATGTCCTATATATAGACCCTGCGAAGAGCGGGAGCTCCCGAGTGCTCCTGAAGGTGGTCCGAGTGCTCTTAAGCTACGGGGACAAGGTCCTGGACACTTACGCCATCCTCGAGGATGGGTCAGAAAAGACTCTCCTCCTCGCTTCCGCCGCAGCCCAGTTGGGCCTGCGGGGTACCGAAGAAACAATGACAATCCGTACTATTCGGCGAGACCTAAAGACCATAAAGGGCGAAAACGTCTCATTCACAATAGCAGCGGTCGAGCAGCCCGAGAAGCGGTACAGCATCACTAGTGCATTTACAAGCCATGACATAGGTCTGTCACGCTATAACTACCCCATCCCACAGCTGATGGAGAAGTACGCGCACCTACGGCGACTGCCTATACCGCTCATCGACGGCGCCACACCGACCCTGCTCATAGGCTCCGACTACGCAGACCTCATCGTCCCAACGGACGTGGTCCACATCGGACCCAGAGGCTGCCCAGCCGCGGTCAAGACCCGCCTGGGCTGGACGCTCCAAGGCCCTCTCTCCGGGCCCTCCAACCGACCAACGTCCACACGCTGCCTCTACACGAGGGTAAGCGACAACGACACTACCCTCTTGCAGCACGTCGAGAGACTATGGACATTAGACTCGATGCCCTTCAAGAACGAACGGAAACTAGTTCGCTCCAAGGAAGACAAGTACGCCATAGCTCTCCTCGAGCTGAAGACAAAGAGGGTCGAGGTCGACGGAGTGATGAGATACGCAACTCCATTCTTGAGGCGGGAGGGGATGCCCACCCTCCATGCATCAAAAGAAGCGACACAACGCTATCTACAGAACACCGAGCGGCGTCTCGCTAAAGACCCCCCTCAAGCAACGATATACCGCGCTGAGATCGACAAGCTGATCACGGCTGGACATATAAAGAAAATCGACGACCAAGAGGCAGACCAGACGACTGAATCCTGGTACGTGCCCCATCACAAGGTCCACCACAATGGCAAGAACCGCATTGTATTTAACTGCAGTTATCAGATCGGACTACAGAACCTGAATAACTTGCTCCTGCCCGGCCCGACACTCGGCCCCTCCCTCCTCGGCGTACTACTACGTTTCCGCCAGGACAAAGTAGCAATCAGCGGCGACATCAAAGGGATGTTCCTACAAGTGCGACTGATGGAGGAGGACAAGCCCCTGCTGCGGTTCCTGTGGAGAGAGAGGATCGACGATGAACAACCCTCAATCTATCAATGGGAGGTCCTCCCCTTCGGCACCACATGCAGTCCATGCTGCGCCACGTTCGCACTGCAAAAGCACGTGGCCGAAGACCCTGGAGCCGATGAGGAGGTCAGACACAGCGTGGAGAGGAGTTTCTACGTGGACAACTGCCTACAGAGCGTATCAACGCCAGAAGAAGCGGAAAGCATCTTGCTGAAGCTACGAGTCTCCCTGGTCAAAGGTGGCTTCGACCTTAGGCAATGGGCCAGCAGTGACCCTCACATACTCCGCAGCCTCCCCCCAGAGACAAAGGCAGCAAGCAGCGAGACCTGGATGGCGACCACCCCAGGTGAAGCACAGGAAATGACATTGGGCCTCGTCTGGCGTTTCAAAACAGACTCGCTCCATTACAATCACACACCCCTGACCAAGGAGCAGGGAAGGTCGACCCCTCTACCGACCACTCGACGGAGTGTATACAGAACACTCGCAAGCCAATACGACCCGCTGGGGTGTATCCTACCTTACACCACTCGGGCGAAGATGCTGGTGCGAGAACTGTGGGACAAGGAGCAGGGCTGGGACGACCCCATACCCGAGCACCTGGCTTCCACCTGGAGAGAGTGGGAGGGAGAACTCGACTCGCTCCAAGATGTGAACATTCGACGGAGCTACTTCCCACCCACAGTGCGGCTGGAGACGTGTCAGATAGACCTGCACGTCTTCAGTGACGCCTCAGAAGTGGCTTACAGATCGGTGGCTTACTTGAGAACCCGAGAAGAGGGAGGAGAAGTACATACAGCCTTCGTCCTGGCCCGCTCAAGGATAGCTCCCCGCAAGCAGCAATCTATCCCGCGTCTAGAGCTCTGCGCAGCTCTGGTAGGCGCACAACTCGCCACGCTGATACAAAGCGAACTCACCATAACGGTGCGAAAGACAATCCTGTGGTCAGACTCCATGACTGTGCTCACTTGGATCCAGTCCGATTCTTGTCGATACAAAGTTTTCGTCGGAGTCCGAGTCACCGAGATTCAAGACTTGGTAGGATCAGCGTGTTGGAGATACGTTGACACTAAGCAGAACCCAGCGGATGTCATCACACGGGGGATGTCCTTAGACTACCTCACACGTCTTAACCCTTACAGTGACGGTCCTGAGTTCCTCAAGCTCCCGGAGGAGAAGTGGCCTACCCCCACACCACGGGAGGCGAGTCAAGAGGAGGCAGAGATCAAGAAGTCTATGTTCTGCGGGCTGACGCACGCCCCGGTTCCAACGGACCCGAACCTAGACGACTGCTTAACTCTTGAGAGTGCTCAGAAAAGGACATTCTTGTGGCACCACCCTGAGGTTCCCCCCACCACAGACATTGACGCATCGAACTACAAAGAGGCCGAACTCCTTCTGCTAAGGAGAGCCCAAAGAGACTCATTCCCAGAAGAACTAGACTGCCTGAAAGGGGACAAGCCAGTCCCCTCAGACAGCCGACTTCTCACTTTGGCCCCAGAGCTCGACGCCCAGCACCTCATCAGGGTGGGTGGTCGTTTGAGACGGGCCCCGGACGTGACTGACGATGCTAAGCATCCTATCGTCCTCAACAGCCGACACAAGATAACCGAGCTGATCATACAGAAGTACGACGAGGTGGTGCACCACACGGGGGCAGAGAGAGTCTTCGCTGAGATCCGACGACGCTTCTGGATACTCCAAGGGAGAGAAGCAGTACGTCGCTTCCAACGGACTGGCCTAACCTGTCGCAAGTGGCGAGCACAGCCCAGTATACCGATGATGGCCGACCTGCCTCCATGCCGCCTCCGACTCGGCGAGAGGGCCTTCCACTCCACGGGCGTGGACTGCTTCGGCCCATTCAACGTCAAGAAAGGAAGAGGGACAGAGAAGAGGTGGGGCATTGTGTACAAGTGTATGACCACCCGAGCTGTTCATATAGAAATCCTCCAGACCATGAGTACGGACTCATTCCTCATGTCCTTCCGGAGATTTCAAGCCCGGAGAGGAACCCCGTCTGTGTTGTTGTCCGACCAAGGGACAAACTTCAAAGGAGGAGACAGAGAATTGAGAGAGAGCTTCCTGGCTATGGGTGAAGAACTTAAGACCCGCCTCGCTCCCGCTCAGATCACATTCCAGTTCAACCCCCCGAACGCCCCTCATTTCGGGGGAACCTGGGAAAGAGAAGTCCGTTCTATAAAGACTGCTATGTACACCGTGCTTGGGGCCCAGACCGTGGTGGAGGAAGTCCTGATGACAGTCCTCACGGAGATCGAGGGCGTCTTGAACTCTAAGCCCCTCGGTTACGTCTCAAGTGATGTAGCAGACGTCAACCCAGTCACCCCAAACTATCTCTTGATGGGGCGGCTGGACCCTGCCCTTCCACAGGCGGTGTACAGACATGATGAGATGAACGGCCGGAGAATGTGGAGACACAGCCAAGTATTGGCCGACCAGTTTTGGACCCGTTTCCTCCTCCATTATCTACCATCCCTCCAAGCCCGTCAGAAGTGGGTAAAGGACAGGGACAACCTGAAGGTGGACACAGTCGTCATGATAATAGACCAGTCACTACCCCGAGCTACGTGGCTGGCCGGCCGCGTGAGCAGAGTGATTACTGGTGCCGATGGGAAGGTCAGAGCGGCAGAAGTCATAGTCCAAGGGCGGACTTACACCCGACCTGTGGCGAAGCTGATAGAGTTGCCGGAGATCCCTGACTCCCCTGATGACGACCATGACCCACTGACTTTGTAGATTGCCCTACTCCTCACAACAAGCGTGGAGAAGTTGACTGGACCATTAATCTGTCTCCCTTTACTAATTAGGTGCGGACTAATTAGGAGGCGGCTGTTGTGAAGGGCCAGATTAACACTGAGAATCTACGTTTTATTGTTTTATATAACTTGTATATTATTTATATATATAAGCTATATCCCTTTAAGCCTCCGTTTGAATCATAGTAATATTCGCTTTCCTCATTGGATAATGCCCTTGACGTTCGCGGCGCCAAGGACCGCGCCCCTGAGTCAGGTTCAAAGGCGAGTCTGGACAAGTTGGGACATGCCTGGTGCCGGCGCATTGATTCCAGACAAGAGCTGAGGCTGGGCACTAGAAAGCCCTCTAAGTATATATATCGTGGAAGGCGCAAACAGTAGTGTGTCAGATCTAATGCAGTAACGTAGCAGTTCGTCTAAGCAAGCAAACAGTGTACGTCTAAGTAGCAGTTGTATTAAGTAACGTCAAGTTCGACCTAACTTAATGTGAAGTAAAGAGTCGTCATTTAGTGTGAATCGTATTACAGCAGTTCGTTCGGTGTGCAGCATTAACAAGCAGTTCGTTCGTTTAGTAACTAGTGTAAACCTTAGCAAGTGTGTGTGGACTTAGTAATTAGTGCCAGCACACGAGGAGGGCCTAGTCGCAGAACTATTGGACATGTGCATATTGGAACCTACCGCGGCGATATTGTAGAACCATTATTGGTTGGATTATAGTGATTGTGGAACGTACTACTGTGGAGAAGAGCATCGTTAATACCCACTGTCGTTTGGATTTAACTACCTTGAAGATCTTACCTCGGGCTAGCTTCGAGGACGAAGCTGGCTGGCTATCATCATTGCTATCGAGCATTGGATTACAGCTATTACCTTGCTACTGAGCACTTGGATTATAAGGACCGGATCCATATGAGAACCCCTTTTCTTCAAGTGAACAGACTGAGTATCCGTACCTTCTTCCTTCTCCTGGAGCTTACAACTCTGGGAGGATATCCCCTGTCTCCAGCGGTACCCTCGTTTTCCCCCCTATATTGCCATCCCACGCCAGGCGGCGTTTGGTCTACTATACCCAGTTTAGGAATTATTCATTCCCACTGACTTTGCTACTCACTGACTTTCTCATATTATTCGCCATAAAAGAGCGACCAAGTAATTCCCATTTTGTATATTGCTGCATAATAATAAATACTATAAATGATATTTCCTTGTCACCGTGCCGTCTATTCTGAGTGTCTGCCATATAATAACTGTACTGTCTGGCAAGTAATAATAATAATAAGTAGTAGTGGTTTAATCTATCACAATCTTTAATACAGTCAGGGTTTTGTAACCCCTCAGTTACAATAATCAAGGGCACACAGGGCACGAAATTAACTTTTTGACTCACCGGCCAGTGGCGGGTAGATGGGAAGAATCTACCCGCCAAGCATATTTCTTACCTGCCAACTTTTTTTTGATTAAAAAAATTATTATTTTATATAATTTTTTTTTAATAAAATATATATATTATATAATCATACTTGTAGTTGTATTATCTGCGAGACATCGCCACCTCGCTGTCTGCAAACAGCTCCACTGTCTGTGTGTATACTGTATACTCGAGTGGCCTCCAGCTCCAGCAAGGATTCTCCGGCGCTGCAGCTGGACCCTAAACTCTTACATTCAGCATGAAAGGATTCTCCTGCGCTGCACCTGGGCCCTAGTCAGCAGCCCTGCACCACACGGGGGCAGAGAGAGTCTTCGCTGAGATCCGACGACGCTTCTGGATACTCCAAGGGAGAGAAGCAGTACGTCGCTTCCAACGGACTGGCCTAACCTGTCGCAAGTGGCGAGCACAGCCCAGTATACCGATGATGGCCGACCTGCCTCCATGCCGCCTCCGACTCGGCGAGAGGGCCTTCCACTCCACGGGCGTGGACTGCTTCGGCCCATTCAACGTCAAGAAAGGAAGAGGGACAGAGAAGAGGTGGGGCATTGTGTACAAGTGTATGACCACCCGAGCTGTTCATATAGAAATCCTCCAGACCATGAGTACGGACTCATTCCTCATGTCCTTCCGGAGATTTCAAGCCCGGAGAGGAACCCCGTCTGTGTTGTTGTCCGACCAAGGGACAAACTTCAAAGGAGGAGACAGAGAATTGAGAGAGAGCTTCCTGGCTATGGGTGAAGAACTTAAGACCCGCCTCGCTCCCGCTCAGATCACATTCCAGTTCAACCCCCCGAACGCCCCTCATTTCGGGGGAACCTGGGAAAGAGAAGTCCGTTCTATAAAGACTGCTATGTACACCGTGCTTGGGGCCCAGACCGTGGTGGAGGAAGTCCTGATGACAGTCCTCACGGAGATCGAGGGCGTCTTGAACTCTAAGCCCCTCGGTTACGTCTCAAGTGATGTAGCAGACGTCGACCCAGTCACCCCAAACTATCTCTTGATGGGGCGGCTGGACCCTGCCCTTCCACAGGCGGTGTACAGACATGATGAGATGAACGGCCGGAGAATGTGGAGACACAGCCAAGTATTGGCCGACCAGTTTTGGACCCGTTTCCTCCTCCATTATCTACCATCCCTCCAAGCCCGTCAGAAGTGGGTAAAGGACAGGGACAACCTGAAGGTGGACACAGTCGTCATGATAATAGACCAGTCACTACCCCGAGCTACGTGGCTGGCCGGCCGCGTGAGCAGAGTGATTACTGGTGCCGATGGGAAGGTCAGAGCGGCAGAAGTCATAGTCCAAGGGCGGACTTACACCCGACCTGTGGCGAAGCTGATAGAGTTGCCGGAGATCCCTGACTCCCCTGATGACGACCATGACCCACTGACTTTGTAGATTGCCCTACTCCTCACAACAAGCGTGGAGAAGTTGACTGGACCATTAATCTGTCTCCCTTTACTAATTAGGTGTGGACTAATTAGGAGGCGGCTGTTGTGAAGGGCCAGATTAACACTGAGAATCTACGTTTTATTGTTTTATATAACTTGTATATTATTTATATATATAAGCTATATCCCTTTAAGCCTCCGTTTGAATCATAGTAATATTCGCTTTCCTCATTGGATAATGCCCTTGACGTTCGCGGCGCCAAGGACCGCGCCCCTGAGTCAGGTTCAAAGGCGAGTCTGGACAAGTTGGGACATGCCTGGTGCCGGCGCATTGATTCCAGACAAGAGCTGAGGCTGGGCACTAGAAAGCCCTCTAAGTATATATATCGTGGAAGGCGCAAACAGTAGTGTGTCAGATCTAATGCAGTAACGTAGCAGTTCGTCTAAGCAAGCAAACAGTGTACGTCTAAGTAGCAGTTGTATTAAGTAATGTCAAGTTCGACCTAACTTAATGTGAAGTAAAGAGTCGTCATTTAGTGTGAATCGTATTACAGCAGTTCGTTCGGTGTGCAGCATTAACAAGCAGTTCGTTCGTTTAGTAACTAGTGTAAACCTTAGCAAGTGTGTGTGGACTTAGTAATTAGTGCCAGCACACGAGGAGGGCCTAGTCGCAGAACTATTGGACATGTGCATATTGGAACCTACCGCGGCGATATTGTAGAACCATTATTGGTTGGATTATAGTGATTGTGGAACGTACTACTGTGGAGAAGAGCATCGTTAATACCCACTGTCGTTTGGATTTAACTACCTTGAAGATCTTACCTCGGGCTAGCTTCGAGGACGAAGCTGGCTGGCTATCATCATTGCTATCGAGCATTGGATTACAGCTATTACCTTGCTACTGAGCACTTGGATTATAAGGACCGGATCCATATGAGAACCCCTTTTCTTCAAGTGAACAGACTGAGTATCCGTACCTTCTTCCTTCTCCTGGAGCTTACAACTCTGGGAGGATATCCCCTGTCTCCAGCGGTACCCTCGTTTTCCCCCCTATATTGCCATCCCACGCCAGGCGGCGTTTGGTCTACTATACCCAGCTTAGGAATTATTCATTCCCACTGACTTTGCTACTCACTGACTTTCTCATATTATTCGCCATAAAAGAGCGACCAAGTAATTCCCATTTTGTATATTGCTGCATAATAATAAATACTATAAATGATATTTCCTTGTCACCGTGCCGTCTATTCTGAGTGTCTGCCATATAATAACTGTACTGTCTGGCAAGTAATAATAATAATAAGTAGTAGTGGTTTAATCTATCACAATCTTTAATACAGTCAGGGTTTTGTAACCCCTCAGTTACAATAATCAAGGGCACACAGGGCACGAAATTAACTTTTTGACTCACCGGCCAGTGGCGGGTAGATGGGAAGAATCTACCCGCCAAGCATATTTCTTACCTGCCAACTTTTTTTTGATTAAAAAAATTATTATTTTATATAATTTTTTTTTAATAAAATATATATATTATATAATCATACTTGTAGTTGTATTATCTGCGAGACATCGCCACCTCGCTGTCTGCAAACAGCTCCACTGTCTGTGTGTATACTGTATACTCGAGTGGCCTCCAGCTCCAGCAAGGATTCTCCGGCGCTGCAGCTGGACCCTAAACTCTTACATTCAGCATGAAAGGATTCTCCTGCGCTGCACCTGGGCCCTAGTCAGCAGCCCTCATGCGATGTAACTGGACACTTGCTGGAGCAGTTGTTGATGTCGGGAGCTATCAGTAGCTAGCCAGCTGGATAACGTTACACAATGCCTCATGTATTAAACTAAAAGTGAATAGTTGACTGGGTCATTTTGTAACAGTAGCTAACATCAGCTCACGAAGGTCCCTCTGACTAGACTAACGTCACGGTGACTGTCCTCTGTTTACATGCAGCATACAGAAACAGGTGCGGGAGGGGTAGGAGCAGCAATGCGCTGCGTGTCTGTGCTGAGACAGCGAGTGAGAACTCCGCTCAGAATTGGATCATGATTTTCGGTTTTCACATGACTATTTGATTGCCCGCCACACGGCGGGCAGACCTCTCAGTGGGAGGCGCCAAGCGTAAAAACTGAGCGCCAATGGCGGGTGGCGGGCTCTAGTTTCGCCCCCTGAGGGCACACAACACAAAATTTGTTTATATGCGGACGACGTAATACTGTTCATGCAAAACCCCAACACAGCATTGCCTCATCTTCTCAAGCTGATTGAGGACTTTGGAGATCTATCGGGATTTAGGATAAATTGGCCGAAGTCGGCCTTCCTCCCACTTAACGCCCCTGCAAAAAGAAATATAACCCTCCCAAAAGAGATACAGATGGTAAAACAATTTAGATGTTTGGGAGTTGAGATATTCCCCAACATAAGCCAAACGGTGAAGCACAATTACATAAAAATCCTAAACAAAATCAAATACGACCTTGTCAGGTGGTCGAAACTTAAAAACTCATTACAGGCACGTATATCAAGAATCAAGATGGACTTGGACGTCCTACCTAGAATCAACTTTTTCAGCTCAATGCTACCGTTACCCCCTCCAAAGGGTTACTGGAAAGAATTACACTCCTCCACATACAAATTTATTTGGAATAACAAACCACCATGTATAAAAAGATCCAGACGGAGGTATGGCATTTCCAGATTTCTACCACTACTTTAAGGCGTACACTTTAAGACCACTAACAACATGGTTTGATCCCCAAGCATTAGTATCCTGGGGAAATTTAGAAGAAAATATAGTAGCTCCACATAAGCTGAAGGGCATAGTATAAACCAAATGACCAATTAAGCAATGCGAACGGAAATTTGGCCCCATAATCACTCATGCGATCCGGATATGGCGCGAAACACAAAAAAAATATCCTAACCCACATAAATGGCACAATCATACTCCCTTATTCAATAACAATGCACTCTTGATTGAAAAACGACCTATAAGATTCCCTATATGGGAAGAGCAAGGCATACACTCATTAGGGGATGTTTTTAACAAACAGGGTTTGTGTAGTTATGGAGAAATATGCAAAAAATTTAATCTCACCAAGTCCACATGGCTTTTTTACATACAGTTACGGCTATGTTTGAAGTCTCACTGTGTTCCATTAGACATACCAATTGAACACCACAGATACCACACATTCTTCTATGAAAGAGAGACATCGAGTGGTTTTGTTTCAGATTTTTATCATCAATTACTAACGTCCTCGTATGAAACCCTCCAACTAGACTGTCTGGAGGAGGGATATACCAGACCTGGAAAGCGACTTTGATTGGCAAGCAGCCTGGGCAAATATTCGATTCACATCAAGGAACCCGGACCATCAACAAATCAATCTTAACTATATTCACAGGACATACTTGACTCCTATAAGACTGAAAAAAATGGGTCTTATACAAGACTCCAAATGCTCCTTATGTACAAATGGGGACGAGGGGACATTTATGCACATGTACTGGGACTGCCCACCAGTTAAGATATTCTGGAAAGAGGTGACCCAGCAACTATCAAACCTCTTAACTTGGAATATACCTGTACACCCCTCTGTACTACTGCTGAATGATGTTTTTGAGTGGGCAGTACATCCACAGCTAAAAAAAATTATTCATTCTTGTTTAAACCAATGGGGTTTTTCTTCACAGTTGCAGATAAAGATTAGGCTACACTAATATTATAGTATTAAAAGACACTGAATGAGTTATATTCATTAGAAAGTTGATTTAATTGATTTAGTTGGGCTGGGGCTTCTCCCTGGGCTGGGTCTGGGGCTGGAAAGTTGATTTAATAAAAGAAAAAATACTAATTTAATCAGATTAATTAATTTCTTAATTTTTTTTTAATTAACACTTTAACTGCCGAGGTTAAATTCATGATATACCATCCCTTGCCAGCTCTATTTGTCTATGGAGAAGTTCCCCTTCTTTGCAGGGCTATAACTTTTTAAATTCTATTGCTAGATTGCCATTATTAGGGCCCATTCAATGTCCTATATGTATTGTTCAGGGTGTATGAACGTTAAACTTTTTCATTCACATATTCATACTAAAATATGGTCTAAAGTATAAGTATGTTTTCATCTCTTTCTGCAGCTTTCTCCAGAACGTGATTTATAGCTCCAAATGCATTATATTGATGATGAAATACAGTTTGATAGCGATCTGTGCCAGATAATAAATTTCAACTGGATGTGGTTCTGGAAGTTACTACACGTCATCTGATGTTGACCGGATAAGATAAGATAAGATATTCCTTTATTGATCCCCTTGGGGAAATGGGATGGGCGAGGGGGCGTTTATAATTCCGTGGGCAACGTTATACCATTCATCTAATGTGGGTCATATGTTCATTATAGCAGTTTATATCGAACACGGTAATACTACACGCTAAAACTCACCCCAGTCTCCTCGGGCCGTTGGGCGATCAGCGTGGAGTAGACAGTTTTCCATTATGGGATGTCGAAATACCCGATCTATTTCCAGGTTGTATAATAGTATATACGTCCAAATCATGTTGTTTTTGTTCACTGTGTGAAGACTGAGTCTCTCTAACATTAGCGAGTGCCCGGACCACATATGGAGTGAGTCCTGCCGGGTTAAAGGTTGACATCCGGTTTTGATCTGCCGATCGGCCACCAGATGGCGCTCTTGAACCGCTAGAGGATTGAGAGGAGATCAGAACTGTGTGTCAAGGCTGCAGAGGGGAAATATGATTCCGATCACAGATTTTTGAAATATTGATATCAAAGACGAGTTACGGCATCCGCGGCAACTTGAGCATGGCGGGGAATGACGAGTTCCGGCGTTTTCGGCAGTTAAAGTGTTAAAAACGAAGGTTCGAACGTCCCATAAACAGGCTTCGGGGACAGCGTGCGCACGCACGCACGCACACAACACACACACACAACACACGCACGCACGCATGCACACACACACACACACACACACACACACACACACACACACACACACACACACACACACACACACAAATCCCCACTGGGACCAGAGGGGTGGCCCTGAGCCACCATGGAGATCCACGGCGGTATCCCCCGGAAAGCCAAACTTGATCCCAAGAATTCTGCCTTTGTGTGATGAAAGATCCTAAGTGATTTTCTCCCTCCTGGCTATATGGGGGCCAGTCTCTGAAGGCAGAGGGGGCGGCCAACCTCTAGTCTAGCAGCATGGCCCGCTTCCTAGAGAGAGAGAGAGCCGTGTTGCTTTAATCTAGCTTCTTACCCAACTGTGTGCCTCCTCCTCCTCCTCGTCCTCTCGAGAGTTTAGTTCACTCGTTTCTAGTGGTGGGGGAAAATATCGATACGTAGTAGGGCTGCACGATTAATCGATTTTAAATCGAAATCGCGATTTGGAATAATGCAATTATCAAATCACAAACAAACAAAAAAACGCAATTTTTTTTTTTTTTTACATTTATTTAACCAGGAAGTCCCATTGAGATACAAGATCGGTTTGGGAGAGGGAGGTAAGGGGTTTTAGATTGTGTGTTGTGAAGTTTAGACTTCAGAGAGGGAGAGTAAAGTACAGAAAAAAAGGTACCGTTCGGTACCGGTATCGATTCCCAGGTAAAAAGAAACATTTTCAGGCTCGGTGTCCTGAAAAGACCCACCGCGTAGGCCAGATGCAAGCCGCATTTTACAATAAACCTCTGTGGGGCTGCTTAAAAAAATGTATATTATAATCGCAAATGTAATCGCAATCGCAATATCTGTCAGAAAAATCGCAATTAGATTATTTCCCAAAATCGTGCAGCCCTAATACGTAGTAGTATCGCGATACTTTGCGTGGCGATACTGTATCGATACAGGGACGCCAACTATCGATATTTAATAATATATTTATTTATTAAAAAATATATATATATCTTTTTTGTATTTTATTTTTTTTGTATAAAGAAGTTGCATTGTTCATTTCAATACCTGTAATAGTACAGTAGTCCACACACACGCACACGTGTGCATTCAGTTAAGTTGGAATATGACTGTAATACAAACAGTTCAGTTTGTCAGGTATACATGCAACACAGATTACAGTGTTGACATCTGTCTGCTTGAGAAAATACCATGTTCTGCAATACAAATGATTGAAGTGAGATGAACAGACTGAACTTTATTTTATTAGATAAAACATGTTGACAAAGTTTTTCTTTGCAGTTGAAAAAAGGTATTAAATCGCGATATATCGCAATATTAATATCGCAATACTCAACATATCGCAATATATTTAGTATCGCAATACTATCGTATCGTGACTCAAGTATCGTGATAGTATCGTATCGTGAGGCCTCTGGTGATTCCAACCCTGACTTGTGTCTGTCTCTAAACCAGGGGTCTCAAACTCAATTTACCTGGGGGCCGCTGGAGGTAGAGTCTGGGTGAGGCTGGGCCGCATCAAATATTCCACAAAAAAAGGGTTTCAAGTATTCAAAAAAAAAGTACAACTGATCCAATCTTCTCAATCTTTAGCAATAACATTTCAGAACATGAACAGTTCTTCAGAACATGAACGGTTCTTCAGGCTTCTCAGTGGTCAGTGGACTCATCCACAGCTATGGAAATGCACTGTGCATTTTTTTTATTCTATCACAAAGCTGTTTAATCAAATCACCAGCCAGTATTTCAGTTATTCTGGTTGCTGTGCGATCTGAGGGGGATTTGCTTTTGTTTGCCTTCAAACATGGTCTCCATCACTTCAGTCATACATTATTTTCAAATAGCTACCGTTTCTTGGCATAATATAGTCACATAATTGGTTTGGTGCTGGGACCAGGGGAGTAGCTGGGGGGGGAGGTTAGGATGATTCCAAGGGCCCAGCACTGGGGGGGGGGGGGCAGAGAACACTATTATTATCTTTTTATTAATATGGTTTTATTATTATCCTAAAGTAAGTTAATGTAGATGACTCAAAAGTATAATTGCCTGTATTATAAAAAAAAAATAGGTAAAAACCATATTATGCGTTTTCATCAATAAATAAATGCCCCACATTTTTTTATGGATTGGGGGCCCCACATTTTTTTATAGATTCCCACAAATTGATTATTTCATGGGGCCCAGAATCTCCAGCTACGCCCCTGGCTGGGACTCAGGATGAACGCATATTTTTCCGTCCATTCACCTTTGAATTGCAGTCGACTTTTCTTTTACTGACCATCTTTGAAAATGCCATATTTTTCTGCTGGCTGCCTGCTGGCGAAAATAGGCTAATAGCTACATTTATCTCACAGAGATAAAACTGGGAGCGAGTTTACTGTAGATGCGCTTTCAACTCTGCTCCGACTTGAACTGAAAGAGAGAGACGACATGCAGTCCATGAAGACCCTCCCTACTCCCCTACTCTGCCTCTGATTCGCAGACTGTGGGTGAGGGGGAAAAACGCTGATGGGACGCGTATGTGATTGGACCAGACCCGTACACACAGACAGACTGCTGCCGGACATGCAGAGCACTGCTCGCAGAGGAGAGAGATAGCGAGGATGCATTTGCTTCCACTTTACTTGATATCACTCCGGAATCACGTTTCAACCAAGTTACTAACATAACGTTGCTGTCATGAGCCTGCGCTATGGTAGCCTACAAGTGATAAAATAAATAAAACTTCCAACTCTCGTGCAACGACTCGGCAACCAGTTGCGCGCGGGCCGCATTAACACTAAACGTTGATGTCCAGTAGGGGGCCGCAAAATATCATCCCACGGGCCGCAATTGGCCCGCAGGCCGCGAGTTTGAGACCCCTGCTCTAAACGGAGGGATTCCTATTGGGCCGGTATCTATCGAGTATCCTTAAAATAGGAGCGCCGATCTGAGACCATATTGGCTCATAAGTCATAGTGAGGTTATACGGACATGTGACCCGAGTATTACTGGTCCTATATGAGTACCCCCCCTATGCTAAATACTGAGATTGTTAAACATTTTTTGCCCAAGATGCAGCTGAGAAATGTAGTCTGGTTTAGTTAGTGTCTCAGC
>NC_140169.1:174743964-174815926 GCF_963971535.1 Notolepis coatsorum
AAATCCTTTTGGGGATCCAACCGGCCCACGCTAAGATCTTTTTCACGTAAATTACACGCTGATTGGGCCTTGTTCTCATATCCAACCAGCCGATCAGCGAATGTGGCTACTGAGGCTAACGCGGTTATTGGTAATCAATAATCAGAAACGATGTCCCCCGCCCCCCCCTTTCATGCATTCATGGTGGACCATGAATACCGACAATATGCATTTTGCGTTTTAGCTCTAGCTTCTGTATAGCCGAAACGCTGTTCGATTTAATGTTATTAGCTTAGCGCCCTGTATCTCGCCTTCCAGGAAATATACTAGACCAAATCCCATATACCGCTTATATTCACAAGGCTATAAAATGAGAATGTATTGATGAAAAAATTATTTTTAAGCCATTTTGAAGGGACGGTTTATGGTCTCAATTGACAATGAGAATGGACAGATAGCAATACTATAAACTAAAGTATAGATTTAGCTCTACAAACAGCCCCACGCATAATGAATATGTGTTATGATAAGGTGGCCGTGTACAGTGGGTCCGTTTATTACCCGTGGCCGTCAATGTGTTAATAGGTAAAGGAACCACACGGTAGCGGTGCCACCAGGATTCAGCGTTTAATAGGACTCAGAATATTGAAATTCTTTATTGGGAAAACCACATTGAGATACAGTATCTCGTTTTCGAGAGGGTCCCATGATGAATGATGATGAGAATGGTGACTAGTGTTTTTCGATACATATCGATTCTGAATATTTAAAACAGTTTCAATACTCATTTCCTGCAATATTTAATTATTCATAAAAAAATATTTGTATAAGGAACTTGCATTGTTCATTTCAATACCTGTAATAGTACAGTAGTCCACACACACACGCACACATGTGCATTCAGTTAAGTTGGAATATGACTGTAATACAAACAGTTCAGTTTGTCAGGTACATGCAACACAGATTACAGTGTTTACATCTGTCTGCTTGAGAAAATACCATGTTCTGCAATAAAAATTATTGAAGT
Source organism: Notolepis coatsorum (assembly GCF_963971535.1). Classification (NCBI taxonomy): domain Eukaryota; kingdom Metazoa; phylum Chordata; class Actinopteri; order Aulopiformes; family Paralepididae; genus Notolepis; species Notolepis coatsorum. Next base: position 174,744,971 of record NC_140169.1, read on the forward strand.
GAGATGAACAGACTGAACTTTATTTTATTAGATAAAACATGTTGACACTTTGACAGTTGACAGTTTTACTTTGCAGTTGAAAAAAGGTAATAAATTAGCGGCACAAAGTGAAAATAAAAACGACAGCAGGACAGGAGGTTTCTTTCCCTCAAACAACTCAAACACAATACAACTCCAACATACTGTAACTTAACTTTAGTGTACATGTTTGACAACGTAGAGAGAGAGCGAGAGAATATGATGTATTAGGTTTGAGTTTGAGGTTTGAGTGTCCTAAGTGGCCGTAGTTGATGATGTCACACCAGGATGTCATTGTCAACAAACAGAGTTGGAAACGGGAGCAGCCCGATGGACAAAGTGATATAAAGAAACAAATAGCCAATAAGTGTGAAGTTATCTTTGAACCTCTGTTGTCATGCCTCGTCAATATAACCCCCCCCCCCCTTCCTCACTAATGGAACTGTGCCGCAGAGTCACGTTAGAACGTTAGTTAGCTTAGCGGCTAACGTTAGCCCGTTGCTGTACTAAAGCAAGTCTCCTCTCAGCCTCCTTAGCCAAATTGAAATGCCAAAACTATATGGCAAGGTCCGTGAGCAAGTGGAGAAAAACTCTGTACAATTAAACACTATGCAACGACCACTGCAAATGTTGAGTGAATCATCAAGTAACGTTAACGTCATTGCTACTTTAGAGCTGCTCTAGTCTACCGGTCACAAGGTATCAAAATCCATACCGTAGCGCAAATTCATACCGGTGTACTTTCTATACCGTTAATACCGTCCACCCCTAGTATGTATTAATAAATACACAGGAATATTATAAATCACCATTGTATTTATGTGGTAAATCTATATTGGACAACAATCTTAATCAAAGTTATTAAATTAGTACAAAAAATAATCAGATGAATACTATTGGTTTCACTGTAGTTCGTTTTTTTCACATGGGCAGTAGTAGGGGTGGGACGATACATAGATCCAGATCGATACATCGATGTAATTATCAACAATCGAATCGGATCGATGCAATGTAATAAGATCGATTCATATCGATACTCTTATTTAGAAAATCCTGTGGCGAGTCTCATATCCGCCCAAGAACAACAGCAGTAGCTCCGTGTGTGTAGACGTTACAGCATAGCATTCTCCCTTTCTGTGTGTGTGCGCGCGTCTTTGGAAAGACCAGATGAGGTCAGAGGAGTTTGATGTTTAAATGTTATTTAAACATAAACAATATAATACATAATAAATGTAGGCCTATACATGATCATGCAACATCAACAAATTGTTGTAGGAACGGTTTGGGAGAGGGAGGTAGGGAGGGGTTTTAGGTTGAGTTTTGAGTTCCAAAAAATGGAGCTTAAAGTTTAAAGCTCAATATATCAAAACGTGGCACTTTACAGTGAACAGGAGGTCTATTTGTATTAAAAACAATAGATTGATTTTCCTTTAAATGTCTGGAAGAGCTCAAAAATACAAATGTCAAATGATATTTTCGTTACCTTTTTTTAGTTGATCTAAATGTTACTGATTGTGTTAAATGGGCATATGATATCATCTCATATCGATTGCAGGCACCTGAATCTAATCTAATCGTATTGTATCGTGAGAGACTTTGTGATATCGGCAAATATCGTATCGTTGTCCAAAGAATCGATATCGTATCGTATCATGATGAAACTGGTGATTCCCACCCCTAGGCAGTAGTGCTCAAAGTTACTGCATGTCTCCCCCATTGCAAGGTCTCAGCTGAGCCACAGATCATCAGAGTGAGTACCTAGGGTTGGGCGATTAATCGAGTTCCAATTTAAATGACAATTTTGGTTTCCCACGATCATGGAAGCAAGATAATATAATAACTATTGTCCTGCATGCCGTGTTGCTCTCATTTAGTCTTGTGTTGTAACTTGTAAATTCAGTGCACCCTTCCTTCACAGCAGTGCACTACGCCCCGCCCCCCAAACCCAAACAGTAGTTTCAGCTTGTGTTGAGAGGGAGGGCGGAGTCCCCGTGCGTTTCTCCAGTTATTTTTTAAACATCAGAAAGGCAGCCTTTGGTAAAAAAGAAAGGTAAAACAAATTCAGTTGTCGTCATATGATGTTCTCAAATCAATGAGTAATTGTGTTTAACTCATTCCCCGCCAACAATGAGTTTACTCATTATTGGGCACCAATCATTGAACGCCAACAACGAGTATACTCGTTATTTGATTGTTATTTCTTTTATTCAATATTTCTATTCATTACAGGCACACAGACTCTGGGTTAATCATCCTGAGAATGCCAAAGTGCAATACCAGCCGCATCCAGCTAGACGGCGGTATCAAGCACCCTTTGTAACCTTGTATCTTGGCCTGTGGAACGGCCAAATGTCTCGGATTTCATTTTCCCTTGTCGGGCGAGGCAAACGGTTCTCCCGGTTCCATTGAAGCGCGTCAAATATCCCCGGTCCATATGTTGTGGTGGATTATGCCGTGGACCAAATGGACATTGGATGTACCAGATGGCGATCAAACAATTGGAATATTATTTTTGGAATACTCCCGATCACAGGTAAGGACGATTTGACATACATTTTAGCTTGATCCTGCAATGCTTTTATACCGATCGGGCTGATACGCGTTTTTAGTGTTCAATACGAATGCCTTTACTGACAATCAAATAATCAGAAACGACCCCCCCCCCCCTTTCATGCATCCATAGTTTGTCTCTCCTGCCCATGTAAAGCGTCTTTGAGCACCTGGAAAAGCGCTATATAAAATAGATGTATTATTATTCATGATGGAACATAATACCTATGATATAGATTTGATTTCAGAATAATAGCGTGTACAGGCAAGAAACGGCAACGTCTATAGTGGAATTACGTATATGGCTATAACTCAGCATTTCGGGAATTACCCTAGACCGCTCTAAAACCATACTCATATTCACCACGGTATAACATGGGAACGTATGGATGGAAACATTTATTATTTTTTCACATATTGAACGATAGATAGGTGATGTCAAATGGGCCATAGTATTGTATCCATAGCTATAATATAGAATATAGTTATAGTTATAGCTCAACAAACAAGGTGATGCACTCCTATCTTTTGAAGCGTGGCAGTGCTAGAGCGGGCCCCGTCTAATTCCCGGCGGTCAATGAGTTAGGAATCGTGATTTCAATATCAATCAAAATAATTATAAAATCATAATTGTGTATGATTTTAATAATTGAACAGCTCGAACTAAAGCCTATACTCTCTGCTGCTGGACTACATGCCTGAAGCCTAAGACCCTGCCTGCTGCTGGACTCAAGCGGAAGACCCTGTCCAAACATATACTGTACAGTGTACTCCAAGATGCTTCATTAAAGCACGTATACTTCATTGACAGTTTCTGCCCATTTCATTGGCAGTAGTCAGGGCTAATTATAGACTCACGGTTTCTTTTATATGATGGGCACAGAAAGATTGTTTCGTTACACAGTATGCCGCCTTGTAATGTACGTTTTGAAATGACCTATTTGTATTGCTTAGTTCATGCATAATCTTCCTGTCTGTATTTGGGGTGATTTTATTTTGCCCTTGGTGTGAAGAGCAGCATTAAACAGGCCCCCGGGTTGACTGGCTTCAAAAAGCATGTACGATCATGGCTATCGGCATAGGAAAGAGAGGGTAGCATATTTATTTATTATTCTTTTATCTTCAACTGTATATATGCATAATTGTATCTTAATGTTTTATGATGTTGTTTTATGTTGATGTATGTCCTGTTTTTTTAATACCAGGGACCATGATGGAAATAAGTGCTTGCATTTTATCATGTTTTTATCCCTTGGATGATGTCTCTAATCCACAATAAAATCAATCAATCAATCAAGCACCTGAGCAGAGTGAAGATGAGGAAGAAGAGGAAGAACTTGTGAGCAATGTACTTCACTCAGATCCACATGTGGTACAATAACAATAAAATGTGGTTTCCACTGACTGGTGGATAGGGGTGGGTAGGCGACTAGGCATAGGGGCACTATAAAATATTTGCACGCGGAACAATCACCATTACGTCACGTTTGTGGAGTGCAGCTGTGTCAGTTTGTCTGGGAAATATCACATAATATTCTTATAACATAATAACGTTATGGGCCAGTTGGCATCGCCCCGGTCCGTTACCACCAGCACAAGGAGAGATCCGGGAAGGTAAAAGCAACTTCTTCTCCCCAACGTATTATTTACACAAAACAACCTCTGGATTTAGATTCCAGAGGGACAGGGCAAAATCCATAATCATAATCAAATCCTTAATGTTTATAGCTAATTGTATGCAGTCCATTTACTACTGTATATGCATCCCAATGTAGTCGCGGGTAATTTGTTATTTCAGTTAGGGATGCTCGATATTGGCTTTTTTACCGATACCGATATTCCGATATTGTCCAACTCTTAATTTCCGATACCGATATCAACCGATATCAACCGATACCGATATATGCAGGGTTTCCCCCCCCAAAAAACAGAATAATTTCAGGTAACTAATAATTTCACTGGATATATATATAACAAATATTGTTATTGTTTTTTTTTTTTTTTTTTTTTATACCGATATTTTCCGATATCACATTTTACTGCCGATATCGGCCGATAATATCGGTCGGCCGATAATATCGGACATCCCTAATTTCAGTGCATATGTTGAGCCGTGACTAGGGGTGTAACGATGCATCGATTAATCGAAATGCATCGATTCTAATGTGACGATTCAACTGCATCGATTTGAATATGTTACAGTAGAATCGATTATAATCTAAATTTATCGAAATAAAAATAAAAACGTTTATTTTATTTTTATTTTTTTAATGTTTTTTTTATCGTGTGTATTGTTTTTATTGACCTATAGTCCATTCATGCTGAGTGAATCAGTTCCCCCAGCCACATTTGTGTATTAAATTCTTTTTGGGAATTAACTGATCGAAAATGTATCGAAAATGTATCGAATCGAATCGTGGTCAAATTAAGAGATTTCATGATGCATTGAATCGTTGCCTGAATAATCGCAATCGAAATTAATCGTTGTGAGGTCGCATCGTTACACCCCTAATATGCAGCCCAATGTAGTCGCAGGTCATTTGTTATTTCAGTGCATAATGTTGAGCCGTGACATTATTATTTCCTCTCATAGTCACTTCAGGAACAGGACATTTCCAAACTCGGAACAGACACAAGGCAGAGTTGTCAGAGTTATCCAACACTATAGGTCCACAGAGAGGGACGGACTCCAGAGCAAAGTTACCAGACTGCCCACAACTCTGATTACACCGGAATGAGAGAGAAAAAGTTCATTCTGTAGAATAAGCATGTCATATAATGGTTTAGTCTACTACTCTACACGGTCGTCATATTACAGTCCATAATAGTGTTAACCATTCAATTACGTGATTATTCCATGAAATTGAACTTGGTTTGAGTCTACATGGTTCTAATATCTTACTGATATGTGACCTTGAAGTTTTTCAAATGTTCATTGTCTAAATGTTTGTTCTGTGTTCCTCTTGCTCAGCTTCACTCACACAGTAGTTGTCTCCAAACACTAAGATGAATGTATTTGCTCTTCTTTTGTCATAAAAAAAATAAGAAATGAAGCATGTTTTTTTAACACTGTATATAATTAACACCGTTATTGATACTTTAGCTACAAACGCTTTCAGAAACCTGAGTTAATCTTTCCAACAGCTGAGGGCTAATCCACAGTAGGCCTACAAGGCTTGTGGATCAGTGGTTCACAACATCAGACGTCTGGCGCTTCATAACTTATCTAATTAGTCTGATTCAGAGTCAACAAAAACAGATGGCAAGAGCAGATAAGTTGTTAAGAGTCATTAGCCATGACCATCTATGGTCTCTGTGCAATTTGTTACCTCTATTTATAAAGAAAGATGCTATATGTGTAACGGAGGTACCGCGTGTCTATCCACAGTCACGATGGACAGTGTAGTGAAGTGACTGTGTAGTGAAGTGACTGTGGACGTTAAGCGGTATTGCAAGTAAACTCACTCCCCAGAGGCATCCAGACCCATTACCAAGAAGTGAATTCACCTCTTGGTCTAGTGGTCTGTGATGCCGCCCGCGGCGCAGGGGAGACCGGGGTTCAACTCCCCACTCAGGGCGATCCCTTAACAGGGGTCGAATCAAAACACAACGCAGAGCGAGATCACACCGGTTACATAATGCATCCTTGCCTATGTGTGGCGGCACTTACTTGAGGGATGGAGGTAGATGATGTCTTGTTCTGTGAAGTCCCGTGATTGGGCAGCCTTCAGCCAATCAGAGATGATGGTCAGCAGTAGGACCCAGGCCACTGCCGGCCAGGGCTCCATTGCTGGCTGCTGTGGCTTCACACATGCAGGTTTCTGATTGGCCGGACACAGTACGACACCTGTGGGGGGGGAGAGAGAGAGACAGAGACAGAGAGAGAGAGAGAGAGAGAGAGAGAGAGAGAGAGAGAGAGAGAGAGAGAGAGAGAGAGAGAGAGAGAGAGAGAGAGAGAGAGAGAGAGAGATATTTCAGTTAGTTTTATTCCACAGAAAGTCAACCTCCCTAACTCAGAGCATCAACATAGTGTGAGTCTCCATCAGCTCTGTGAAACAGTGGGACAGAGGGGACGAGACCTGGACAGCCTCCAGATGGCCATCTGACAAGAAAAAGGGACAGAAGCGTGTGATCATTACGACAATTACCCCTAAGTCAAGCATTCCCCAATTATATCAATGTCATCATCAGCCTGACTCCCGACTGTAATGCATCACTGGCCCCTTGTTTCCTCCCGACAGACTGGACAAAACGCTGGGCCACTAAACCGTGATGTACAAAACTAGGACCCCACTGACCTCCAAGCAGTCCCCCTAAAGGTCTGGCACTTCAGGAACTACTCTGACATGAGAGATCAACCAGCAATGTTTACGCTGGCAAATGTAATGCAATATATTTTCAGGTAATTCTATTTTATATATTAAGCTTAGTGATGCACGATATATCGGCCGCAGATATAATATCGGACAATATGGTAATTTTTGTAGGGCAGATAAAAAAAGTGTAATCTTTTATTTTAATTTTTTTACATGTTTTGGTCTTAAATATTTTCAAAATATCAGTCATTTCTGAAAATAAGTTACAAAAGTTACAAAAAAATGCGTTTTGGAAAATAGCTCTTCATTTGATTATCATAAAAAAGTGTTCCCTATACAGAGATATCGACATCGGTAAATATCAGTATCGGCCAGAACAGCAATATTAATATCGTTTATCGTATCGGCTACAATTTTCATATCGGTGCATCACTAAATTAAACTCCAACAGGAAATACTGTTCAAGCCAACTCAGTCAGTGACATTTTGCTCTCACTTCCATTGACACACATAACATCCCGCAGCTATGGAAGAAATCCATCGTGTGCCAATTTCCCCCCCAAAAAGTCCCACGCCCTCCTACACCAAATGATTATAGACCTGTCACTCTCACCTCTCTGGTTGTTAAATCCCTGGAAAGTATCGTTAAAGCACACTTGGTTAATTTGGTTGAACACATTCTCGATTCTCTCCCGTTTGCATATCCGTATGAGAGGGGAACAGATGATGCCATTCTTTTGCTTTTAAATCTATATGCATCTGGAGGGCATTACAAACCATGTGTGTTAACTTATTTTTAACGGGGAGGTCCCAACAAGTAGCGGCATGGTGGTGTAGTGGTTAACACTGTCGCCTCACAGCTAGAAGTTCCAGGGTTGGATTCACGCGTTGCCAGGTACCCAGGTGGGGTATCTCCCAGGCCTTTCTGTGTGGAGTTTGCATGTTCTCCCCATGCTCGCAAGGGTTTCCCCCCCCCCGATAATAGAAACCCAATGGAAAAACATGCACAACAGATCGCTAACGCTGTCGCGTCCTTGACGAAGACGGACAGGAGCACTTGGATTGGTCCCCGGGGCGCGGCCTCACACACCCCTTGACGTCCTCACACACCCCTTCACGTCCTCACACCCCCCTTAACGTCCTCACACACCCCTTCACGGCCTCACACACCCCTTCACGTCCTCACACACCCCTTGACGTCCTCACACCCCCCTTAACGTCCTCACACACCCCTTCACGGCCTCACACACCCCTTCACGTCCTCACACACCCCTTCACGTCCTCACACACCCCTTGACGTCCTCACACCCCCCTTAACGTCCTCACACACCCCTTCACGGCCTCACACACCCCTTCACGTCCTCACACACCCCTTGACGTCCTCACACCCCCCTTAACGTCCTCACACACCCCTTCACGGCCTCACACACCCCTTCACGTCCTCACACACCCCTTGACGTCCTCACCCCCCCTTCACGTCCTCACCCCCCCTTCACGTCCTCACACCCCCATTCACGTCCTCACACCCCCCTTCACGTCCTCACACCCCCTTCACGTCCTCACACCTACCTTCACGTCCTCACACCCACCTTCACATCCTCACACCCCCCTTCACGTCCTCACACCCCCTTCACGTCCTCACACCTACCTTCACGTCCTCACACCCACCTTCACATCCTCACACCCACCTTCACGTCCTCACACCCACCTTCACGTCCTCACACCCACCTTCACATCCTCACACCCCCCTTCACGTCCTCACACCCACCTTCACGTCCTCACACCCCCCTTCACGTCCTCACACCCACCTTCACGTCCTCACACCCACCTTCACGTCCTCACACCCACCTTCACGTCCTCACACCCACCTTCACGTCCTCACACCCTGCTTCACGCATGTCCTCACACCCCCCTTCACGTCCTCACACCCACCTTCACGTCCTCACACCCACCTTCACGTCCTCACACCCTGCTTCACGCATGTCCTCACACCCACCTTCACGTCCTCACACCCCCCTTCACGTCCTCACCCCCCCTTCACGTCCTCACACCCACCTTCACGTCCTCACACCCACCTTCACGTCCTCACACCCCCCTTCACGCATGTCCTCACACCCCCCTTCACGTCGTCACACCCCCCTTCACGCAGAATTACAACTGCTCCTCTCATGTCGCAGGTTTTATTTTAATTATATTTTTTTATCCTCTTTTTCTCCGCCTGATTTTCTATTTTTCTCCCCATCCCAATTTAGTCGTTGTGCCAATTCCCCCCCTCCCCTGCCTGGTTGTTGTGCGCATGTTCCTCCTACTGGTCGGTACAAGGGAACCCTGAAGTCCACCACATGCTTCCTCCGACACATGTGGAGACAGCCAGTGGCTCTCTTTCCACCTGGCAGCAAGGACTCTCATTGGTGAAGCGTAACGTGTGGGAGGTCACGCTGCCTTCACCATTTCCTGCCTTTCGCTGAGCAGGCGCCCAGACCTGACCTGTAGGCGTCGCTGTCCACAACGCCAGATTATCACCCTCGACTTCCCTCCCGCTAACTCAGCCAAACGAGTTAGTATGACGATCGGCCCAAGCCGCAGGGCAATGCTGACTCCGGGAGTCGAGACCGCAGCCTCTTGCATTGGTGACGAGCGCAATCTCCGCTACGCCATCCGACCGCCAGCATGTCGCAGGTTTAACTAAGATAAGATAAGATGTTCCTTTCTTAATCCCCTGGGGGGAAATTCAGCCGTTAGTTCTCCAGCCATTGGTCAGGTCAGTCCTCAGATCGAGTTTTCCACCTGGCTGTGTGTATTTGCCATGTCTCGCCCCTTCATCCAAGGAGGCCACACCGTATACCAATACACATCTCACTACACATCCTGCGCAGGTATAATCGTCTGGCCTTTTGTGAGTCAATGTGTACTCAGATATTTGTGATCGGCACTGTCTCGTAACTAAAGCACTTTACGGGGGGGGGGGGGGGGGGTAGGGCTGTCGTGGTAACCGCACACCCCAGAACAGACAACCGCGTCAACCGTGGACTAAACAAAAAAGGGGCATCATAATTTTTAACTCAGTTCATTTAACCCATTCTCTGCCACCACTTTGATCATCCTAAACCATTCTCTGCCAGCGCTATTTGTCTATGGAGATGTTCACCTTCTTTGCAGGGCTATAACTTTTTAAATTGTATTGCTAAATTGACATTACTATGGCCCATTCAACATCAATTATCTATCGTTCAGGATGTTGGAACATTTTACTTTTTCATTCACACATTCATACAAAAATACCGTCTAGAGTATAAATATGTTTTTATCGTTTTCTGCAGTATTTCATAGAACGTGAGATATAGGCATAAATGCATTTTTAGATTATCAAATGCAGTTTGATACCGATCCATGCTATATAAAAAATGTAAACTGCACATGGTCCTAAACGTTATGACTGATCATCTGCGGGTGAACGGAGGGGGGGGGGGGGGGGGGGGTCGTTTATAATTCCGTGACCAACGTTAAATGATTTATGTAGTATGGGTGATATATTGATCAGAGCAGTTTGTATCGAAAATGATAAAGAAAAACGCTGAAACTCACGTCCGTCTCCTCGTACCGTTAGGCGATGAGAGTGGAACAAACAGATCCCAGTTATGTGGTGGGGATCGAGGCGATCCAGTTCCGGTTTGTATAATACTAATATACGCCCAAATCATGTTGTTTATTGAGTTATGGCAACGATCCATGTCCACGGTGTGTGGATTGAGTCCCGGGACGATAAACGAGTGGCCGGACGGAATTAGGGGACGGACCGAGCTGAAACGGGCATTTCCGGTTTGGCAACTCGCCAATCGGCCACCAGGTGGCGGTATTGAAGCGTTGCAGAGTTGTGATGGCTCCCGCAGCATATGACAAGGCTCCGTGGGTGAAATATGAATTCCATGACGAAAATATGAAATATGAACTTGAAACACGCTGTACAGCGATATTGGCAGACAACGCATGGCGGGCAATAATGCTGAACAGCGATTTTGGCGGGTAATGGGTTAATGACGAGGCGTCCGTTTTCCAGTGGCATGAGCTAACTTCACGTTTCCATACAGTTTACAACTCACAGATGAAATCAGGATTTATTTTCATATCCCGGACTCGAGCCCCCAATGTATACCTTTTCCTGTATTAATCTGAACCGTAATAGAGTACAGGGGAGCGTTCCAACACTCCCGGGCCGAAGTGCCGGTCATGTAACTTGCTCAATGTTATTTGACTAACATTACACACAAATTAAGTGCTGCCTCTCTCTACCGACCCCGCTACACTCTGACTAACCCCTACGCTCACTTCGTTAACGTTATTATAGCTATTATGATCTGTAATGTCAACTGGATAACGTTAGCTTTGTTTGCAAATGTAAGTTAATGTTCGCTATCTATGACGTTAGCTATAGGCTAACGTTAGCTATCTGTGACGTTAGCTATAGGCTAGCTATCTATAACGTTAGTGTAGTCCCGAGTGTAGCGGGGACGGCGGAGAGGCAGCACTTAGTTTCCCCCAATGATGAACAATGATGACACAAGTTGTGATATTTAACTAGCTATGTATGTGCATTCACATTCACTAACGTTAAAATAATGTTATATTAACGTTAAATGTTCGCTCAAATAACGTTAGTTATTTCGAGTTTTCCACCTGGCAGCTGTGTGTATTTGCCATGTCTCGCCCCTTCATCCAAGGAGGCCACACCGTATACCAATACACATCTCACTACACATCCTGCGCAGGTATAATCATCTGGTCTTTTGTGAGTCAATGTCTACTCAGATATTTGTGATCGGCACTGTCTCGTAACTAAAGCACTTCCTCCTCTCTGCCACCACCTCTAGTTTGACCAGTTCGACTCCCACCACGGAGCTAGCCTTCCTCACCAGCTCGTTCAGTTTGTTAGGGTCTCTTGAGTTGATGTTACCCCCACCCAGCATACCACAGCAGAAAGGAGGAAGAGCAGCCTGTTCTGTCCCTTCCGGTAGAGGCCTTGGTGTTGTCCGACCAATTTATTGTTCCCAGGAAGCGACAGTGGCTCAGGAGATAAGAGCAGTCGTCGGGTAATCTGAAGGTTCCCAGTTCGATTCATTTCTGGTTCCTCCCGGTAGCGTGTGAAAGTGGCCTTGAGCAGTCATATTATTATTAAACATCAATCATGCACTTTAATTGTTGAGCCACTCCCCACGTTGGCACATGTGCACTTTATTAAAACCTGTGCAGTTGTTTCTGTGTTTTTTTCCCTTTCCTTTTTTTTCTTCCCTTTTTTTCTTTTTCATTTTACTGCAAGACAAATTGCCTTTTGAGGACATTAAAGTTTTCTGAATCGGAATCTACTGTAAATCACCATGGGCTTGACGGAGGACGGAAAATATGTGAGTTCAAGGTTTTGCGGATCACAAAGCTACTGTGTCATTGGGAGGGATTGTGCCATTACGTGACGGCCAATGGGGTGATATATCACAGACACCGAGAGGTCTGTCGAGAGCTCCAGACTCAAATATTCAACGTTTTGGATTATGTCTGAGTCTGACACACACACACACACACACACACACACACACACACACACACACACACACACACACACACACACACACACACACACACACACACACACACACACACACACACACACACACACACGCACACACACACACAATGGATGTGAAATGATGATGACATTAACATGTATGCTCTCTCCGACTTCCTATAAGTATAGAGCCCTCGACTGTGTCCTCGAGTCTCCTTAAAAGACATTCACTGTTAGTTCCTCCACAGTACCACAGAGTAAAGGAACATTTGGTTTGTCTCTTTTGTACGTGGCAGACAAAATTGGTTTGAGAGACTTCTCCGAATCTCTGTCATGAAACATCCATGGCCGAGTCTCACGACACAGTGAGGTAAACACGCTTTGACCAAGACAAAAAGACAGAGGGGGAAAAAAACAAACGGACCAACTTCTTGACATGTTCTCACCATTACCGAGGTCAATCTCGCCGCTTACCACTGAGGTATTCTGCTAACATTTAGACTTTCACAATCAAAGAACAACAGTCACAATAAAGGAGACTTCCCAATCCCTGCTTTCATCAGGGAACGGCAGGGCGGTCTGACAGCCTCCATTCAGATGGAGCTAGCCTCCCTGGCATGGTCCAGGGTAAAGACAAGACAGGGCCCCTGTGTCCCGCAGGCCAAACCCCGGAGCAGGAACCGGCCACTGACTGAGACAAGCATCGTCCATCACCCTGTGGGTAATGTGAGGCTAGGCCATGGCGCGATTGTGCTCTGCGCAAACTGAGAGAGAACATTGGCCCATTCCGTCAGCGAGCTCTGACAGGGATACACAGGAGAGCCTGGCCCACGGACAACAAACAGCGCTGACGCTTTTAGAAAAATGGGAGCAGTTTGCACATTTGTCACATGCACTTGACTCGAGCTCTTTGTGCGCATCGCCCGGGCACAGCGAGATACAGGGGAAGGGTCCCAACTGAAATTTTGCAGCGGCTAATCATAATTGGTGGAAATAAAAAAAGAAAAATGCACAAAGAGCTATCTAAACATTCCTTTGAAGTTCACACTCAGTTCAGTTTCTGTTGCCCAAACTTGATACTCGCACTTATACGTCAAACAGACACTTGTTGGCATTAAAAGGGGATTTGCCTCTGAAGCTCCCAGGGTAATTTTAGGATTAGCTCACGCAGTCGGTTGACCCAAACTGAAGGGTGTGAATTTACAAGACTCGAGAAATGGCAACCCACAAATTAAATCATATTGATCACTCACAAATACCATCTCCTCTGGGCATTTTAAGTCAGCTGTAAGCGTCTTTTTTGTATCGGCCAGTGATGTCATTGAGGAAAGGTGCAGGAAGCCCATTCGAAACTCTGTTGCCCCAGGCGACTGCTGTGGTTGGGATGTGTAAAACACGGTAACCTCAACAATTACAAAGTAATTTTAAAAGAAAGCGGGTGTATATATATATATATACATATGCACTGGCTTTGCCCTTTTTTTTCTCTTTAACTTGTTCTCTTTGGTATTATTCAAACAATACTGCCAGACAGATTTGTTGTGGATTAATATTGTTTATGAAGCCTGAGCAAGAGATTACAGGCATCACGAGCCAAAGCGTTGAACAAATTATCTTTATCTCTGGGTGCGGCTGCCCAGACGCACACACACTGCTTGGATTCCAGTGGACCGAAACAAAACATCCTCCACTTTCTGGTCTCAGATTTACACTCTTCCTCTGGTTTCACCTGCTGCTTTTACGAGATAAGATAGGATAGATGTGTTGTTTTGATTTAGCATGCTCAGCTATTTCTGTTAAAAATGGCTGACTTGTATGCATAATAACAGCTCTAAATGGTACATTTATATTGCGCTTTTATCCAAAGCGCTTTATAATTTCACTCACTCACACATTCACACACCGACGGCGGAGGCAACCATGCAAGGTGCCAACCTGCTCATCGGGAGCAGTTAGGGGTTAAGTGACTTGCTCAAGGACACTTCGACACGCTGCCCAGGAGGAGCGGGAACCTCCGCATTACCGGACGACTGCTCTACCCCCCGATCCACTGTCGCCCCCAAAGCTCTATAAAGATTTATATGAATTGCATTACTATTAATTAGCAAGCACTCGTATCTTTTCAGTCTCTTTTCGATCATCAGTCACATTTCAAATTGTATTAGTAGTTTTATGTGAGACAGAGCAATGTTTTATTTGTAGCCTGTATTTTCAAGCCTCTCTTTCTTCTACTTTTCCTATGTATTCTACATCATAACAGCCTAATATATAATTGATTAAAGGCTCAATCTTCAATCCAAATGTAAACAAACAGGGTAGTCCCACCACTGAAAAACACATATATATATATATATATATATATATATATATATATATATATATATATATATATATATATAGCTTTGTTTTACATGTGAAATGTAAAATTATTGGGGTAAAACAGGCCTGTACTTGAAAATTTAAAACTTTGTATTTCTCAATCTGCAATCAAACTACATAAAGTATACCCAAAGTAAAAGTTACTGTAATACAATATCAGCAAAAGCAAACATCCAAGTCCATTTGCGGTGCAAAACTGGCCAGCCGGACACAAAGCTGCCCAGCTGGACACAAAGCCAGCAACATACCGATGGACAGCAGAGTCGTGACCCCTTGTAACGCACTACCTTTTGACCCTGTGGACAATGCATCGCGGCACTCCGCGGCTACGCTGGGCTGCATTGAGTTTCCTCCTGTGAGATCCTTATCGCAGCTTCGAGGTCTACAGTGTATTCAGCCAAAGACTCCAGAACCAAAGTGTACATATCAACCATAGAGAGGGGGAATCCTGACCCATTTCCTGCCAGCGCTCCAGCCCACAGGGTGGAAACTGAACACATGCAGAGAAATGGGACATATCTGAGAGAGAGAGAGCACTGAATTAATGTTAAAAAGCTCAAATTAGCCTAGTTATCATTAGAATTTTGAATCGTGCTATGCCAGGAAACACTGTACGGTAGCTTTGATATGGCTTTCATTTGAACTCAAGGCACATAGTGAGTGACGTTGTACAACAGCGTTAGTTGGAAGAATCAGCAGATGTTATACAAGAAGAAAGAAGTACCTGTACCTCCCCTCCCCCATGCTGCTATGTCACCTAAATTTCCCCAAGGGGATTAATAAAGGAACACACTTGACTTGACTTCACTTGTACTAAACTGCCTTAATAGGGGGGAAATAAATCAACATTATATCATATTTTTGTCAGACTTTAGGTTTAATCTATTTCATTTAAACCTGTACATACATTTCAAGAATATCCTTTCCAGTAAGACATTTCTTTTTATAATTATTATTATTATTAGGGCTGTACCGAATGCTTCGAAGCTTCAAAGCTTCGATCATAATGTTGACATTCGAATTCTAAATCAACATACGAATTTTTC
Organism: Notolepis coatsorum; assembly: GCF_963971535.1. Taxonomy (NCBI): domain Eukaryota; kingdom Metazoa; phylum Chordata; class Actinopteri; order Aulopiformes; family Paralepididae; genus Notolepis; species Notolepis coatsorum. Next base: position 174,760,837 of record NC_140169.1, read on the forward strand.
GAAAAAGACTAATTTAATCAGATTAACCACTTTATTCAAATTGAGGGTTTAGTTTAAAAAAAAAAATCTTATATTTTTTTTGAAGTAAATATTTTTTTTATAGACATTCGAAGCTTCGTTGGAATACTTCAATCGAAGCTTCGAATGTTAAAGAACGACATTCGGTACAGCCCTAATTATTATTATAATTTCTTTTACATTTCTTATCACAAAACAGTGTTAGACACCAATGGAGTAAAGTGTGATTGTTTTGATAAAAACGTGTGGTTAGACATGTGATTGTAAAAGCACGTCAGGGGGGATGGTTGACATCGAACTCATAATGATGGATGAGCAGACAGGTGTCCCCCGGTACTGCCCTTTCAATTCAGGAGAACAGGAAAGAAAATAGAGTCGTTTCTATAGGAAGCGAAAGCTAAAACACACAAACAGACACCCCATTCACGTGGACACAAGGGTTCGGTTTCAGTGCTACAGGTGTCTCCACAGAAGCCCCACGACAGCTTTCCCCCCTATCTCTCCGCAAGGGACGGAGTGTAACTTTACATCCTATAAGGAGCGCGTGACACGGCATGACCTCGTAGGCAGGTGCATTGCATCGTAAATCATTCCCGTCAGAATACCTGGGGACACGTGTGAGATAAACAAAGACCCGAGGTGGCGTCCTTTACTATGCTCATAGCAGGTATGATTGACTGTGACGTGGGGGCGTGGCTCAGGTACGAGGCAGATCCAGGCCATCGCCAAGGTACGAGGGCCCTGTGATTGGATGGACTGCAACGATTGTGCCACGGTGACAGCTGTGCCAGAGCTGAGGAGGGGGCGGGGGGACTGGGGGTAGAAATGTTCTTCTAACCTCAACATGGGGCCTCTTGACAAAAAATGGTTGGGAACCCGCTGACAAGAACGATGGCTAACTCCAGAGCTCCCCGGTTACCACATTAGTTACCACAGCAACCAATTCCATTTTTCATAAAGCAAAGGCTAGCTGTGCTTTATGAGAATTGTTAGCATGGCCTCTTTGATCAGTCTGAAAGCTCAGTGAGCACTGCCCATTGTATAAAACTAAAGACAAATGCATATGATTGCATTGCATGCATGACATAGGATCTCCATTCACTCATTAAAGTTTCTCTTTATTCAGTCAGTGCAAATATATTCATAGTATTCCATTACATCATCATCGCAGGAACCTTGGTAGGTATCTATCTATCACACTACAGGTGATAATCAATAAACAACAACTGTGGTCAATGTTTTTTTTTTCTTCCCATCTCCCCAATTTTGTCGTTATGCCAATTCCCCCCTGGTCATTGCGTTGCCCTACTGTTGATCTGGGAAGGGTGTGTAGATTACCTCATGTCTCCCCCAATAGCTACATGTGGAGTTGCCAGCCATTTTCAGATGGCTAGGAGTTTCACTGGGAGAGATTTGCGGAGATGCACGCCATCTCCCCCAAATCCCCTCCCTGCTGAACAGGTGCCCCAACCGACCAGTAGGAGTCTTTGTTGCAATGACCAGGACTGAGTCATACCCCACCGGCTTCCCACCCGCGAACATTGCCAATTGTGTTCTTGGATTGTCTGACCAAGCCGGAAGTACCACTGCCAGGAATCAAACCCAGGTCTCTGCGGTGGTAGGTGAGTGCTTAGACCTCTACACTACCCAGCCACACCCTTGGCCACATTTATGTAATCAATGCGTCATATTGCCATTGGTAGTAAATGCATCATGAAAAGTTGAAAACACTATGAATAGAGTATGGGCGGTGCTATGACCAAAGCCCCATGACTGCAACAGAACACAGGCTTAGAGCTAGAAATGGACAAGCTCCAAATAGCTGCAGGCGTCATACAGATAATCAAATTACATAGAAGTGGCTTAATAACCTCAAAACCCACCAGCCCAAACATGACCATATTACAAACAGCAGGTTCCACAAAATACATGTTATTTTCCCTCTTCAGGGCCCTTATTCATCAATGTGTGCGTAGAACATGTTCTATTTCCACACGTAAGCACGGAATGTAGAACCAGTTTACGCACAGGGAAGTCGGGATTCATCACACGTGCGTACGCAGGCTCTATGCTCCTCCGTGTTGATGAATACCACTTTGTTCTACCGTCAATGCTCGTGCATGATTATCCATATAATGGTCATGAAAGTGAGGAAACACCCCCCATGGGATGTGAAATAATGGACTGACCTGAGCGGAACTCTGAGAAACTCCACAGAGATTGTTCACTGCTGTCGAACCAAGAAGACACTATCGCGTATTATGGGATAAATAAAAGGCGGACTTGTAAATGGTGATGTCAGATATCAACGGCTCCCTAAGACCATTGCTGCAATTCTGCCTGGACAGCTCAAAATACTAATAAAGACCGTTCGTTGACCACTGTTTGGCGTTGGTTGTGTGTCATTATAACCGTGCTGTAATATGAATGCCTTTATTAGTTGTGTTCGATTGGCTATATGATTTTTAGAGGCATCTATTTTGTTGTCGGCTAATAAAGACCGCGCTGGAATATGACTGCCTTTTCCCGTGTTGTTTGATTAATACCCAGGGATTAAAGTTCTCCTCAATCTTATTCCAAATCGCGATGGATCTCCTGTCAATTTTCTACCTGCTGCATATGATTTCTAGAGGCATACTACAATCTATTTTGATGTCAGTATTGGGTAGCCTATATAAACAATAATACGAGAGCATATACAAGAACAATGAATCTCACTGCATGTATGATGTAGCCTGCCTTTCAATACATGAACTTGAATTCCATCATGTTTGTGTGCGGGACTCACAAGGCTGTTGTCACAATGGGTGGTACCGCCCGGTACAGTAATAATAACAGTCCACACAATATCACGATCCATGCCATAGCCTATGTTCTATTAGGACATGATCTGTGACGACAAATGTTCTAGAATGTTTGATTAAGATATCATACTCTGACAGCATGCCTATGATCAACAAAAACGCGAACTTGAATCCCATCATATACATAGTCTGTCCACTAGGGGTGGACGGTATGGTCTAAAATTTATATCACGGTATAATTTGAAGCATAGACGGTAACGGTATATATCACGGTATCGTTTTTGATAAAAAAAAAATTTTTAATTTTATATAATTTTTTTTTTTATATAAAATATATATATTATATAATTAGACTTGTACTGGTATTATCTGCGAGACATCGCCACCACGCAACAAGCTCCACTGTCTGTGTACTACGGCCAGGATTCTCCGGAGCTGCACCTGGACCTATACTCTAGTAGCCTCGAGCAGAGCTACGGCCAGGATTCTCCGGCGCTGCACCTGGACCCTATTGTATTGGTATTATAACGTTAGCAAGCCCTCAGCTCGAATACGCATCGAATCAGTGTTATAAGACATTGATATCATGAGCTATCTGTAGCTACTGCATATATAACGTTAATACAACGCCTCAGTGAATTATTTAGTTCAATGGGACATTTCGTTTTGAACGGTGAACTAATTTGCGTTAACGTGAGCTAACAGGTAGCATACACGTCTCTAGTACTAGACTTTGTGGAGCGTTTGTTGATGTCAGGAGCTATCGGTAGCTGGCCGACTAGATACCGTTCGGTTAGACAATGCCCCATCATGTATTAAACTAAAAGTGAATAGTTGACTGGGTCATTTAGTAACGGTAGCTAAGCTAACGTTAGCTCAGGGAGACGCCGACAGCTCCCGTGTCCCGTCCCACTAGACTACTAGACCCGTGTTTACATGCGTGCGGTAGGGGCTGGCACGCCCACTGCGCGAAGCCTCCTAAATAACTTTTTCCAGTTCGCACATATCTATTATCTATGACTAATTCTATCTATTTTTAGGGGCAAATGCGAGTGAAATAGTCGCGCTGTGGTTACATGACGTCATTGCTATTTTAGAGCTGCACTACCGGTTACACGGTATACTCAAAATCCATACCGTAGAGCAAATTCATACCGTTTATACCGTATACCGTTTATACCGTCCACCCCTACTGTCCACTATCTGGTGTCATTGCAATGCGTTTTCTATTCTTTCTTATACAGTAAAAAGGGGGAAGAACACTATATTCATATGACTTGTATTCTGCTTACAGCTTCGAAATTCCACTTGTTTCGTTTAACGTAAAGCCTTTTAAATATAATCAAAACGTTCCCGTGTTTCTGCGGTCTGCGCAAAATAATAACGAGTTGAGCTTTATGATTTATGATTAATTGAAAATGGGGGACCCTGATGTAAACAAGACGAAAGTCTTTCTCTGGTCTGCATCCCCAATTAACAATTGTATGTACTGAGCTGTACTGTACTGTACGTACCCATTCTGCAATCTGTTAATAAACTTTTCAATCAATCAATCAATCAAGCTACGCGGAGCGCAGTCAGTCAGTAGCCTACACCCCGTATATTCCGATAACGCTATATAAACCATGCTGCATTCATTCTGAGAGAAAGATCTATTATTCCAAATGCTATTTATAGGGTTTTGACCATAATTACACTACTGTTGCTATTTTACAATGAACTATAATGAACTACGGTTCGTACAGAACATGCCAGTGTTATTATGCACAGAAGCTCATTTCCTTGTTGTAATAATATATTCTACCACTGGGCGCCAGCTACGCATGGTCCGACCTGTGCGTAGACGTAAGCACGGAGTCAAGTTCAAGTTGAAATTGATGAATCCCACTCTTTGCTTAGAAATGATCGTACGCACAGGGTAAGCACAAATCTGTGCGTAGAACACGTTGATGAATGAGGGCCCAGGGCCCTCATTCATCAATGTGTGCGTAGAACATGTTCTATTTCCACACGTAAGCACGGAATGTAGAACCAGTGTACGCACAGGGAAGTCGTGATTCATCACACGTGCGTACGCAGGCTCTATGCTCCTCCGTGTTGATGAATACCACTTTGTTCTACCGTCAATGCTCGTGCATGATTATCCATATATGGTCATGAAAGTGAGGAAACACCCCCCATGGGATGTGAAATAATGGACTGACCTGAGCGGAACTCTGAGAAACTCCACGGAGATTGTTCACTGCTGTCGAACCAAGAAGACACTATTGCGTATTATGGGATAAATAAAAGGCGGACTTGTAAACGGTGATGTCAGATATCAACGGCTCCCTAAGACCATTGCTGCAATTCTGCCTGGACAGCTCAAAATACTAATAAAGACTGTTCGTTGACCACTGTTTGGCGTTGGTTGTGTGTCATTATAACCGTGCTGTAATATGAATGCCTTTATTGTGTTCGATTGGCTATATGATTTTTAGAGGCATCTATTTTGTTGTCGGCTAATAAAGACCGCGCTGGAATATGACTGCCTTTTCCTGTGTTGTTTGATTAATACCCAGGGATTAAAGTTCTCCTCAATTTTATTCCAAATCGCGATGGATCTCCCGTCAATTTTCTACCTGCTGCATATGATTTCTAGAGGCATACTACAATCTATTTTGATGTCAGTATTGGGTAGCCTATATAAACAATAATACGAGAGCATATACAAGAACAATGAATCTCACTGCATGTATGATGTAGCCTGCCTTTCAATACATGAACTTGAATCCCATCATATACATAGTCTGTCCACTATCTGGTGTCATTGCAATGCGTTTTCTATTCTTTCTTATACAGTAAAAAGGGGGAAGAACACTATATTCATATGACTTGTATTCTGCTTACAGCTTCGAAATTCCACTTGTTTCGTTTAACGTAAAGCCTTTTAAATATAATCAAAACGTTCCCGTGTTTCTGCGGTCTGCGCAAAATAATAACGAGTTGAGCTTTATGATTTATGATGAATTGAAAATGGGGGACCCTGATGTAAACAAGACGAAAGTCTTTCTCTGGTCTGCATCCCCAATTAACAATTGTATGTACTGAGCTGTACTGTACTGTACCCATTCTGCAATCTGTTAATAAACTTTTCAATCAATCAATCAATCAAGCTACGCGGAGCGCAGTCAGTCAGTAGCCAGCCTACACCCCGTATATTCCGATAACGCTATATAAACCATGCTGCATTCATTCTGAGAGAAAGATCTATTATTCCAAATGCTATTTATAGGGTTTTGACCATAATTACACTACTGTTGCTATTTTACAATGAACTATAATGAACTACGGTTCGTACAGAACATGCCAGTGTTATTATGCACAGAAGCTCATTTCCTTGTTGTAATAATATATTCTACCACTGGGCGCCAGCTACGCATGGTCCGACCTGTGCGTAGACGTAAGCACGGAGTCAAGTTCAAGTTGAAATTGATGAATCCCACTCTTTGCTTAGAAATGATCGTACGCACAGGGTAAGCACAAATCTGTGCGTAGAACACGTTGATGAATGAGGGCCCAGGTCTTCTGGGGGGGGGGGGGATAAGCACATGGCATTTCTCACATGAGTAAGTGAGAGCAATCTCTCCATGGCCAACAAGTACACCTACACCACATTACACAAACATTTACCCTGTTCTTCAAGGCATACAGTAATAATGCATGGGTGTCTTGGAAGGGCAGCCTTCCAGTACTTGTCAAACCCAGGAAACGCTCGGCGAACAACTTCAATCATACAGTAGAGACCTTCTAGAGTTCTGCCAGGCAGCATGTCTGCCAAGTGAGCAACACCTGTCATCATCAAAGCTCCGTGCTGTGAGCGCCGGCACTCCCAGCCAATGGAAGTCACGGCTGCTCGTTTTTGTAACTTCCCTTTCAGTATAATTGGCGTGAAAACAGAAGTAGTGATAAGACTGCTGGCACATCACTTGAGAAACAAGTATGCCCAGGCCAGACCATAATCACCCCGTGAACACAACGAAGACACCGAAAACATGACACTTTCTATCTGGATCCATCCCAGGTGTCAGGTTTGATGGAAGGAACAAGCCTTGTTTTTAGTTTATTTTTTTTCATTCTAGACGCCATATACAGGAAACTGGGGGCATCTGGTAGTGTTTCATGTTAATTGGTAAGGAAGTGTGTGCGTGTGTGCGTGTGTGTGTGTGTGTGTCTGTGTACACACATGTGTTTAAGAGAAAAAGGGGGGAGAGAGAGAGAGAAAAAGATAGAGAGACAGAGAGAGTACAAGTAATCATGTCATGGGGGAGCAGTCATTAAGTCAAGTGTTTCCTCCTCATTTAGAGGTCTTTCGGCAACATGACCCCCAGGTGAACAGCAGCACTGTGTGGTTGAGATGTGGGGAAGTGGCGCAAATGAGAACCATTCATCATCACATGACTGTGCTTCCGCTTCTGCTGCTGCCGCAAAATTGACCCCAATTGAGAGCCCACAGCATTGATTCTCGTGTTCACGCCTCTCATTGCCACTGCTCTCCCCCCAACCACTCCTTAAATGTCATAAATCACTGTTATTACATGTGGTGGGGGAAAATATCGTTACGTAGTAGTATCGCAATACTTTGCGTGGCGATACAGGGACGCCAAGTATCGATATTTAATTATTTATTTATTTATAAAAGAAATTAAAAAATTTGTATATATTTTTTTGTATAAGGAAGTTGCATTGTTCATTTCAATACATGTAATAGTACAGTAGTCCACACACACGCACACGTGTGCATTCAGTTAAGTTGGAATATGACTGTAATACAAACAGTTCAGTTTGTCAGGTACATGCAACACAGATTACAGTGTTTACATCTGTCTGCTTGAGAAAATACCATGTTCTGCAATAAAAATTATTGAAGTGAGATGAACAGACTGAACTTTATTTTATTAGATAAAACATGTTGACAAAGTTTTACTTTGCAGTTGAAAAAAGGTAATAAATCGCAATATATCGCAATATTAATATCGCAATACTCAGCATATCACAATATATTTAGTATCGCAATACTATCGTATGGTGACTCAAGTATTGTGATAGTATCGTATCGTGAGGCCTCTGGTGATTCCCACCCACCCCTAGTTATTACATGTGACGGAACAGAAACCACAACATGAGCGAGAAGGCGTTTTGGGCTAAAAATAGGCTCTAGCACTTGGTGATATATATTGTACCAAAACCACTTTGTTTCAATATTAACTTCAAGAAAAACATCTAAAAATCAAGCAACTCAACTTATACCTGAATTTATTTAGAGTTTGTGATGTCAGAATTCTAAGAAAAGCAAGTTGATTTTCTGCCTTATTTACACACATAGGGATCACCAGATCATTGTAATGCAGAACACGGGTTCAGATCACAACCCTGTCTTTTAGGGATGCCCCGATCGATCGGCCACCGATCGTTATCGGCCGATAATCAGTATAAATATGCGATCGGTGATCGGTGATAATGCTTTATTTTCGCCGATCGTCAAAACAGATCTCACTCGCTGAGTTCTGTCTCAGACACCGGGAGCTGCACACAGTGCGAGATGCATGCAGCTGCAGCACCACGTCGCCCAGCGGGCTGAGGACCCAGCGGGCTGAGGACCCAGCGGGATGAGGACCCTCGCTTCCATTGGCTGATTTGCTGATTGATTTCGCTTCCACCCAATGGCTGAATTGGAGTGTTGCACTGCGGGCATTGGCTGATTTGTGGAGGGGGGCGGCTACGACGCGCTGACGAAGAGCGGGCTTCCGTAAAATAAAGGTTTTGCCATACGCCCCGTTTTTGTATTCATCAATGTATGTATCAATATCTGGAATGAATGAATGAATGAATGAAAACTTTATTAACAGATTGCAGAATGGGTACAGTACGATGCGAATGCACGTTAAAAAAAAAAAAAAAAAAAAATGTAGGGAATAGAACTCGCCAGCAACGAGCCATAGGATCCACAGCCATGCAGTCTTGCCAATTGAGCTATTTCTGGATACTGATTAAGGGGCGGTTACTGGCATATAGCTCTGCCGCTCCGCTCCGCGGAGCGTGCCGCGATCGTAACATATATGACATACATGACATACAGATAGACAGTACTGCTCCATCTATACATTTATGACATACCAGATTTGCAAATACAGTACTGTTTGTGATACAAAAAGAGTCCAGAAAGAAAAGAGTATATACATTATATATGGGAATAGGAATGACTCCTATTTCCTATTAGTTGGCTATTTATATATTATATGGTTATTGTAAGGAAGTTATTGTATCTTATTTCTCAGGCTACACACATTGATATTGCAGAACCACGTCTCCGGCTGAGGATACGGTGGGCTGAGGATCCGGCGGGCTGAGGACTATTGCAGAACCCAGCGGGCTGAGGACCCAGCGGGCTGAGGTCTATTGCAGAACCCAGCGGGCTGAGGACCCAGCGGGCTGAGGACCCAGCGGGCTGAGGACCCAGCGGGCTGAGGTCTATTGCAGAACCCAGCGGGCTGAGGACCCAGCGGGCTGAGGACCCAGCGGGCTGAGGACCCAGCGGGCTGAGGACCCAGCAGGCTGAGGTCTATTGCAGAACCCAGCGGGCTGAGGACCCAGCGGGATGAGGACCCAGCGGGATGAGGACCCTCGCTTCCATTGGTTCCATTGATTGAAAACTTTATTAACAGATTGCAGAATGGGTACACGTGACCGCCACAGGCCCTGATTGATTGATTGATTGATTGAAAACTTTATTAACAGATTGTAGAATGGGTACAGTGACCGATTGATTGATTGATTGTTTGATTGATTGATTGATTGATTGATTGATTGATTGATTGATTGAAAACTTTATTAACAGATTGCAGTGACGTCACAGGCCCGGATTGATTGAAAACTTTATTAACAGATTGCAGAATGCAGTGCAGCGCAATACACACAATTGTTAAGGGGATGCAGACCATGCAGTACTGTTACATTTGTGACATACAGTAAATATATACAAGGGGGAGGGAACTGTACATTTATGATGAATTGAAAATGGAAGTCTTTCTCTGGTCTGCATCCCCTTAACAATTGTGTGTATTGAGCTGTACTGCAGATATATTTCATTTGCCTTACTTATTTACATAAGTATTATAGGCCTACAGCAGTATTGTACAGACAGTAACTATAGAGAGTGTGCTGACCTACGGTGTGTCTGTGTGGTTCTCCAGCTGCACAAAGGCAGAGCAAGAGGCTCTACAGAGGGCGGTGAAGGCCTCCGTCACCTCCGTCTTCACCTCCCGCTGCCTCCACCGCTCCAAGTGTATCATCAAGGACCAGTCTCACCCAGCACATCACCTCTTTACCGGCCATACATGCCAAGAGTTCAAGATTTAAGAACAGCTTTTAAGTCCAGTGTGTCATATTATTAATAGATGTATACAAGTGGGACTATGTCCAAAAAGATGGAAGGAGGCTAAGGTTACAATACACTAAAATACATACAAATAAATTAAAATACATCCCCTCAGTTAAAATGGTCCCACACATGACCATCTCTCAACCATGATTTTAAGTTAATTTTAAATGAAATGTAACTTTGATACTCCCTGAGCCGTGTTGGCAGACTGTTCCAGGTGTGGGCTGCTCTCACGGAAAAGGCTGTCTGACTAAAAGCAGACCTCCTGTTTGGGATTACACAGTCCCCTCTGACTACAGACCTGGTATATCTGTCAGCAGATGCTTTCTGTTTTATGAAAGTACAGAGGGGGGGAGGAGCCAGGCCATGTAGGATTTTATAGTACATTTAACAGTGCAATCAGGAGAGACCAGCATGCATACGGTTGACATTGGACCTTAGTGAGCAACCCAAAGCCAACCGTGCTGCCCTGTTCTGGACTACCTGTAGTCTCCTGATCTCACCTTTGGTGGCAGATGACCAGATCACAGAACAATAATCAACATGACACAGGACTAGACTCTGAATAATCTGACGTAGAAGAGGACGATCAACAAAAGAAGCACATTTTCTAACAATGCCTACAGCTCTTCCCATCTTTGAGACAATGTTAGTGATGTGGTTTGACCAAAATAGAGTACTATCCAGTGTCACTCCAAGGAGCTTAATGCTTTCAACTTGCTTAACTATGGAGTTGCATGAATTTCAAATAAGCTTTGGGTTACAAGACAACCCATGCCTCGATCCAAACACCATACTTTTTGTCTTAGAGATGTTCAGTACAAGCCTGTTAGCTACTATCCAATCATTCACATCATTAAATTCTCTGCTCAGGACTTCATTAAGCATACCATTTGATGGACAAGCATAATACAAGGTGGAATCATCTGCATATTGGACCAATTTGGCATTCTTAGTAGCCCACGGTAGGTCATTGGTGAACACTGAGTAGAGCAGAGACCCTAGGGAGCTCCCCTGTGGAACACCACACTCCAAACTTCTACTACTAGATAGGCTGCCATTCAAATAAACCTGCTGAGATCTGGAGGACGGATAACTGCATCCACATCAAAGCCAGGGGATTAAAACCATAGTTTATCAATCAAGAGAGAATGGTCAAGCACATCAAATGCAGCACTGAAATCTAAAAACACAGCTCCCACTATCATGGAGTTATCAATAGCTCTGAGCCAGTCGTCAGTCATCTGAACTAGAGCAGTCGATGTGGAGTGACCAGTTCTGTATGCATGTTGAGACTCTGTAGCCAGACTGTTAAACTGAAAATATTCTTGGATTTGTGCAAAAACACACTTTTCCATGATTTTGATTAAAACTGGTAAAATGCTTATAGGTCTGGAGTTGCCCTCATTAAAAAATGATTTGGAGTCTTTGGGTAAAGGAGTAACCTTAGCCTCCTTCCATCTTTTTGGACATAGTCCCACTTGTATACATCTATTAATAATATGACACACTGGACTTAAAAGCTGTTCTTAAATCTTGAACTCTTGGCATGTATGGCCGGTAAAGAGGTGATGTGCTGGGTCCTTGATGATACACTTGGAGCGGTGGAGGCAGCGGGAGGTGAAGACGGAGGTGACGGAGGCCTTCACCGCCCTCTTGCTCTGCCTTTGTGCAGCTGGAGAACCACACAGACACACCGTAGGTCAGCACACTCTCTATAGTTACTGTCTGTACAATACTGCTGTAGGCCTATAATACTTATGTAAATAAGTAAGGCAAATGAAATATATCTGCAGTACAGCTCAATACACACAATTGTTAAGGGGATGCAGACCAGATAAAGACTTCCATTTTCAATTCATCATAAATGTACAGTTCCCTCCCCCTTGTATATATTTACTGTATGTCACAAATGTAACAGTACTGCATGGTCTGCATCCCCTTAACAATTGTGTGTATTGCGCTGCACTGCATTCTGCAATCTGTTAATAAAGTTTTCAATCAATCCGGGCCTGTGACGTCACTGCAATCTGTTAATAAAGTTTTCAATCAATCAATCAATCAATCAATCAATCAATCAAACAATCAATCAATCAATCGGTCACTGTACCCATTCTACAATCTGTTAATAAAGTTTTCAATCAATCAATCAATCAGGGCCTGTGGCGGTCACGTGTACCCATTCTGCAATCTGTTAATAAAGTTTTCAATCAATGGAACCAATGGAAGCGAGGGTCCTCATCCCGCTGGGTCCTCATCCCGCTGGGTCCTCAGCCCGCTGGGTTCTGCAATAGACCTCAGCCCGCTGGGTCCTCAGCCCGCTGGGTCCTCAGCCCGCTGGGTCCTCAGCCCGCTGGGTTCTGCAATAGACCTCAGCCCGCTGGGTCCTCAGCCCGCTGGGTCCTCAGCCCGCTGGGTCCTCAGCCCGCTGGGTTCTGCAATAGACCTCAGCCCGCTGGGTCCTCAGCCCGCTGGGTCCTCAGCCCGCTGGGTCCTCAGCCCGCTGGGTTCTGCAATAGACCTCAGCCCGCTGGGTCCTCAGCCCGCTGGGTCCTCAGCCCGCTGGGTCCTCAGCCCGCTGGGTCCTCAGCCCGCTGGGTTCTGCAATAGACCTCAGCCCGCTGGGTCCTCAGCCCGCTGGGTTCTGCAATAGTCCTCAGCCCGCCGGATCCTCAGCCCACCGTATCCTCAGCCGGAGACGTGGTTCTGCAATATCAATGTGTGTAGCCTGAGAAATAAGATACAATAACTTCCTTACAATAACCATATAATATATAAATAGCCAACTAATAGGAAATAGGAGTCATTCCTATTCCCATATATAATGTATATACTCTTTTCTTTCTGGACTCTTTTTGTATCACAAACAGTACTGTATTTGCAAATCTGGTATGTCATAAATGTATAGATGGAGCAGTACTGTCTATCTGTATGTCATGTATGTCATATATGTTACGATCGCGGCACGCTCCGCGGAGCGGAGCGGCAGAGCTATATGCCAGTAACCGCCCCTTATTCAGTATCCAGAAATAGCTCAATTGGCAAGACTGCATGGCTGTGGATCCTACGGCTCGTTGCTGGCGAGTTTGATTCCCTTCATTTTTTTTTTTTTTTTTTTTTTTAACGTGCATTCACATCGTACTGTACCCATTCTGCAATCTGTTAATAAAGTTTTCATTCATTCATTCATTCATTCATTCATTCCAGATATTGATACATACATTGATGAATACAAAAACGGGGCGTATGGCAAAACTTTTATTTTACGGAAGCCCGCTCTTCGTCAGCGCGTCGTAGCCGCCCCCCTCCACAAATCAGCCAATGCCCGCAGTGCAACACTCCAATTCAGCCATTGGGTGGAAGTGAAATCAATCAGCAAATCAGCCAATGGAAGCGAGGGTCCTCATCCCGCTGGGTCCTCAGCCCGCTGGGTCCTCAGCCCGCTGGGCGACGTTGGGTTCTGAATTGCCGCAGCTGGATACTATTGCACAGTGCTGCGCGTCTGCTCCTCCTCCAGCTCCTCCCATTACAAAATGACCCAGTCAACTATTCACTTTTAGTTTAATACATGATGAGGCATTGTCTAATTGAACGGTATCTAGCCGGCTAGCTACTGATAGCTCCTGATATCAACAAATGCTCCAGCAATAGTCTAGTTATCTAGTACTAGTGTATGATACCTCTGTTAGCTCACGTTAGCTTAGCTCACTGTTCAAAACGAAATGTCCCATTCAACTAAATAGTTCACTGAGGCGTTGTCTTAACGTTATATTTCCGGCTAGCAGTAGCTACAGACAGCTCCTGATATCAATGTCTTATAACACTCATTCGATGCATATTCGAAGCCCGGCTTGCGTCGCAGTCACTAACGGGGATAGCTGAGGGAGTAGGGTATATCTGCAGAGCCTAGGGTAAATCTGCAGAGCCGAATGTGATTTGATCAAAGCAGAGTATACACACAGACAGTGGAGATAGCGAGCATTTTGACTTGTTGCGTGGTGGCGTTGTCTCGCAGATAATACAACTACAAGTACAAGTCTAATTATATAATATATATATTTTATAAAAAAAAATATATATATATATATATAATTTTTTTTTTTTTATTAATCAAAAACGATCGGTATCGGATCGTATCGGCCGATATGGCTCAAGACGATCGGTGATCGGTATCGGTGGCAAAAAACGTGATCGGGGCATCCCTACTGTCTTTCCATTGGCCAAACTCGTGGTCCGAGTCTGAACTGTTCAGTAAAGGTAAGGGATTGGATCGGAAACCCAGTATCGGCCTTAAAGCTCATCACCAGTACTCACTATAATGGTATCACTCATCCCTAATCCAAGGCCACAATATTTGAAATACAGTATTACTGTATGTCCAACCAACAACAACAGTCTGGGTCTTACCTACACATGCACAAAATCACAAAGGATTACCATGTGGCCTGGGGGAAAAAATGACACCAAATAGTTCTAAATATATATTTATATGACAGAGATATGACACACAGACATTGACACTAATCTATGCCCTCTCAGAACAGCGCCACACAGTCAGCCCCCTGGGATCAGATCTTGAATCCAAAGCAAAAGCGAAGATGTGATAGGGTTCAAGGGCTGTGATGCATCTGCATGGGTCAAAGAACCAGGAGTCGCTCTCTGAATGGATGCCAGCTGGGTAAAGCAATCTGCAGTCGCGGCAACACGATATTCTGGGCAGAGCAACAACCGGTGAACAGTGGTGCCTCCCATCCGAAGGGGGAGAAATGCAAATCGACCGTCTTGTGACTCTGAGAACTGGTCTGACAAGATCCAGGGTAGGGAGGGAGGGAGGGAGGGAGGGAGGGAGGGAGGGAGGGAGGGAGGGAGGGAGGGAGGGAGGGAGGGAGGGAGAAGAGATGGCCGAGGAAGAGATACTGGAGGCTTTTCTCTCTGTGGGCCTTTTCCAGTTGTGCACAGTGAGAGAGGTTCATCGGCTTTGTGCATCAGCTCCCATGCCGGGCCGACAGTTAATAGGAGGAATTAATCACCCTGAAGAGCACTGAAAATCTCCTCAAACTAGCCTGGTGCACTGAAGAGCTCTTCAAACAAGCCTGGTGCACTGAAGAGCTCTTCAAACTAGCCTGGTGCACTGAAGAGCTCTTCAAACTAGCCTGGTGCACTGAAGAGCTCTTCAAACTAGCCTGGTGCACTGAAGATCTCTTCAAACAAGCCTGGTGCACTGAAGAGCTCTTCAAACTAGCCTGGTGCACTGAAGAGCTCTTCAAACTAGCCTGGTGCACTGAAGAGCTCTTCAAACTAGCCTGGTGCACTGAAGATCTCTTCAAACTAGCCTGGTGCACTGAAGATCTCTTCAAACTAGCCTGGTGCACTGAAGATCTCTTCAAACTAGCCTGGTGCACTGAAGATCTCTTCAAACAAGCCTGGTGCACTGAATAGCTCTTCAAACAAGCCTGGTGCACTGAAGAGCTCTTCAAACAAGCCTGGTGCACTGAAGAGCTCTTCAAACTAGCCTGGTGCACTGAAGAGTTCTTCAAACAAGCCTGGTGCACTGAAGAGCTCTTCAAACAAGCCTGGTGCCCTGAAAAACTCCTCAAACTAGCCTGGTGCACTGACGAACTCCTCAAACTAGCCTGGTGCACTGAAGAACTCCTCAAACTAGTCTGGTGAAAAGCTCCTCAAATCCATATTATGAGATTAGAGAGTAAATGTATTGTCATTGCAAGGAAATTAAATTCTAACCACAGTGCAAATGAGCAGTAAAGTGCATTGTAACATATGTATATGGAGTATATGAAAAAGCTACAGATTGATTACATATGATATATGTGTACACTACAGTATTATATATAGAGTGGTAAGAGTATGAATACACTATGATAATAAACCAATCTAAGCAGTGGTTTAAATTATATGAGTAGATATTAGGGGTGTAACGGTACACAAAAACCACGGTTCGGTACGGGTTTTCGGTACAGTGGGGGAAAGTTTGGCTTTCCATGTTCCACTCAGGGGTGATGTACTGTGCAGTAACTAATTGTACTTGTAGGGCTGTCAACGAATATTCTATATTGAAATTAATAATCGACAGCCCTTGAAAAACAGCCCCCGGTGGGCGGTCGTTAGTGGTTAACATACCGTTGTATTCGTTCGGTACACTACACAGCCGTTCTGTACGGTACGGTACACACTGAAATGGTTCGGTTCGGTACGGATACGTGTACCTTTACACCCCTAGTAGATATAGATATATACTGTATACAGAGGTATATGTGTATACACGGTATGTGTACAGTGTTATTATACATTGTTATATAGGTTGGTAGAATTATGATTTATGAAGGTAGGTACAGTGGCAGACAGATGTAGGCAGTATAGGCAGTAGATAAGTATGGGTTTGAGCATATAGTTCAGAGTTAAGAGTATCAGAATCAGAAGATTATATAGAGCATAGGTGTCAAACTCACGGCCCGCGGGCCAAATGCGGCCCGCCACGTCATTTGATGTGGCCCCCAAGAGCTCAGGTAAAAAAAATTTACCCATTCTGCAATCTGTTAATTAAAGTTAATTAAACTATCTTCCATTAGTTGGATGTATGGCCTCTGCAAGGTTGTGTGCAGCCATTTGTTTTTGTAACATCTGCTACATCTGTCCCACGTGTTCTTTGCAGCTCACAGTTGTTAGTTCTGCCCCTCTTGACTGTGACAAAAAGGTTTTGAACAAACTTAATGTCATAGCTTGTATTTGATGATATTCTTCTTTGTTATTTACTTGAATGGTTTGATCATTGATTGATGGAGTAATATGGGGTTCTGATAAACTAAAATTATTTGTTAAAATAACATAAGCTAACATATATTTTTACATTTATGCAAATGCATATGCAATATGTATAACTTGAATAAGTAATAAATACAGAAACATGTTTAAGAATATGTAAATGTGTAGCTACATTTATTTTACATTAACATTTATACCGTCTTTGGCCCTTTGAGGGCAACCATAATGCTGATGTGGCCCTCTGTGAAAATGAGTTTGACACCCCTGATATAGAGGGTATATAGAGGGTTAGGGGGTGGTGGGAAGGGGTGTCACCGTGGAGTTCAGTAAGGTGACAGCTGAGGGGAAGAAGCAAACAGTCTGTAGTTGGGGTGCGAGGTGTCCTTGACAATACTACGAGATATAGTATGCAGCAGACCTATTGTCCCATAACAAATCCAATTAGTGCATTCTCAGGAAAATTCCAGAGAAACAAACTAAAGCTGATTACGTAGGTCTAACAACCGCAGCCAAAAACTGCCCGCCTTTCATTGAGGGAAAAGTGCTGAAACGACGTGGGACAATGTGTGTGACTGTCATGGGCCATCCGTTCTTGTCATATTAGCCATATACCAGGCTGACCCACGTTGCTGTCCCTCTGGTATTCCATATAGACGGTCGGGTTAGATCAGAATTAGAGGCTGGCAAATTGAAAAACTACACTACATGCTTACGCGCCCTAATCCAGGCTTTTTCTTTTGAAGTGCTCCAAGTCAGCTGTATAATTTTTTAATCCTCATCTCGACCACTTGGCATATACGAAAATCCGAAAGATTAACGACGTAGATCCTATTTATTAATTAAGGGAGACGACTGGTGGCAGAGCACAAAAACACTGCCACAGTGAGGGGAAAAGGGTGTCTAGTCTACTATAGAAAAATTAAGTGCTGGAATGTTGTTTGCTCTGAGAATATGGGTTTTTGTTCTTCGTGTGTCGACCCCACTCTGTGACACAAGCCTGGAAGCCACAGTTACTGCATGTAGCTCTGTAGACTATTTGAAGAGTCAAACTTGAAATGTTATGTCAGTATACAGTTTTAACCATGATGTCATGGATGAACAGACAGGGATTCCATGTGGTACAGTTTTCTGTGTTATGGAAATAAATTTTTCCCACAAAGTATTTAACACAATTACTAATTAACATTTCCAGTCAAAACATGATCCTTATACATACTTAACTAATCACTTTCATCCCGAACCATATGATGACATCGTCTAACACATAGCAGGCAAGTAATCAACTTAATTATGGGGCAATTTCCCAAATGTCTGAATAATTACCCCTTAACCCCCCACCTTCTATGGTTTCAAAGCTTGTGTTTTGATCGACACACCTTCTGGACAAAAGACTATAATTTGTGGAGTCTAATGTACCGGATGTAATGGATTATACATTTTCATAAGCCATGAATAAACACGACACACAACCTGTTAATCTAAATATGAATTCCTTATTTCACTCACCCTCTCTATGCATTTAAAACGTAATTTATTTTTCATAGCACGGAAAGGATATTTATTTTTATTTGTATTTTTTGCATCCAGTCATCTTTGCTTCCCATATTGACATACCGTCTCTCCTCATACATACAGATAGTGCTTCAGCGAGGCCGTGGGATGGGGGTGGGGGGTGGGGTACAGCCCGAGACACCAGCTCTCCCACATTGTTTGTCAGCGAGGGGGCCTAGAAGTCCTGCATGAAAAACAGAGGGTGCACTCCGAATCCCTTTGAAGGGTGGCTGGGACGTGTGAATTTCTAGATGCGGGTCTCCAGTGCGGGGAGTGGGGGGGGGATCAGAGAGGGGATAATACCCCCCCCCCGTAACAGCTGCTGGGGTATTCAGACTGGCTGCAGGATTGGATCCGATCCCCTTGAACTTGACGGCGACCAACACCATGAGCCAGTTGAAGGCATATAGAGGCTAATTGGGGGACTTTTTAATTTGAGAGGAGGGGTGACTAGTGTTTCTGTACTCTTTATGTCTTTAGAGGCTAAAGGCGGCAAAAGACAAAACAAAAAAATCAACTCCTGGATCAGTGACCGAGGCCTCTCTCACACACCACGTGTAGCCTGGGACTGGGAACATAGGATGTGTGACTTAAAAGAGTTTAATTAGGTTGGTCCGCCTTGGGAAACATCAGGGAAATGGGAGACACGCATACAGTGGGCTACACATTTAAATACACTCATCGTGCGGCCGAAAGAGAAGCATGTGAACGTTCAATTCAAGTACAAAACGTGAGAATCACCGACATCAGAGACACAAGGTTTTTGCCCCAACAGTACAGCCTAGCAGGTCGGGCTTGTTTCGACATCGGATGACCCTACTAAGCAGCTTGTGTCTACGATGACAACCTGTGTCAAGTCCATATAAAAAGACGTTTAGATTCATTTGACCAGCCTGAGATACGGTCTCCGTCCAACCAAGACTCCAATTAGTCTCAGGTTTTCTCCCAGACCCCCCCCCCCTCCATTCTCTAGAAACCACTGTAGTTACAGAAGACCTTTCTTGTCAGCTCCTGAGAAGCTTAATGTCCACCAGAACTCATTTCCCTCAGGAAATATGAGAGCTTTAGGACCACGTTTTTTCTTTAGCTCCTTTCTTCCCAACGCCTGTCGTAAAAAATAAAAAAGCACAATTAGACACGGTACATAAAGCTTAGACGTTCGCCCCGCAACGTCCGAACATCAAAGTCAACAGAGTGGTCGCTTCATTTTGAAGAGAGCAGCCGGATAATCTGAGGAAAATTGGAACAACTGATCTGCGCTCAAGAAAAATTGCTTGTGGCACTCGACTGAGGACGGGGCTTAAGGACTAAAATCTCCTGAAATTGAGTATTTATTACTGCCATTGCCGAGATCCTTTAAGCGCGGATAGGCATCACGAAGACATGTCGTGTTATTTTGGCGGTAATGCTAGTCTCAGGAATTCAATAAACGTAACCCCTGAGAGAAATTACTGTATTGAAAGGATATGATGGTAATCTTGTTTTTCTTGGCTATATTTCACATCGCTGGGAAAATACTACGTCGTGTTCCACATTCGCAGAGAGCAGAAAATGGATGATGCTGCAGCCGTCGCCAGTGCCACTACTAACTGAAAACATGAATTATTCATACCACACAATCATCCAATCACAGCCACGGAGTAAAAGTGCTGAACTTCAAAGGAGATCATCAAACAATGAGTCTCGAGAGACGCGCAGAGAGAACCCTGGCTGAGCCTACATGCCCTCGTACACTCCGAGGGGTAAGCAGGGTGAAGACCTTGGCTTGCCTGCATGCTAAAATAGAACAGGTCACACTACAGACGTAAATCTTTGGTGGGAACTCGAACATATGTGTGGGATTTGTGAGACAGCATGCAAATCAACATGGAATGTGACAGTACAGTATGCGCAGGCCGCATTGTTATTTATACCTGGAAATAAATCTCCCCTTGTGTGCATTTGAAATCATTCGATTTCCTCAGGAAGTGATACAGTGCAAAGCGTTTAAGAAATTACACGTTTGCCTCGGTTTTCCCTTTGCTTTGATCTGTTGTTGCGTAGGCCGACAAAACCTCAGGTCGTGCACCACGCTGCGGCAGCACCGCAAATTCAAACTCAGAAAGCACAATATCAACCCAGAATTAAAATAGGCCTATTCAAATCAGTTGAATATTCAGGATATGCCACTCGGTGTATCAGCAAGATTATGGTAATCAAGGTATTTAACCCCAATAATACGGGACAAGAGAGCGACAGACTGTTCACACCGAGACGCAAGCCTCTCTCGGAGGCGCCTGCTGTGAAGCAGCACCAAGTACATCTGCTCAGTAAACTGCTAAGAGAATCCAGCTTAAGAGAATAAATAAACGTTTGACAGAAGAGGACTGGGGTCATGCTGCAACTGCAACGCATGAAATATCATACAGATGATTTCCCCCCCACAATGAAACTCAGGATTATGGCCTTAAGAAACGATATTTCCCTAAAACCCAGTTTGTGCACACGTCGTTGATGAGGATAATAGGATATGACGCATAAGGCACCCTCTTGTCCTTACGATGCATTGATTAGAGGGATCCGTTTGCGATGGACTTGTGCTGGTGCTCCCCCCCCCCCCCCCCCCCCTCTAGTATGGAGCATCATCAGTGCAGTGACCGGACATAAAGATATTGCTGAAGTCATTCATGCATTTAAGCTTAAACAAACTTTACTGAATAATGCACAGTGAGCATTAAAAGTATGTCAGACGTGGAATGAAGGCTGCGTACCGTGAGGGAACCCCCCCCGTCCCTCCATCCTAACCTTTCATCACATGGCTTCGAGCACAGAGATCTGGTTCTCTTAACAAAACATAGAAAGCCTCATCTCGGGCACCACTAACTACTACTGATAATCATTTATGAAGGATCTGACATAGACCCCGAGGGCTAAACCAACAACGGCACGCATACAGTATGCGGGGCCCACCATCTCTGTCCCCGCGCCTCATCCTGTTGACAGGGTCTCCTCTGTGACACGCCGGGGCCCCAGAGCACGCCCAGCCTCTGAGGTAATGGAGAGAGTCTCTAGGACTAGGATCTCTCTCTCTCTCTAGTCTGAAGAGGTCACTGCCACCCCGGCTCACCCACCACCACCACCACCGCTGGCCCTCGCGCTGCCAAGATGACCCACTTGAACAGCATGGCTATGACAAGGGTGCGACGGTGATTTGCGAGACTAGTCTCTCAGGGCAGCTGTGTGGGAGGCTCCTTGTAAAAATGTGAAGCATTTCCGTGTGTAATGCTTTTAACAGTCCAGAAAGTCTGGAGCAGAGGGCGGGGGGGGGGGGATATGAAGTATCACAAAAGGAAGAGGACGGAATTGATCCATGTTAATCCTCGTTCCAAAGTGGTGTGGGGAGGTCCTTTCAAAAGAAGAGAGACATATTGAAAACTGTGTATTAATAGCCCATAAATCTTTTTTTCCCTTTTTTCTTTTTAAATAGAAAACGTTAGGTTATGACTATAACCAAGTTCTGTTAGTTAGGGGCGATGCTTGGCTTCGCCTTCTGCACTATCTCGCGTACGTGCACGCGTACTGAATAAACCACAAATGTACCTCTAATACCAGTATTAGTCTGACCACACCCCTCATCAGCTTACCTTCATAAGCAGGTGTGTGGTCACCTGCTCTCCTCCTTCCCAAGCTTTCACCACAAGGTGAGGTCAAGGGCTGCAGCGGCCGTCCGAAGCCAAGCATCGCCCCTAACTAACAGAACTTGGTTATAGTCATAACCTAACGTTCTGTATCGTTAGTGGCTTAGCTTGGCTTCGCCTTCTGCACAAGGGAGGCCAAGCGGAGCCACTTGGCTGACAAATACACCCCGCTGACAGCCCCCCAAAACCATCAGAACAGGGAGGGCCGAGCCCCCCCGACCCCCCCTAATGGAGGGTATCCCCCCTATTAGAGGCTTCACGGGAAGGCGACGGACCCGACCGTGCGAAGAGCTCTCAAGCAACTTAACGCACAGGGTGAGCAGACCGTGGCTTGACCCACGACTACACACACGCACAACCCGCATGCCACCCGGGAACGAACGGAGGAACAACCTCGTTACTGCCCCCAGAATCACGGGGTCAAGGGCAAACCCAACCCCGTGGCAAGGCCGTAGCAGCGGAGCACGAAGGAAGACCCAGACCCACCAAAAGGACTGGACTCCCTGGAATGGGGGCCCGGAGAAGTCCATGATGCCAGCATCAAGACCCCACCAGGTGGGCACGTAGTGCCCCGCCCCCCACATCGCCAGCGTATTCGGACAAAGGCCCCTCAGTTACTGCACCTGGTATTCCCAGGCGGAACCAACCAGGCCAGTAAGCCGAGCGGGCCCCGTCCCCCCAATAGTACACCGCCTGGCACACTGACCCTGCAGAATAGGCAGTCAGCATGGCCGTAAGCACACAAAAAAGGTTAACCAACGGAAGCAGGCAGCGCACCGGGGAAAAACCAGGCAACAGGCTGTTAACCCTAGCCTGGAGACTGCGGACGAGACAGGCGCCAGAGGGGACAGCTGAACACAGCCGCCCCGGCGGAAGGAGCGTAAGCTGGCGGTGTTGCATGACCAAGCCTCCATTTAACAACCCCCACCCAGAGGGGTCGAGGCAGAGAAGGCTGACACGATTGGCAGACGTCATGAACGTGCAGGGGCACCCTCAACCGGTGAACCCGGGAGTTGACACTGCTCCAACACACCAGGGAATCAACCACCTCGGTGTTACCCAATGCGGTGGTTGTTCCTATAACCCCTCAAGAAAAAACTCCAAAACACACCTGCGGGTATACACCGGCTATACCGCAGTACAAGTGTTTCAGTTTCCAAAAAGGGTTAACCCAGGCCTACGGGTCGCAAACATCACTTCGGACCGGGCCTGGCGGTACGGGAAGCACAGGGTCACCAGAGGAGGTCAAAAAACCACCCCCACAGGCCCCTCTTCGCCATGCGTGAGAGAGGAGCGAAAAACAATGGAGAACCAGCCCCTAAGCACACCGTTCCTGGTATTCCCCGGCGGTCTCCCAACCAAGTACTAACCAGGACCAACCTGTGTAGCGGCCGAGATCCGACGAGATCGAGCGCGTACAGAATGGCATGGCTGTAAGCCATGACGACAGTGCTGAGTAAAAACATACCCAACCAGGGTCTCCATAGCGCTTAACCCTGTGACACCCAGACCGACCTGGCATTTTTCCCCCTGAAAAAAGCCCAAGTCCCTCAGGGTACCAGAACAGCAGATCTGCATCCCCGGCGGACAACGGGTTCAACTGATCTGGACCAGCGTGACCAGAACCAGTCCCGTGCCCTAACCACGCCGACATGCCCCAGGAAAAGGGCAGATATGCGTGTTGATCTTAACATGAAAAGAAGGCGCCACCCAGACGTCGGGACGAACCGCGCCTGGTGGCCCACCCCAAGGGCGTGAGACCCCACTACATATGTTCAGATCCATCCCGTCATCATCCCCCAGACATGAACGAGGATCCGTCGACAACCCACCCAGGTCATGGGATGTGGTCGCCGGAAGAGGAAAAACCCCCATCTCAGTTGCTTTATAAAAACGCTGTTTCAACCACAAGCAACTAAGGCGTGCCAGTCAATCGCCTGTTTACAGCGAGCTAGCACTATACGTGCGTCGGGACACACCCCCATCAATGAACAGGCTATTTAGACCTGCCATTGAATCCCCAAGGCGCCCAGGGGAACGACAAGAGGGGTGTGACACTCCCTAACTCCAACACTTCTGGAATAGAAAGAAGGAAGCATCAACAGTATGTATCCCAGTCTACACAGCCGGGGTAAAAAATGTTCACATTTTTACATCCCACCACCCTCCCATAGGAAAGAGACGGGGATCCCCAGAGAGACTTCCCACGCGAGCTGTACAGATTGAAAAGAATATATTGCACCTTGAGCCATGTAAAAAACTGGTTTTAGGGCCTCCGGGGAAGAGGCACCGAACCCATACACACTCAATAAACGAATTGAATCGAATATACATACAATAGAAAAGGACCCTTCTAGAGGGTCCACTCACTTTGACAATCTGAGGAGGAAGGCTCTGTACTCTGATGGAGGCTTCCTCACATGGATCACATGGAAGAAGGAGTCCGAACTCACAGAAGGCCTGAGTAGGCGCTTGGTGAGGAGGAGCCCTGACCACCCCCCCTGAAAACAGATCCATCACATGGACCTGAACAGCACACGGAAGTCCTACCAACAGAGACGCGCACGGTGACGTACTCTATGGCGGGGGAATTCCTGCGGTGCACACGCCCAATATACCAGGCCGTGGGACCAGGAACTCCCTCCCCCCCCCCCCCCCCCCCCCCCCCGTAACGTGCCGAACCGCCACGTGACGGGAACCTTGAAGGACAGGGGGTGTACCCCTGACCGACAGACAATGGGGAGAGGAAAGGTTACCAGTTCACCCCTTTACGACCCCACACCCATGATACGACGTAACGACAAAAAGAGAATATGACACAGTCATAGTCAGCTCTATGAAGCGTTTCACAGCTCCACACAGCGCACAAGCTAACCTGCTATCTGATTTTTACTAAGGAAAAACACAGAATAAAGAGGGCTCTAAGAACCCCGGTCCAACATACACATGTGCTTCTGTGGCCAGTACAACCCAGTTGTAGGTCACATGACACACACAACCCATCATCATCACAATGAGAGAATACATCATTCTTGATTAGTATCGACCACAGGCCTTGCTAAACACACATGACAGCAACCAAACCAATTTCCCTTTAGGAAATAAGTTTCTCCAGCAGATTTAGCACAACCTCAGCAATCAAGCTGAGAGTTACATCGTATCCCTACCACACAAAAGACACAATTAATGCACAACATGTCTGATAGGAGGTGATAAAGTCCCCAGGGAACCGGGGGGGGAAAAACACAATCCTCCTACTTTACCCTCAATACGGCCAGTTAAAACAGGAAAACCTGTTAATGTGTGAACTCACTGTCCATTGTCATTACAGTCTGAGAAAGAACATTCTTTTACTCACTCGTCACCAAGCATAGCTTCATAGGTTAGTTGCCTTAGTAGTGAGTACACGGTACACATAAACACCATGATGTTTCTCACACAACAACCAGATCAATACATCACGACCTGCACGGAGAAGCTACTGCCAGTGACAAAAACAGCTCACACACAACCCGCAACGTATCTCAAATGCATTGCAACAACACACGTTTTGGGAAAAAACACCGTCATTCACAATACATTTAGCAAGGTAAAACCAGAAGACGTGTTATGAGGGTCTGGCCAACCCCGTACCTGCCCGGAACGCAGATCAGCGAAGTGTAGTCACAAGCGTCCCGTGTTGTTCGATCCGGGCAGCGTCGCCGCTCCACCAGTCGCTACAGTCCTCTTTGTTGACGCAATCCCCGTCTAGGCTCGGGCAGGGTTGACGAACATCCCCTGTCAAGGATGACGTCGTGGTCAAGAGTGTAAAACATGTTAAAAATCAAAGCACGTTCAACAGAATAGCATCAAGCTAACGGCTGCTCCAGCCGTTCGGGTGCTATCGCTTCCGCTCGCGAGACGCCGATCTACGACGCACGCGATCAGGAGCGAGCTCCCGGCGGCGCGCGAGAAGCCAAGCTCCCCGCGCCAGGCCACCGACCGGCTAACCGTAAGCTATGAACATGTAAACAATGACATAACACTCACCCAGACAGGCCGCCGTTCTGAACCCTCCTCACTTTTTAAGAGACAAGAGAAAACAAGACGTCAACACCGCTTCACAACGGTGACAATAACACGTCCGGCGGAATCAGCACAGTACCAACTGGCCTGTATAGCTGACTTTGAACATGAATCTGCCGCTATCGCACATTACATGCACATATCCCCTCGTGAAGGAATACTCTCATTTGGATATGAAAGATGGGGTCTTAACACGGTGACAGAGAGAATCCACTCGTCCAGAACACACAGGGATCACCAGTGTCAATGGTCGCGGCCCACTAGTTAAAACTATAATGGTCGCCAGACCAAGGCCTTCTGTCGCCTAGACGGCTAAACAAAGGACCCTAGCCTGGGGCCGGTTTCCATAAACTTTGTCTAGTAGCCCCCATAGCACTAACAGACAAGTGGAGCCCGCCAGCAAACACTACTCACCCAACCTGGAACGCACCGCTCCTCACAACAGCGGCATGTCCGACAGTTCAGCTGTGGCCTGACAGGTTTCACCCCAACAAACACAGCAAGGAACTGCAGTTGAGAAGCATGCAGCGGCGTGCTCCCAATACGAAAACCGGTGGAGGGTTTGTAGAATGATCATCATCTTCTAGACACTCCAGTACGAAGACAATATCGCCGTATTTTCTCGAAAATAGTGAGAGAGAAAATAAAGATATGATGTCAACGTATCCTTGTTTCCCAAGCTGTTCCTAATCCAATTTCTTCCATCATGGTGTCAAGTGTGGGGATCTACCGAGGCACCTCTTCCTTGTGGTGAAAGCGAGAAGGAGGAGAGCAGGTGACCACACACCTGCTTATGAAGGTAAGCTGATGAGGGGTGTGGTCAGACTAATACTGGTATTAGAGGTACATTTGTGGTTTATTCAGTACGCGTGCACGTACGCGAGATAGTGCAGAAGGCGAAGCCAAGCTAAGCCACTAACGATACAGAACTCTTTATCTGTGGCCCTGCTGGATTAACAACCAGACATACTCCGGTCTGCTCTTCAGGTTTATGCCAGGAAACTGGGGGACGGTCAGTTCCACAAGAGGCCCTCCGTGTGTGTGTGTGTGTGTGTGTGTGTGTGTGTGTGTGTGTGTGTGTGTGTGTGTGTGTGTGTGTGTGTGTGTGTGTGTGTGTGTGTGTGTGTGTGTGTGTGTGTGTGTGTGTGTGTGTGTGTGTGTGTGTGTGTGTGTGTGTGTGTGTGTGTGTGTGTGTGTGTGTGTGTGTGTGTGTGTGTGTGTGTGCGTGCGTGCGTGCGTGCGTGCGTGCGTGCGTGCGTGCGTGCGTGCGTGCGTGCGTGCGTGCGTGCGTGCGTGCGTGCGTGCGTGCGTGCGTGCGTGCGTGCGTGCGTGCGTGCGTGCAAATGCGTAGGTGGTGGAAATGAAGATATATACGCACTTATGTGGGTGTGTGTGTGTGAGTGACAGAGAGGAAGAGATATGGATAGAAAAACAGAGACTGCACTATCTACCACTATTCTTCTGTTGCTTATTTTCCTTCCAGACAGCTTTGTCACAGAGGGTGAATTACTACAGATACTGTACCTCCAATGCTGTAGTAGGGCTGGGCGATATGGAAAAAAATCATATCGCGATAACGATATGATAATTTTATTTTATTTCTCGATATCGATAATTATCGAATTGTTTTTTTAACAACAGATGTATGTTTATTTTGCAGCAATTCTTTGTCATTGCCGCCATCTTTAGTGTTACATCCCCTCACACTCCAGTTCTCAGGCTGCAGCTGGTTTAAAAGCTAAAGTAAACCGGCTTCTCTGCTGGCTGTGGCTCCAGAGGAGTTGAACAGTTCTGAACACTCCTAGAACCCACCTCACCCCTGCCCACTTTGACAACCTAGGATGGCTTAGAGTAGATGACAGAGTACAGCAACTTGCAATGGGCCTGGTCTACAAGATACACTACACGACCAAGGTACCCATGTACATGGCAAAATACTTCCCAAAGGTCAGTGAATACCACGATCACAACACCAGAGGGAGCTCCACAAATCATGTTAAACCCAGATTCGGCTCAAATAAGGGACTAAACACGTTTCGCAATTATGCCACATCAATGTGGAACGCCCTACCCAAAGCTGTAAAGGAATGTGGATCACTACCCACTTTCAAAACCTCTCTCAAGAGACACCTACGGGAGACTGCAATTCAACACTGGCCCCTGTAAATATCCTAACCCAAACCCCTCCAATGTACAGTAATTTACCTAGTATGGTTTTGTCAATAGTCCAATGTACAATTTTGTTTGTTTGTACAGAGTCTCCCCCCCCTCAATGTACAGTTTTGCTTGTTTATACAGTGTGCCCCCCCCCCCCCCCCCCCAACCACCTCCAATGTAAATTACCCAGTATGGTTGTCAATATCCCAGTGTACCCAACCCCCCCCACCCAACCTCCTCCAATGTACAGTTTCTACGTCAAATGTATATACTCCCTTTTCTTGACTCCTTCTGTATCACAAACAGTACTGTATTTGCAAATCTGGTATGTCATAAATGTATAGATGTAGCAGTACTGACTATCTGTATGTCATGTATGTCATATATGTCCTGATGAATTGAAAATGGGGGACCCTGATGTAAACAAGACGAAAGTCTTTCTCTGGTCTGCATCCCCTTAACAATTGTGTGTATTGAGCTGTACTGTATTGTACCCATTCTGCAATCTGTTAATAAAGTTTTCAATCAATCAATCAATCTGGCTATGCTAGTTTATTTTCGATCTTTTGGCGCTTTTTTGGTGGACAAACCACCGCACATGTGCACTGTGACTCGTGACTGGAGTCTAGTTCTGCTAGCACACATAGCCTACTGTGTACAGACGGTTTCAAAATGTATTTTAAATTAGAAAGCAAACAAAATAAATGGACAAGAGAAAAAGAAATCTGAATTTGGTCAGTATTGTCATTTGGACAAGCAAAGCCATTACTTTAAGTTGCAGGCAAGAAAGACAAGTCTGTCCACTGTCTCTGGTTTTAAAACTGCCCTGTTGCAGGTAAAAAAAAAAAAAAAAAAAAACGATTTTTTTATTTTTTTTTTATTTCGATATTCGATATCGATTATTAAAATATATCGCGATATTTATCGTTATCGTTATATCGCCCAGCCCTATGCTGTAGGCCTAACATTACTGCAGAATATACTGTATATCTCTGATGCTGTAGGACTAACATTACTGCAGGATATATATCTCTGATGCTGTAGGCCTAACATTACTGCATAATATATATCTCTGGTGCTGTAGGCCTAACATTACTGCAGATTATATATCTCTGATGCTGTAGGCCTAACATTACTGCAGATTATATATCTCTGATGCTGTAGGACTAACATTACTGCAGAGTATATCTCTCTGATGCTGTAGGCCTAACATTACTGCAGAGTATATCTCTCTGATGCTGTAGGACTAACATTACTGCAGAATATATATATCTGATGCTGTAGGCCTAACATTACTGCAGAGTATATATATTTGATGCTGTAGGCCTAACATTACTGCAGGAGATATCTCTCTGATGCTGTAGGCCTAACATTACTGCAGAGTATATATCTCTGATGCTGTAGGCCTAACATTACTGCAGAGTATATATCTCTGATGCTGTAGGACTAACATTACTGCAGAGTATATATCTTTGATGCTGTAGGACTAACATTACTGCAGAGTATATATATTTGATGCTGTAGGCCTAACATTACTACAGAGTATTCTCGAAGTCAACTTTCTGTCTGTTGTTGCTATGCAACTGCAGCGTGGGGGGAACCTGTTCAGTCTGGTACATTGTGTACGCTTCATTTAGTGGAGAAACGGATGTTAAAGCGGCAAATTAAAGACTTTCATGCGGAATTTTCTTCAGTCCTTCACAATGCCAAAGAGCTGCTGTGTTACGCATTGTACTAATGACAAAAACAAATACCCAAATCTGCAGTTTTATATAATACCCGTCGAGGAATCACGGAGGAAAAAGTGGCTGGCAGCTATCAAGAGGGCACACGTAGATGCAGACGGGAGAGTCGACCAATTAAGTTGTATTGGCTGTGAGGCTGTAAACAGCAGATGTTAGCTGCTAGCTGATTGATTGATTAGCTAGCAGTCTCTGCTAGCTACTTCCCCATAATAGTCCATTCTCAGTGTAGCCTACATGCCTTTTTCATTTTTATATGTTACTAGTATACTATTTATCAATCACATTCAGTGTTGTTGTCCTTACTCTAAGAGACTGCTAGCTACTTCCCCATAATAGTCCATTCTCAGTGTAGCCTACACGCCTTTTTCATGTTTATATGTTACTAGTATACTATTTATCAATCACATTCAGTGTTGTTGTCCTTACTCTAAGAGACTGCTAGCTACTTCCCCATAATAGTCCATTCTCAGTGTAGCCTACATGCCTTTTTCATTTTTATATGTTACTAGTATACTATTTATCAATCACATTCAGTGTTGTTGTCCTTGCTCTAAGGACTTGTTATTGAATAGTCGTATTGCTTGTAATATACATGTCATATGTATATACTCTCTGTCAGGATCTATGGGGTAACAGTACTGTATATTTGCATATCATATTATGTCACAAATGTAACAGTACTATATACCTGTATGTCATGTATGTCCCTATGCCATAAATGTCATGATGTCATGTATGTTGTGTATGTCACAAATGTCACTATGAATTGAAAATGGGGGACCCTGATGTAAACAAGACAAACGTCTTTCTCTGGTCTGCATCCCCTTAACAATTGTGTGTATTGAGCCGTACTGTATTGTATCCATTCTGCAATCTGTTAATAACGTTTTCATTCATTCATTCATTCATTCATTCATTCATTCATTCATTCATTCATTCATTCATTCATTCATTCATTCAGGTGCAAAGGTCAATGACCAAACACACCCAGACTACATTCCATCTGTATTCCCTTCAACATCACAGTCTACTCTACACCATCTACGTCAACGAACATCAGTCGCCATGAGCGGCGTGCAAAAAGGAACTCCTCTTCATACCATCGTAAGTGATATCATCTAGTTTTCAGTTATGTGCCAAAATCAATGGGTTCCTAAATTGCAGTTTCTTATTAGTATGGTTTTTATTTCATTTAAAGTGACTCCCCACAAGAGGACTAAACGTTGCAGCCAAGACATCCAAGTTGAGGCAGCAGCCCAAGTTGAGGAAGCAGCCACACCTCCCATCACTGAGCAGTGTCTGTTTGACGAGATGCAGTCTCTCAGAGAGGAGAGGGATGCAGCCAAGGAGGATGGTGACCAACAGAGAACCAAGGTCGAGTCAAGCTCCTTGACCGCTTCATCTGTGGACAGCAACAACACCAAATGCAAGATGATGACAGGTGTTACCTGGCCAGTGCTTCAGAACTTGTTTTCTTTCTTGCACACAGAGAAGACAAGGAGCACCATAATCTCACCCATAGATCAGCTATTTATCACCCTTGTCAAACTGCGTCACGACATGTCCTTTGACCTCATCTCCCACATCAGAGGTGTGTCAAACAAAGGCAACAGTCATCAAAGTGTTCTGGACCTGGATAGACCTGATGTACGTCAAGCTTGACTTCTTGATTAAATGGCAGGGCAGGGACCACATATTCTCAACCATCCCCCCAGTATTCAAAACAAAGTTTCCTCGTCTCACATCAATCATAGATTGTTTTGAAATGTTCATCGATGCACCCAGAACTCTTAAAGCTCGTGCTCAGTGCTATTCCTCCTACAAACGCCACGCCACAGTGAAAGTGTTCATATCGTGCAGCCCAGTGGGTCACATTAACTTCGTGTCCCACGCCTGGGGAGGTAGAGCCTCAGATATCCATATTGTCAGGGAGTGTGGATTTATAAACCCTGCGCTGCACATGCCCGGGGATCAGATCCTGGCAGACAGGGGTTTCACACTTGAGGATGACTTTGCATCTGTTTGCGGTGCACAACTAATTCTACCCCCATTTACGAGGAACAAGAAGCAGCTGTCTGCAGAGGAGGTGGAGAGAGCCCGTAAAATCTCATCAGTAAAGGGTCCAGTTCCAATTCGCTGTGTTCAGAGTCTAGCAGGTGAAGCCAATCGTGATCAATACAGCAGCATCGACAAGATCATCCGAGTCTGTGCTGCTTTGGTGAATCTGGGAGACAGCATTGTTCTCAAGGATTAGAGAGACATTGTGATTGACCTGTGATACAGTCCACATTACAGTTCTACTTTTGTTTTGATGTGAAAAGTGATGCTGCATAAGAGGACTGCACTTAGCACTGACTGAGAAAGTACATATTACAGTTCTACTTTATAAAATGCTAATTGTAAATATGTTTGGCAATGTTAATTAATAGGAGAAGGTCCACATTAGTTCTACTTTTGTTTTGATGTGAAAAGTGATGCTGCATAAAATGACTGCACTTAGCACTGACTGAGAAAGTACACATTACAGTTCTACTTTATAAAATGCTAATTGTAAATATGTTTGTCAATGTTAATAATATGAGAAAGTCCACATTACAGTTCTACTTTTGTTTTGATGTGAAAAGTGATGCTGCATAGGAGGACTGCACTTAGCACTGACTGAGAAAGTACATATTACAGTTCTACTTTATAAAATGCTAATTAATAGGAGAAGGTCCACATTACAGTTCTACTTTTGTTTTGATGTGAAAAGTGATGCCGCATAAGATGACTGCACTTAGCACTGACTGAGAAAGTACACATTACAGTTCTACTTTATAAAATGCTAATTGTAAATATGTTTGTCAATGTTAATAATATGAGAGTCCACATTACAGGTCTACTTTTGTTTTGATGTGAAAAGTGATGCTGCATAAGATGACTACACTTAGCACTGACTGAGAAAGTACATATTACAGTTCTACTTTGACGTTTTAATGTTGGACCAAAGCATTGCATGTAATTAGAATACAGGCAAATAAAAGTCATTTAGTTTAAAGTACAATCTTGGCTGTCTTTTTCTCTCAATGCTTCAATAGGTAGATCTTGCCTTCACCAAAAAAAAGTGATCTTGGGCTTAAAAAGGTTGGTGACCACTGTTCTATGATACAAAACAAGACAGCAAGAAGGGTACACCTCTATCAGCTGAGTAACATTGTTCAAGTGTTGAGTGCTACAGTCAGGTTTCCCACACATTGCAAAATGAAATTCAAGGACTTTCAAGTACTTTCCTAAGCACAATTCTTCGTTTTAAAAGGATACAATTAACATAAATGCTGTTTTTATTTACCAATATTTTTTTATAAAACCAATTTCTGACTATTAGTTACACTTTAAATAAAGACATTGAATTTCTTGATTCAGAACAATTTTATGAACAAAACTTCAAAAGGGCTAAAAACTAAATTACAAACATCACAAAACAAACTGGTCAGACTACTGCTTGACCTTACTCCTAGAACCCACCTCACCCCTGCCCACTTTGACAATATAGGATGGCTTAGAGTAGACGACAGAGTACAGCAACTTAGTTAGGGTTAGACTTATTTTTCTTTTTTCTGCACTCCGGGCAATACCACGTCTTGCTTTTCGGTAGCCTTTTGAGGTTTAGACACCTGGGATGGAACCAGTCATCACAGGTGTCACAGCCAACCATGCTCTCTGATTCTGTTGTTGTTTTACACAAGCAGTAGACTGGAGTGCTTGTGCTGCTGGCCGCCTGTTGCTCCTGTTGGGTGGGTAACACTGGTACCTGTGCCTCGAGGTTTCTCTGCAGCAGTTCAGGAAACACAAATCCTGTCCAAAGACCCTGAAGGTGCAGCACAAGTTGGTCAGTGAAGGCCTCATTGTGTGCTACTCTAATGCACACAGCATCAATGGGAGACCAGATAAGAAGATCGGCATATGTACATCTGGTCACGTACATTTGCAGCTGTACCTGGGTGTAGTAGGGGTGTTGAGGCTTTAGTGTAAAGTCCTCAGCCACACAGTAATCTTGTTGGTCTCTGATAGCGCCCAGACCAGCTCTCAGTTTATATGGGCATTTGATCTCCAGGACACCTTGCCCAGAACACTCGCAGGAGATCAGGCCATCTGGGGACGCAGCCAGGAAAGGCTTCTCCTTGTCGATGACAAGGCCCGACTTAGTGATCTTATGGCCAGAGTGTGGCCCAGGATGGGTAATAGTGATCTCACTGGGCATGGTGTGTGGAGGTGGGGATCCAGACAAAATGTGTGCTAGATACTCATATGCGTTGTCCTCGTTATCGATGCCATATTTTATGGCTGCGATGTGGTCCAACCTCTTCCTGGTGGGGCTGCAAATGTCTCTGACCACGGACGGAGACATGGACTTTGACAGCCTGAGTTTGTGGCAGGAAGAGGCTGTGATGCGTCCAACACGCTGCTCATACCACACATTGCTCAGGCGCTGTGTGATCGTGGCCACATTGACATAATGCCAGTCTTCCTCACTGACTGACTTGAGTCGTCTGTATTTGTCGTCACACAGACTCCTCAATCTGTCATCATCTAGAGACCTGTACTCCTCCTTGTACAAGGAGCGTAGAGGCTGTGGAACTTGTGGTTGGGTAGCAACTGGTGTCTGCGCAATGAAGCGTGCCTGGAAATCAGTGAAAGCACACAGGCCAACAGGCTTAGAGGACACTGAAGCCAAGGTGTCCAAAAAGGCCTGCTGTTCTCTCTCTGTGGGATTTGGGGGCAGTGGCTTCTTCGGCTTGACGTCCTGCTTACAGGAATCCTTGTAAAAGGCAATATCACAGATCCTTTCTGGCTGGACCGACTTTGTGAAGCACTGATTCCATTGGCAGGATTCATCTGTGCCCACGGTCCTGGTGTAGCCGAGGCGGACGGCGGCCTCCACCTTGAAGAGCAAGGCTGCTACATGGCTGCATGTTTCGCCTAAGCTGAATAAATAATATGAAACCATGTAAGCTCTACGCACAAATCTCATTAAGTTAACAGTCACTCAAGACAAGGACACTAGTATTGGTGCAGCTACTGTATATAACATGTATCGATAATTCACAAAATTTGTGGCACATTTTTTTTTATTATTTATTTTTTATTTAAAAAATATTATTTTGTATAACTCACCCTGCCATACAGTCACAGTGACCTGCAACCACCTTTCCCGTGCCATCTAAGGCCACCCAAGGATGATGTGGATCATCATTCACTCTGTAGGATGGTCTGACATCTGCCCACAACAAGGTGCACCTTGTCAGTTTCCGGTGGAACACTGTTTCTACCCAACCAGAGACAAAGAAGCGGTATGCCTCTAAATACTTATAGTTCTCCATGGCTTCTGATGAGAATACACCTGAAATAACATAAGACATAATGTAACTCTGGCCTGATCAATATTCTTCAGTTTTTTATCTTATCTTATCTCCTATCGGTACTGTTGTCATTATGAATTGAAAATGGGGGACCCTGATGTAAACAAGACGAAAGTCTTTCTCTGGTCTGCATCCCCTTAACAATTGTGTGTATTGAGCTGTACTGTATTGTACCCATTCTGCAATCTGTTAATAAAGTTTTCAATCAATCAATCAATCAATCAATCAATCAATCAATCTTATCTTATCTTATCTTATCGAATCTTACGTGGATGTTTGATCAGGTAGTGGTACACATTTGGGTATTCGAGAGATGGCCAAGTCTTTGGATTGTTCTCCCAGTGGTCTGCAGGTGTCTTGTATCATGGACAAGATTGTAAGTCAATCAGGGCAAGTTTTGACTCATATCTCGCCTTAGAACTACCAGAAAGGCTTTCAAAATAGTGGAATGCCATGTTGGCCTCAATATTATCAAAACAAATGAAATGAAAAGGTTATGAAATTAACAAGAGTGTCCTAAAAACATGTAATAAAAACGGAGCTCCATGCATACATCAGTTTCAGTTTCTTCCCCCCAAACCAAGATGGCGGCCGTCTCGTGACATCAGAGCGTCTTTGAGAATATATCTCTGATGCTGTAGGCCTAACATTACTGCAGGATATATATCTCTGATGCTGTAGGCCTAACATTACTGCAGAGTATATATCTCTGATGCTGTAGGCCTAACATTACTGCAGAGTATATATCTCTGATGCTGTAGGCCTAACATTACTGCAGAGTATATATCTCTGATGCTGTAAGCCTAACATTACTGCAGGATATATATCTGATGCTGTAGGACTAACATTACTGCAGATTATATATCTCTGATGCTGTAGGCCTAACATTACTGCAGAGTATATATCTCTGATGCTGTAGGACTAACATTACTGCAGAATATATATCTCTGATGCTGTAGGACTAACATTACTGCAGATTATATATCTCTGATGCTGTAGGCCTAACATTACTGCAGAGTATATATCTCTGATGTGGAGCATTTCCGTGTAATGCTTTATCAGTCCAGAAAGTCTGGAGCGGAGAGGGGGGGGGGGGGGGGGGGGGGGGGGTCCTGAAGTATCACAAAAGGAAGAAGACGGAATTGATCCATGTTAATCCTGGGGGGGGGGGGGCTTTACAGGCCAAGAAGAAACATCACAATAGATCCACCATAAAGTCCACATATGCAACACCCTCAGACTTTCCCCCAATGAAGATGAGGAACGACTCCCTAACACCTAGCAATAGGGAAAAAAACACCACAGGCGCGGAGAAATATATATATATATTTTGAACATGTTTTGGTCTTAAATTTTTCAAAATATCAGTCATTTCTGAAAATAAGTTACAAAAGTAAAAAAAAAAAAAAAAAATCGTTTTGGAAAATAGCTCTTTGTTTGGTTATCATAAAAAAGTGTTTTCTATACAGAGATATCAACATCTGTAAATATCGGTATCGGCCAGCACAGCAATATTAATATCGGTTATCGGTATCGGCCACAATTTTCACATCGGTGCATCACTAGGTATGTATGTATAATATATACATGCAGTGGCGGACTGGCCATCGGGACGTTCGGGACGAATCCCGATGGGCCGGAACCAAAGTGGGCTGGTCCAAAAAAAAAAAAAAAAAAAAATTTACTTTTTTTTTTTACTTTTTTTTTTTTTTTTACTTTTTTTTTTTTTGCCAGTGTGTGGGCCAGTGTGTGGGCCACTAATGTGGGCCGGTGTGTGGGCCAGTGTGTGGGCCAGTGTGTGAGTCGGTGTGTGGGCCACTAATGTGGGCCAGTGTGTGAGTCGGTGTGTGGGCCGGTGTGTGGGCCAGTATGTGGGCCAGTGTGTGTGCCGGTGTGTGGGCCAGTGTGTGAGTCGGTGTGTGGGCCGGTGTGTGGGCCAGTCTGTGGGCCACTAATGTGGGCCAGTGTGTGTGCCGGTGTGTGGGCCAGTGTGTGGGCCAGTATGTGGGCCGGTGTGTGGGCCAGTATGTGGGCCGGTGTGTGGGCCAGTATGTGGGCCAGTCTGTGGGCCGGTCTGTGGGCCAGTGTGTGGGCCGGTGTGTGAGTCGGTGTGTGGGCCACTAATGTGGGCCAGTGTGTGTGCCGGTGTGTGGGCCAGTGTGTGGGCCAGTATGTGGGCCGGTGTGTGAGCCGGTGTGTGGGCCAGTGTGTGGGCCGGTGTGTGGGCCAGTGTGTGGGCCAGTGTGTGGGCCGGTGTAGTGTGTGGGCCGGTGTAGTGTGTGGGCCAGTGTGTGGGCCGGTGTGTGGGCCATTATGTGGGCCGGTGTGTGGGCCAGTGTGTGGGCCGGCAATAAAACAATAAACAAGTTGCATAAACTAAATCAGATTAAAAATGATCACAGTTCTGGTTTGCCTTAAGATGCAGTTTAAGATGGGTCTTGAACATGGAGTATGTAGGGCACTCTCTAATCACAACTGGTAGGCTATTCCAGTAGTTACCACTTTTAACAGAGAACACAGTTTTTGCAATGGTAGTATACCGAAAAGGCACCTTACAGTCCCCTCTACTGATGGCCCTGGTGGTAATGCCAGTGTCTCCTTTCTGTTGGATGAACTCATTCAATGGGGGAGGGGCAAGTCCATGCAGAACCTTGTACATGAAGCAAGTATATTTGAAAACTTGGAAATTCTCGAAACTTAGCATGTTATGTTTTTCTAAAACATTACAGTGATGAAATGAAATTGGTTTCCTATCAAATACTTTTATGGCTTTTTTGTAGAGTAATTCTATTGGTGTAAGAGTAGTGACATATGAAAGAGACCAGTTGATAAAACAGTACTCGATGTGTGATAAAATCATTGAATGCAGAAACATCCTTGCAGCATTAACTGGCAGGCAGGGCCTGATCTGCCTGAAGTTTTCGATGTTAAACTTGACTGTTTGTCACTTTCTTCACATGACTTTTTGAAGGTCAATGTAGAGTCCAATGTGACCCCAAGATACTTGAATTAATGTACAATGTCCAGCTCCGCCTCTCCCAGAAACACATTAGAGTGAGTGACCTCTACTGGTGACTTTGTGAACATCATACACACTGTTTTCTTGGTGTTAAGTGAAAGACATGCTTTTGTTAGCCAGTCTTGAATGAGACATGAGACATCAGTGAATGAGATTCACGTTTCCTCCCAACCGCGAGTAGGCCTAGAAGCGCAGAAATGGAGAATGCAAAAAAAGAAAGGGTGGAGCTGAAAAAGCTAGAATTGCTAGTAAAAGACGCAGAACAATGTTCTAAAATTACAGACATGTTTAGTAGAGGAAGGGCTTAGAGTAGCTGCTGCTGCTAATGATGATGAAGTTCAAGTGGAAGGAACCAACAGTAACATGACAGGTGCGTGCAGTAGCCTAGTGCATATTCTACTGTTGGTGTGTGCCGGTTCATGAGGGCTAGCTAGCCTATACTAGTTCTTGCAGTGATTTCAGTCATTCTATTACAAGACAATGTGCTTTCCGTATTCCTGATTCCTTACAGCACGTGGACGTAAATAGTCGTGACTCGTGAAGTTTTTTCTCTGACTAAAAGTTTAGTTAGCAATGTTAGGACTAGTGCCCACCACAGCATCAGAAGCTAAAGTGCGAACCTAGAGAGCCAATCAGAACCTAGGACGGGCTGCAAATTAATTGGCTACTAATATTATAATAGTAAATACTCAAATAAAATACTATTATGTTCCCTTTCAAATTTTCATGTTGATATAATATTGGTAATCTAATTGATTGAATTGATTAGTTGCCATTTTACATGCTTAAATAAGATGTACCTTAGAATTCCCAACAGTTAGCCATGTTCTCGATTAGTCTCATCTACATGTTTGTAGATAACCACAGCTAACTAGCTTAAGCTAACAACTAGGTCAACTACTACCCCGTAGTTAAACAAATGTGATTGCATATAACAGCTAACTGCTACAGCTAAGTTGGTAGTTAGCCTATTCCATTAATGTTGAATGTATTTATGAAGGTTGTTGATGGTGGTTGGCGCTGAATAGCAGACATGATTCCGTCAGTCTGCCACAGGGAAGCTGTGTTTGCTGATGCTGCTCACGACCACCAGTAGCGTATGACTGTGTGAGTGTGAATGCTTGATGGTTTCTGTGAAGCGCTTTGTGGAACAATGCTGATATACAGTTAAGAATGAGTAATTCGCTTTTGGTTTTTAAGAAAATGGTTTGTAAAGCTATTTTTGAAAACTACAAGGGTGAATAATACTGTTTTTTTTTGCTATTTTCTTTTATAATGCTGTTTTGGAGTCTTAATTTTTTTTTTAATTTGTGTTAAGAATATAGGACAGGCATAGGCTATATAAGCATTGCTTCAGTCTGTACCTTCTCAGTCACTGTAAAATCAAATATTGTTAAATGATGGTGTATATTGTATTGTGTGAGATGATGACTGAATAAACTACTACTACTACTACTACTACTACTACTACTACTACTACTACTACTACTACTACTACTACTACTACTTTGGGTGTTTTCAAAAGGCTGAAAAACGCTGTATGAATTCAAGCCATTATTATTGATTGCTGATGTTCTTCTTATGCAGTTGACTATGAGGAAAGAGAGTGAGCCCAGTCCAGCACAGCTGACCCTGAGGGGAGAGAGAGCGCCCAGTCCAGCACAGCTGACCCTGAGGGGAGAGAGAGCCCAGTCCAGCACAGCTGACCCTGAGGGAAGAGAGAGAGCCCAGTCCAGCACAGCTGACCCTGAGGGGAGAGAGAGTGCCCAGTCCAGCACAGCTGACCCTGAGGGGAGAGAGAGAGCCCAGTCCAGACAGACAGACAGACACACAGAGAGAGAAAGAGAGAGAGAGAGACACAGAGAGAGACACACAGAGAGAGGGAGAGACACAGAGAGAGACACACACACACACACACAGAGAGACACAGAGAGAGAGAGAGAGAGAGAGAGAGAGAGAGAGAGAGAGAGAGAGAGAGAGAGAGAGAGAGAGAGAGAGAGAGAGAGAGAGAGAGAGAGAGAGAGAGAGAGAGAGAGAAAAAAAAAACAAGCTCTTGGAATGGGTGTCTGGGAGGAAGTGGGGGGTCTTTCGATGTTGATTAAACGGCAAGCAACTAATGTCATGAGTGCCAAATTAAAGGACAATAAATCCAATCTAACTGAAATTGTGTAGCACAGACCTTTTCTATGGATCAAAACCTCAATATTATTATGGTGTAGTTAATACTTCATGTATCCTTAATCCCTAGGCTAATGAGGCACTAAGATGTTAGTAAAAAAAAAACATATGCCAATGACAGGAAGTAACGGTATATGTATGTGTGTGTCTCTGTGTGTGTGTGTGTGTGTGTGTGTGTGCACTGTGCATGAGTGCACATCTAGGGGCGGTGTGTAGATTTGGTCTCCCTGATGTTGACTCCTTAGCCACAGCCTTGGGTTGTTTAATACTGGACAAGTGTTTCATAACGGCCGTTGTGTGGGCCGGTTTCGGGGCCGGTGCGTGGGCCGGTGTGTGGGCCGGTGTGTGGGCTGGTGCGTCTGAATGTCCCGGGCTGAATTTGTGTCCCAGTCCGCCACTGTATACATGTAATGAAACACATATACATACATACATGGTAGCTATAGTATCTAAAGTCCATAAGAGCATTTGAAAATGAATGAATAGGCCTAACATTACTGCAGAATATATATCTCTGATCCTGTAGGCCTAAGATTACTGCAGAATAGATATATCTGATGCTGTAGGCCTAATGTTACTGCAGAATATATGATGCTGTAGACCTAACATTACTGCAGGATAGATATCTCTGATGATGTAGGCCTAATGTTACTGCAGAGCCAACTCAACAGCAGACACAGCATTCTAGCTAGATCTTCACCGAGTCGTTTACACCCCAACAGGTCTCGTTTGTCAGGCATCAGCTTGTAAAACGTAGATGGAGTGAGGGTTGACAGCCATGTGCACAGCAGGGTTGGGTAATATATCCACTTTTATTGCTTATCGTTATTGCTTAGCAGGATCATCCTGGAAAGACTGTCCAAAGAAGTGGACAAAGAATTCCGAGAAGAACAAGCATGTTTCCGACAGGACAGATCATGTACAGATCACATTGCCACCCTCCGCATTATCATAGAACAGACCCTGGAATGGAACACATCTCTCCACCTCACATTCATCGACTTCCACAAAGCATTCGACAGTCTAGACAGAGACACTATATGGAAACTCATGGCACATTACGGTATCCCAACGAAGTTCATAACCATCATCCAACAGCTGTACCTACAATCATCCTGCAGAGTAATACACAACGGCCAGCTCACAGACAGCTTTACAGTAGAGACAGGAGTCAGACAGGGCTGCCTACTGTCCCCTTTCCTCTTTCTTCTGGCAGTCGACTGGATCATGAAACAAACCACAGCCGAACAAAATCTGGGCATTCAGTGGACAATGTGGTCTCAATTAGAGGATTTGGACTTTGCCAACGACATAGTCCTCCTCTCACACACCAGTCCCGGCGCCATGGGCGGGCATTAGGGGGCCGGGCCCGCCCACTGAGTCAGCTGTGCCCACCCTGGTAAAAAAAAAAATTTTTTTTTCAATCAAAGTCAACTATCCAAATCCTTAGTCGGGGACAGCCCTAGTGGGCACTGATGTCAACAACAACACTACTGAAGCTAGCACGGCACTCTGTGAGAATTCGTTTTTTACCCTCAAGAACGTCTTTACAGAACATCGCCTTAGTATGTTTCATCGACGCAGCTAAGGCCAATTTAATTCAGTTGGCATGTGAGAAGGACTTAACAAAAAAGTTCAGGAATGAGTGGAGGGGCAGTGTTTTAAGAAGATTTCACTCTGTCCCCAAACACCGCTTGCCTCTCTACTTATGATGGTGAGTAGCCTGTGGAGGAATTTAGTTTGCTTTTTTATGCACCTTATTTTTGTCAGTTCAGTTCAGTTTGTCAGTGAATTCAGAAGTGTTGAATAAATGGAGACTTTTCAAAGATATAGAATAGAATAGAAATGTATTATCCTGAGGGAAATTTGACACTGCAAATCACTCAACATTAAACATTTAAACAGAACAAGTCACAAATAAGAATAACAAAACAAATGGCCTAAGAATAGAATAAAATTAAATAGAATAAAAATTGAATAAAAGATACAGTAAATAAATACAGTAAAAATATACTGAAGTCTACAGTAGGTGTAATAATGCACAGTGCTGTTTAAAAAGTAAGAGTCCAGGAAGATGGTAATTGTCACTCTGTGCTCAGTGATGCAGTGAGGCACAGTGATGCATTGTATAGTCTGATGGCTGTCGGAATGAAGGACTTCCTGTGCCGTTCAGTGCTGCATTTAGGTAGTGTGAGCCTATAACATGCTCCTCCTGTCAGCCAAGTCTGTGTATAGTGGGTGGGAGGGGTTTTCCCTGATGGCCTGGAGCTTAGCAAGGTTCCTCCTCTCCGCCACCCTCGCTAGAGTCCAGCTCCACCCCAACCACGCTACTGGCCTTCTTGACCATCTTATCCAGCCTGTTTGTGTCCCCTGCTCTCAGTCCGCTGCTCCAGCAGGTCTGTTATATATATCCGTTCAGTCTGTTTTTGTATAAGTGAAAGTTCTTAAGATAGAGAGAAATTAGATTTTTCAATTGACTCTCTGCTGTTTAGTTCATCACCGTGGGCAGCGCCAAGCAAGCCACAGCGCCGCTGTCCCAGCTGAAACGTATAAAAGGGAACCTGTGTTGAAAAACCATTGTGCCCCCCCGAGAACATTTAATGGCCCCCCACTAATTTGTTTCTGCAGCCTGGTCTGTCACACACACAAACACAAATGCATACCAAACTCACAAAACTTGCCACAATTGCAGCTACCACAGGACGACACATCAATAAAGCAAA
The DNA here is from genome assembly GCF_963971535.1 of Notolepis coatsorum. NCBI lineage: Eukaryota > Metazoa > Chordata > Actinopteri > Aulopiformes > Paralepididae > Notolepis > Notolepis coatsorum. Next base: position 174,804,373 of record NC_140169.1, read on the forward strand.
AACAAAGGAGATGAAGATGAACCACAATTTAGAAGAGGCCGTACTGGACGAGGTGGACACCTTCACATACCTGGGAAGCATCGTGGGGAAGGACGGAGGCAGCGACAAAGACATCAAAGCAAGAATAGGGAAGGCAAGAACAGCATTTTTAATACTGAAGCAAACATGGAATTCAAACCACATCTCCACAAAGACCAAACTCTGCATCTTCAACACCAATGTCAAATCAGTTCTATTATACGGAGCAGAAACATGGAGAACCACAAAAGCAACCTCAAACAAACTGCAAACCCAGATGCTTACGACACATCCTGGGAATCTACTGGCCAAACACCATCACAAACGAACAGCTCTGGCAAACCACTCAACAAGAACCACTTGAAACCCTAATCAAACGTAGGAAATGGGCCTGGATTGGACACACCCTGAGAAAACCATCCTCCAACACAACCAGGCAGGCCTTAACCTGGAACCCACAGGGGAAGAGAAAGCCAGGAAGACCCAGAAACAGCTGGAGAAGGTCTGTCGAGGCGGATCTCAAGGAAGAAAGAACATCATGGAAGGAAGCAGAGAAAATCACCCAACACCGAACCAGCTGGAGAGATTTCATGAATGACCTATGCTCCCCAAAGAGAAAAAGGGTTTAAGCCAAGCAAGATGGTGGGATTCTTTTTATATTATAAATGATACACAATGTGTTGTCTAAATAAATTATTGTAAAAAAAAAGTTATAATAATAATAAATAAATAAAAATAGCTCATTTTAAAAAGGGGAACAACACCCAAATTATGAATTCCAATATATTATTACCATGGCCTTGGAAAGTTCAATCAATATTTGTGCGCTCTATTGACAATGACTGGGGAACTGATTTTTTTGTGGACAAACAGAATGTTTATTTGATTTTTTATCCCCAAATGCAAATGAGCTTTATTCCATAGTAGTGGTCTCAGTTCTGAAACAGAAAATGCAACAATCCATCGTCTATGGAGCAGTGTCAGACTTCATACCTGATGACATCACAAATATGAGGTTTAGCACTCTAGTTTCAGGATTTGAGAGAGTTGTTCATGTTCACTAGCCTTTATGGTCCATCCTAGACCATAGGAATAACATGAATGAATGTATGAATTCTGAAATTGAGGCGTAGTTCCCTTTTAGGTCAAATTAAATCAATATTTGATCATGTGTCAACTGACACTTGCCATTACCATGCAGTCCGATACAAGGAACAGCAACTGGATTAACATGCTTTTCCATATGTCGCAATACATTTCAATATTAAACAATTATTGAATGTAAATCTTTTTATTTTATACATTTTGGGGAGAAATATATAATAAAAGTATATATACTAGGGCTGACCCCTATTAGTCGAATAGTCGACTAATCGATTGAAAGGAGCCGTAGTAAACTGCCAACCGCTTAGTCTAATGCAAAAAAAAATTAAATTAAATAAAGATGATTATTATTATTATTATTATTTTTGTTATCGTTCTTTCCAAAAGAAAATAGGCCTAGAAGCGTGGCTAACGCTAATGGCACGCATACCAGAGGCTAACTGCCTAAGAAAACAGGCACAGAGGCACTGAAAGAGGATTTCACCCATCTAATGAACACACTAGACTAGACAAATATCAAGATGTATCCATCAGTGGACCAATTGCATGCTTTTGCAGAGGACAAGAAGCCTTCAGTCGACTCCTTCAGACATTAAGCACCCTCACAGCCCAAATGGAATAATACCTTTTTTTTTTTATTATACTTTTTTTTTCTTCAATTTTTTTCTTTTTTTCATAGTCAACTAATAGTCGACTATCGGCTAATTTCGGCCAATCAAAGTCAACTATCCAAATCCTTAGTCGGGGACAGCCCTAATATATACACAGTCACACACACATTTATTTATACACACATATTTATTTAACTTCTTTTTTATCCGACAGAATATTTGCAAGCCTGCCCCATTACTCCCTTGTCAGATTTCCAATGAAGTCCCAATCTAGCGCTCTCACACCAACACTATGCAGGTACTATGCCGGTAGCAAAAACCACTTTCCAACCATCAGATACCCGCGTAATGGAACGTCTCGAGGACCTAATGAGGGAGAATGGAATTCTCTTCTCACAGGTGACAAGCCCATTTCTCAGCCCTGGCTGTCGGAGCCGCAGACCTAATCCATCACACAGCAGGGATGTGTAGCGCTGAGCACCTATCCATCAATGGTATATACCAGAGGTAATGCAATCTATTATTATTATTATTATTATTAATGTCAGCGCAGCTTCTTTCTGATTCGCGGAATCGTGTGTAAGAAAGGGTTCGTTAAAAACAATGTCATTATGTAGTGAATGACTAGATGGATTTTCTCTGCGCCTGAAAACCTGAAATATATATTATATACACAGTATACTCACTAGCAGCTTCTGTTTGGGAATTGGAACAGTGAAGCCCAAAGATGCCCCTCCACCCTCACAACTCCCCCCCCTCCCCCCATCAGGAATGGATCCCCTGGTGTTTACTGCCACGCGTGGGCACCGGGGAGAAACAAGAGGAGGCTCTGCCCACAGACGTTGCTTCGGTTTACCGCACAACTCCATTCTTCTTTCATAATCTCCACGATACACTCATTTCTCATCCGCTATTGTTATGCTGATGCGCCGGGAACAAAAAGGCCAGACTCAACACATGATTACCAATATTAGCCAGACTACAGATGGGCTTCACAGTGTATTAAAGCCACTTATTCTCCTATTCAGATCGCAGAGCGGTTCAGAAGTGAAGTCAGCTGCCCGGGGAGGATTTTCTCCAACTCGTTTCCTCCATCTCTGTGTGTTCAGTTAACCACATGCATGATGGGAGCACACAAACACACAAACACACAGCTAACTACATGCATACAAACAAACACACCAACACACAGCTAACTACATGCATACAAACAAACACACCAACACACAGCTAACTACATGCATACAAACAAACACACCAACACACAGCTAACTACATGCATACAAACAAACACACCAACACACAGCTAACTACATGCATACAAACAAACACACCAACACACAGCTAACTACATGCATACAAACAAACACACCAACACACAGCTAACTACATGCATACAAACAAACACACCAACACACAGCTAACTACATGCATACAAACAAACACACAAACACACAGCTAACTACATGCATACAAACAAACACACCAACACACAGCTAACTACATGCATACAAACAAACACACAAACACACAGCTAACTACATGCATACAAACAAACACACCAACACACAGCTAACTACATGCATACAAACAAACACACCAACACACAGCTAACTACATGCATACAAACAAACACACAAACACACAGCTAACTACATGCATACAAACAAACACACAGCTAACTACATGCATACAAACAAACACACAAACACACAGCTAAACTATACATGCATACAAACAAACACACAAACACACAGCTAACTACATGCATACAAACAAACACACAAACTTCGATGCCCCGAGTGGGAGTCGAACCCCGGTCTCCCACGCCGCAGGCAACAACACAGACCGCTATACCAAGAGGTGAATCCACTACTTCGTACCGGGTCTATGCGTCTTTTGAGGATGTGAGAGTGAGTTTAACCTATAGCACCGCTACTCACCCCAGCCCTTCTTGACTGCGCTTCACGATACCATCCGTTACACTCACCCTCTCAAACTCACTCCACTCCACCCAAGGCATCCGGGTCAATCGGCACCATTGTAACGGTTGTGACAACGTCACCTGAAACTTCGATGCCCCGAGTGGGAGTCGAACCCTGGTCTCCCACACCGCAGGCAGCAACACAGACCGCTATACTAAGAGGCGAATTCACTACTTCGCAACGTGTCTATCTGTCTTTGAGGATGCGAAAGTGAGTTTAACCCATAGCACCGCTACTCACCCCAGCCCTTCTTGACTGCGCTTCACGATACCATCCGTTACACATACAAACAAACACACACACATACAGCTAAATATACATGCATACAAACAAACACACAAACACACAGCTAACTACATGCATACAAACACACAAACACACAACTAACTACATGCATACAAACAAACACACAAACATACAGCTAACTATACATGCATACAAACAAACACACAAACACAGCTAACTACATGCATACAAACAAACACACCAACACACAGCTAACCACATGCATGCGAGCACACAAACACACAGCTAACTACGTGCATGCAAACACAGCAAACCGCATGCATGCAAGCACACAAACACAGCAAACCGCATGCATGCAAGCACACAAACACAGCAAACCGCATGCATGCAAGCACACAAGCACACAGCTAACTACATGCATGCAAACACACAAACACACAGCTAACCACATGCATGCAAGCACACAAACACACAGCTAACCACATGCATGCAAGCACACAAACACACAGCTAACCACATGCATGCAAACACACAAACACACAGCTAACCACATGCATGCAAGCACACAAACATACAGCAAACCGTGTGCATGCAAGCACACAAACACAGCAAACCGCATGCATGCAAGCACACAAACACACAGCTAACTACATCCATGCAAACACACAAACACACAGCAAACCGCATGCATGCAAGCACACAAACATACAGCAAACCGTGTGCATGCAAACACAGCTAACCACATGCATGCAAGTAGGGATGCACGATATCAGCAATTATGACGTCATCCCGATAAACCCGATAACGTTATTAATAGCTCCGATAATATAATATATTTTTTGGTAAAAAAAAATGCGGTGTGGGTGAATTGGAATGAAGTGCGTTTGTTTTGACTGTAGGCTCCTCCCGTTTTGTCAGTACTGTGCTACGACTGACAGCGTGTAGTTTAGGAACAGGGCGTTTTACACAAATCCAGCGCTCCCTTTCTTGGCTGTGACGTAGCCACGCAAGTTAACGTTAACAACAAAGATGGCCGCGTCGGTACTCGGAGTGTCAGAGGAAAAAGATCGCTTGCTATTTGTAATAAATGCAATGCAGAAGTTCCACAAGGAGGGAAAAGGGCAACAACTTGCAATACATCCAGCCCGACGGGTCATCTGCGGCATCACCACCGCCACGACGGTGTGTTATTGTGTTAACTTAGAAGCCCACGACGACGCGAGGAGCTAAGCAAAGCTAGCCCCTTTCGTGGCTGTGATGCAACCCTTGGTTGAATACACAGTCACTTATCGCTCCGTAGTAGCCAGGTTAATTTGCACCACCAAGGACTGCTTAAAAGCTAGCGGCTTGAGCCCTTGGGTCATTTCTGTCAAACTTCTTTAATTTAGCAAACGACTCGTCAATAGGTACAAGCGTGCTCGCGCCGTCGTCGCGGGCCCCCAACACCGTGGCGGTGGTGATGCCGCAGGTGACCCGTTGTTGTGGTGGTGATGTGAGGTGGTGATGTGTCCACTCAAAGCCTCTTTTTCAAGGCTCCGCTTTGAAAAAAGAAGAACAAAAAGCTTCGAGCGTCTTAGGTTGGATGCACCACAAGCTGTTGACGGATTGTGAATTTTCATTTGGAAAAATAAATATGGTCACTTTAGCAGTCAAAACTGTTGTCTTGGCTTTTGTTTCTGTTGTCTGGTTAGGTCACATTTAAGTTGGTGTTAAGTTATTGTCCTGGGAAGTCTTTTTATGTATTATTATTGTATTGTGATATGTTTTGTTTCATGTTGGAAAAAAGAAATTTTGATCAAAAAAAATATATAGCCTACATTAAAAAAAAAATTATAATACAATAAATATCGGTTATCGATATCGGTTATCGGCTTGAGGAGCATAAAGTTATCGGTGTCAAAAAAGCAATATCGTGCATCCCTACATGCAAGCACACAAACACACAGCAAACCGCATGCATGCAAACACACAAACACACAGCAAACCGCATGCATGCAAACACACAAACACACAGCTAACCACATGCATGTGTGACCGATCGTATGGTACTCCTCTTGCGTTGTGTATTTTGTCGATGCCCCGAGGGAGAGTCGAACACGGGTCTCCCACGCCGTGGGCGACAACAACATAGACCGCTGCACTAAGAGGTGAATTCACTCCTGGGTACTGTATCTATCTATGTGTCTTTTAACCCTGTTGGAAGTGAGTTTAACTCGCAGCCCGCTTACTGCCACAGTCACTTCTCAACACACATGTTCATCGTGACTGTGGATATTACTCACGGACCTCCGTTACACCTGCATGCATGCAAGCACACAAACACAGCTAACCGCATGCATGCGAGCACACAAACACACAGCAAACCGCATGCATGCGAGCACACAAACACACAGCTAACCGCATGCATGCGAGCACACAAACACACATAATGACACAGAGTTTAAAGCTAAATGCATTATGTTTGCCTTTATGGTGCCGCATCAGGGTGACATCAACTAGAGTTGTTACTGGAGGGAGCCGTGTGGTCACCACCACCCAGCACAACTGGGACCGTCACATCTAGTCCGGACCATGCATTATTTATGAATGGGCGCCATTGCACAGGGTCGTGATCTGAACCTAACTGACAGGAGCTCTGTGGTGATCCTCAATCCGAGGGGCGCAGCCAGGGGGAGAAGAGTCTTTGGCCTCAGCAGCCTCTCTCCCAGACCACTCCCAAACAGATGCACTCAAAATCCACATACAGTACAGCGTGCCCCGGCCAAGAACAAAGCCCCCCTCGACGGGGGGTTGTTGCGCCTTTTTTTTTTTGGTCGCACCCCATCCCCAAAAAACATCTTGTCTCTCCATCAATCTGCCTGATGCGTCATAAAACACTTGTAGTTATGTCTGGAGAAGAAGGGGTGCACCTGCCGTTCACATTCACACCCTCGGCTAAAACAATGTTCTCTTTCTACCAGAGATCAGGACCCTGTGTAACACAGTCCAAATGTGTGAAATTGAACCTGCATACATGGCATACTGGAGGCTGTGCTAAGCAGCTCCCAGCAGAATGTGACAGGGGTGCGATCCAGGTGCTGCACTTACTACTACACCAGGGGCGTTTTTAGGGTTAGAAAACATTGGGGGCTTCAGCAATTTTAGAGTAATTAGAGATGAATACTGAATAACTAGAATCATTAAAGGTTCTCAAAGTGAGGTCCAGGTCCATGAGAGGGATCTGGGCAGTCCCCATAGAAAATTCAAAGTTAAAAGGACCAAATCATCAGTTTCTTATTAATTTATTTAACCTTTATTTAGCCAGATGAAACATTGATCTGGTCCAAGAAGCCCCAACAGGAGTACAAATATACATATATACACATATATATACATATATATATATAATACATATACTGTACATAGCATAGCGTGCATGTGTGCGTGTGTGTGTGTGCGTGCGTGTGTGTGCGTGCGTGCGTGTGTGTGTGTGTGTGTGTGTGTGTCTGTGTGTGTGTGTGTGTGTGTGTGTGTGTGTGTGTGTCTGTGTGTGTGTGTGTGTGTGTGTGTGTGTGTGTGTGTGTGTGTGTCTGTGTGTGTGTCTGTGTGTGTGTGTAGTAACTACACTAAGGTGTATAGGCTGGAATTGCATTGTATTTTCTTGCAATGTAAAAAGAATAATAATAATAAATGTGTCAATTGTATATATTATTTTTAAGTTGACTGATGAAATATGATAATATAATGCAAAGCTCAAGTGTTAATTAATCAGATAACCTTCATAATCACACAATGCTTTGTCGAATGTCGAAACGAAAACATGTTATTATTTATTTTAATAAAATGTATTAGGCGTATGTATTTATTTATCTTTTCAGCCATTTTTCTAAAGCTATATTTTCTTTTCTATTTTGCGGGTTATTATTATTATTTCAAGGAGCATGTAGTAAAGGGTCAAAGTGGGTCATGATCAAGAGAGCACCATTTTCGAAAAAAGAAAAGAAAGAGAAACAGCAGAGACAAGGTGCGCACCACAATTTGTACCACATTGCACTTTCATTTTCACACATTTGCACGTATTCTTCTATATCAAACAATAAATAATGTATGCAATTGTCTCCATATATAAGGCACCGTTTGCCGTTTAGTCGCTTAATTATTATTATTGATCCCTGCCTGTATATTGTTGCGGTGGCTGAATAATAAAAGACTTACTTGAAAGAAGGAATTCCTCCAGCTGTCAAACTTCCTTGTCCCTTGCTTTTAGAATAGAATATAGTCCACGAGTCTAAAACAAACATGCACTCCTGTGTTTGTTGGCTTTGCGGATTATTGTCCCGTCGTTGTGTATTGGTTCTTCGATCACTCTTTGAACGCGTCTTGGAATACATGGATACATTAGTTGACTGACGGGCGTTCAGGACGGATCGCCGCTCCGGTCCTATCAGGGGTCTCGGGAGGCGTGTTCTCGTCCAACTGGGACCGTCCCACTCCCACTAGGCTGCACGCACGGGCGTGCACAGTATACACGTACCTTAGCATTATGATTTGGGCAGCACAGGTCAGGGGGAGGCGCTGAATGTTTTTCTTAATACTATCCATACATTTGATTTGTATTCCAAATAAGCCAAAATGAGCCAGCCATTATGATAATAATGAATTCAAGATGTGATTATTATTATCACCAAGTGAAATACCAAATAAAAGAGTGACCTTGTATTTCGTGTCTCTGACAGATGTTATCTCCTCAGCTGGTCAAGCTGTGTCTGTGTTCGTGTGTGTGTGTGTGTGTGTGTGTGTGTGTGTGTGTGTGTGTGTGTGTGTGTGTGTGTGTGTGTGTGTGTGTGCGTGTGTGCGTGTGTGTGTACGTGTGAGAGAGAGAGAGAGAGAGAGAGAGAGAGAGAGAGAGAGAGAGAGAGAGAGAGAGAGAGAGAGAGAGAGAGAGAGAGAGAGAGAGAGAGAGCGCGAGAGAGAGAGAGAGTGTGTTTGTGTGGGGCCTTGTTTTCCCACTGTTGTGAGGACATGTCGTCAGCCTGTGACTGCAACTTGTTCCTGTTTGCGGACGACTCAGCCCTGCTGGTCTCTGACAAGAACAAATTGCAGGTTGAAAAAACCCTCAGCACGGAACTAGGCAAAATCTGCATATGGCTCGCTGATAACAAACTATCATTACACATGGGCAAAACAGAGTCCATTCTCTTCGGTTCAAATAACAAACTCAGCAAGACCGACGGATTCTCAGTTACAGTGGGTGACAATATTGTCACAAGGAAAGACGAAATTACCTACCTGGGTTCCATCCTAGAGGCAAATCTTTCCTGTGACAAAATGGCATCCAATGTAATAAAAAAAGTCAACCAACGAACTAGATTCTTGTACCGGATCTCCTCTCTGGTAAACAAGAATACCCTGAAGACTCTGGCAGGAGCACTCATTCAAGGGTACTATGACTATGCGTGCACCTCATGGTACCAAAGCACCTCAAAGGCGCTTAAAACAAAATTACAAACATCACAAAACAAACTGGTCAGACTACTACTTGACCTGAACCCCAGAACCCACCTCACCCCTGCCCACTTTGCCAACCTAGGATGGCTTAGAGTAGACGACAGAGTACAGCAACTTGCAATGGGCCTGGTCTACAAGATACACTATACGACCGGGGTGCCCATGTACATGTCAAAATACTTCCCAAAGGTCAGTGAATACCACAACCACTACACCAGAGGAAGCTCAACAAATCATGTTAAACCCAGATTCGGCTCAAACAAGGGACTAAACACGTTTCGCAATTATGCCACAACAATGTGGAACGCCCTACCCAAAGCTGTAAAGGAATGTGAATCCCTGCCCACATTCAAAACCGCCCTTAAAGAGCACCTACGGGAGGCTGCAATTCGAAACTGGCCACCGTAAATGCCCAAAACCCCCACCACCTCCTAATAGACAGTCTCCTCCCCACCGCATGTATATATTCCCTCCCCGCCGTATGTATATTTCCCTCCCACCCACCCACCCCCTCCTAATGTACAGTCCCCTCCCCATCATATGTATATACTCTGTCAGGATCTAGGGGTAACAGTACTGTATATTTGAATACCGCCTATGTCACAAATGTATCAGTACTAAATACCTATATGTCCCTATGCCATAAATGTCATGTATGTTGTGTATGTCATAAATGTCTATATGAATTGAAAATGGGGGACCCTGATGGAAACAAGACAAACGTCTTTCTCAGGTCTGCATCCCCTTAACAATTGTATGTATTGAGCCGTACTGTATTGTACCCATTCTGCAATCTGTTAAATAAAGTTTTCATTCATTCATTCATTCACCAATCCCCACAACTTATGAAAACAAGATTTTTTTTGTGTGGTGGGGACATTGGCTGGACCCCACACGGTATAGCCTAAAGGGGCTATTTTAGGGTCAGGGGTTATGGTTAGAGTTAGCCATGTAGTTGTTATGGGTAAGGTTATGGAATGAATGTAAATCTATGGAATGCATGAAATGTGTGTGTGTGTGTGTGTTGTGTGTGTGTGTGTGTGTGTGTGTGTGTGTGTGTTGTGCGTGTGTGTGTGTGTGTGTGTGTGTGTGTGTGTGTGTGTGTGTGTGTGTGTGTGTGTGTGTGTGTGTGTGTGTGCGCATGCACGTGCATGTGTGCGTGCGTGTGTGTGCGTGCGTGCGTGTGTGCGTGTGTATGTGTGTGTGTGTGTGTGTGTGTCTGTGTGTGTGTGTGTGGTGTGTGTCTGTGTGTCTGTGTGTGTGTGTGTGTGTGTGTGTGTCTGTGTGTGTGTATGTGTGTGTGTGTGTGTGTGTGTGTGTGTGTGTGTGTGTGTGTGTGTGTGTATTTCTGGAATAGAATAGAATCACATAGAGAACATCAAAACCGGCTCCTTGGAGGTGTATGACTTTACAAAAGCGGTTAATGTATTCTTAAACAGTGCAGCGTTCTCTAGCTGTATAGCCTACTGAGGGTGCAGGCGTTAAGCCTTGATGAACAAAATAAATCAAGGGCACATGAAAAAGCGATGCACGCACCCACATCTGAGCCGAGTTTGATTTGTGCTGCGAGAATGTACTCGGGGCAATGGAACCGCTTCCATGTAAAAGTCATGTTATCGTCTGCGGGCGTTGATAGATACACAGAGGATTTTCTCCCCCTGTCTCTCGGGTGAACCTGATGGCATCGAGAGGAACCTGCAAACGAGATTTAGGTGAAAAGCTTGTGCACATTCTAAATGTATATGTATTTATTTATTGTCATTTTGTTTACTTTGTGTGTTCAGTCTGGACCAGGCTGGATAATTTAATGAATGAATGAATAAACATTTTACATATAAGCTACTGTACCTTTCTCTGCTATAGCTTGTCTCTAGTAGAACTGAGTGAAATGATTGTGCAGCGTGATTTAGCCTTTGCTGTGGAATGAACAGCCTCAGGGTCACATGCTGCTGCCATGGTTAATGTGCCGCCTGGATGGCATCACAGTTCATTCAAAAGACCCACAGCATCACACCATCCTCGTATGATCAATGTGGGACGAGAGAGAGAGAGAGAGAGAGAGAGAGAGACAGAGAGAGACAGAGAGATTGTTGTAAAACACGA